>NW_004524579.1:18559716-18584535 GCF_000260255.1 Octodon degus | reverse complement strand
TTTCTTCTTCTTTCTCCTCCTCCTCCTCCTCATCTCTTTCATCCCAGCATGTATTTGTAAATGTGACTTAAATTTGTTGTTTTATCGATGGTGCCAGAATTCTGCATACTTTTTTCTCATTATTTAGGAACACATCTTGGTAAGATTAAGAGAAGGTGAAACCTTTATCTGCCGTGTAGGAACTCAAGCTACAAATAGTACTGATACACTGTTCTGAGTTAAAAACAAAAATTCAGTCAGCATAAAGAAGCGCTTAGAGACAGAAGGAGAAAGTCATCAGAGAGAAGACACAGGCAGGAGGTTCTGCAGGTAGAAGCAATCTCAGAGGTGAGGTACAAACAATATGTAAGAGCTAAAATCCCTGAAAAGCTAGCGTTCATTTTGAGGTCGTTTGCAGTGCCACAGTAAGCTTCTTTTCCTTGTTTTCCTAAGACATCATGAATGTCTGGTAGAACATGGGGTGTGGGAGGGTTTAGCTTCCTATTTGGGTTAATTCAGTGCAGGATACAGAGTGCCTGTCTGGGAAGACAAGGCACACGACCTCCATGCAAGTGCTCCTCGTGAGCACACATCACCATTCCTCCTACCCTCCTCTGCCTCAAAACTTAGAGAAGATATGGAGAGGGCCTTGGCTTTCCATGGGACATTGAGTGGAACTGGAGCCTCTTGCATGAGTTATAGACAATGATTCTGAAGAGTCAGGGATTTGTGAGCTGACGTCTAGGCTGTGATGTGGGTCTATAGCCTTATTCTTTTGCTGTTAAAATTATAAATGTTTTTTCCCTTTAAAAAATAGATATAATATAACAGCTGAGCACTGTGATAAATTGCCTGAAACTAGTGTGGACCATCTGGCTGTCATGAATAGTCTTAAATAAATTGAAGCCAAAGTAAGAAATATAAAGAGACAGTAGTTTCCATCTTATTTGAGTTTAAGAGGCTGTGCAAAATTTTACAAACATGCTGTGGTTTTCAGAATCTTGTTCATTGTGATATGAAACTTGACTCACCATAGATAATTATGACACCATGACTAGTTCTAGACAGTCAAACAAAAATAGGATTACAGAAAATGCACAGATTTTAGCATGCCAGACAGACCCTCGAGGTAAACAATGACTCTATTCCTATAAATCGTGGTCAGAGATTCAGGCTTTATTTGTCACTAATGGAACCTTAGTGATGGCAAAGCCATTATTTCTTGATGATATATATTTTTTTACAAGTCAACCTAAAATTTTCCATGTGTTTATTTGTTCATTCATTCTCAAACATTTATTGAATAATCACTATGTGTTAGATACTGAGACCCAGCAATGAACCAATGGATGACTAAGACCGGATCCTTCTCCTTGGGAACACATCATCTAATGAAAAGACAATAGACTGACAATGTGAATGGAATGACAAGTCTTGGGCAATGTGTTAGTGTAAGCATGGCGGAGAAGAATGCCAACTCTGCCTAGGGAAGATGGAGAGGTTATTTGAAAGGGTGTACTTGTGGAAAAAGCACCATATGGCCAGAGTCAGGGACTTAGGTTACCTTTTAGGAAACAAAATAGGTATCTTGAAATGATACCTGGACATATGGAAAGCCTAATTTTAATTAGGGAATATTATATTTCTCAGCATTATTTTAAGCATAGGAAAATAACCCGTGAGGATGAAGAGGCATTTACGTATGGCTAGATACAGACCTTAGTTTACATCTGCTTTGAGTTTGTTGCCTATTGTATCTGTTGACATTAGCTATGCTGTGGAAATAAACAGGCCCTTAATTCATGCAGTTTTAGGGTGAGTATTCCAGGGAAGAAAGCAGCCCCTCTCTGCACAGAGATTTGGGGAAACAGCTCCTTTTGTCTATGGCTTTTTCATGTCCAAGACCTTCTTGTTAACTGTGTAGTTATGGCTGTGGTCATGGCCAAATTCAAAATTAGAATGGGGAAGAAAGTGTGAAGTAGGCACACTCCTGCCCTAAAGTTCCCTGCTATGTTCTGAATGTGGCCCTCAAAATTAGTATGTTGAAGCTTAGTCACTGATGTGATTATAGAGAAGAGGCAAGGTCTTCAGGACGGGAATGTCAGGGGATGTGATCGGACTGCGGCCTTCATGAGAGGGCTTGCTGCAGTGATCACAGAGCATTTCCTTTTGCCCTTTTCCCTTTTACCACATAAGGACTCAGAGTTTGTCCCTTTTGACCTCCTTCCTTCTGACATGTGAAGAAATAGCATTCCTGCTCTCTGGAGGATACAGCAAAAGGCATCATCTTAGAGGCAGAGACCAAGCCTCACCAGACACTGACTCCAGCAGTACCATGATCTTGGCCTCCCCTCTTTACAGTTGTGAGAAATCTTTCTGTTGATTATAAAGTACTTAGTCGTTGGTATTTTGCTATTGTGATACAAATGGACTAATAGACTCTCTAAAGCATACACTCTTTTTATTCATATTCGATTGCGTTGAAATAAGTTTCACAAATGTATTTCAGGACAACAGAGACTGGGAAAGATAATCTGGTCATATGGCCAGGGAGAAAAAAGTAGTTTTTGTTCCCAGCAAGCATTGTCTGCTACAGATGTATAATTAAATTTAGTAAGAATTTATGCAGTCTAGATCCTTCTGAGTGTGTCTAAACTTATGACTTATCAGTATGGTGTATAAATTATTTCATATGGGCTAAGAGAATTAATTCAACATATACCAAATAGTAAAGCCAAATTAATGGTCATATGGAAAAAGACCTGGAGATTTTGTTTGGAGACTAATTCAACATATGTTCACAGTTTGATGTGATTCCTGCAGAGCAAACAAAGAAACAAACCAATAAATGAGTTATAACTACAGGCCACATCCATACCAGTGGGCGTGGAGGGCATGAGTTCTGCTTCAGGAATATTTAACTCAGCACTCAACGTCTTTTAAAATAGCACTCTGGTGTCTGTTTTCACAGGCATAGGAATGAGGAGAAATGGTCTAGGGTAGAAGGTGACAAGGATCTAGAAACCATGTCACGTGAGGAGGAAGAGCAAAAGGTAAGGTACTGTCCTAGGGAGGATATGTCAGGATGCAGTGCATGAGTGTGTGAGTATGTGTGTGTGCACATGTGTGTGTGTGTGTGTGTGTGTGTGTGTGTGTGTCTGTGTGTGTGTGTGTGGTGAGGGAAGATATGGACTAAAGTGTCCTTAAACTTCAAAGAAAGTTAAAGTTAAAGTACTTGAAGGTTAGCCATATGGAAGAGAGAGTAGATTCATTCTCTTATGCATCATGGAACCAAGGAACATTTTGGCTTAATATGAAGATCTGCATAATAATTGAAGCTATCCAAGAATGGTAGAATGTGCTGCTTAGAAAATTATTGAGATTCACATCACCGGAGCTGCTCAGTGAGAAGCTGAATGGCCTCATGTCAAGTCTGCTGTAGATTTTCTAAGCCTGGACTAGATGATGCCTAAAATGTTTTCTAATTCTAGGTGAATTGTTTCTACTCCCAACCCTTCTTACAAAATATATGGGATTTTTCCACACCAATAACCAATGCTTCAATTCTCTGGACACAAAGTGGGTGTCCAACAATTATTATAATTACGTATCATTATTCAATCATGACATTTGCGGAATTAGCATCAGACTCCTCAGGCTAAGAACCCTCTATCATGAGTCTGCCCCCACTTCAGAAATCAGTTTCAGAGTACCTCCTGTACTTCTTACCAACTGCCTGTAAGCAGGAGCTCCTATCACCCTGTGCTCAGGCTCAAGAATTTTCTAGAATGAGTCACAGTACTTAGGAAAACAGTTTACTTTCTCTTACTGGCTTGTTACCCAGAGTATAACGAGTAAGAGACAGATGGAAGAATGCGTGGACGAACGTGTGTAGGCAGGTGCTTAGAGTTTCTGCTCCCTCTCAAGGTGTGCCGGGCACCTAACATCATAATGTGTTTACATCCTTGATTTGATTTTTCTTAGCATTTTGGATGGAAGTTTCAGTTCATAGTCATCATTGTTTAAATCAGTGACCACTTGTGATAACACCGTTGAATACTGGGGGCATAACGGCTGATAGACCACTGTCTGTAGGTCTTTTGGGCGAACAGCCCTCACACTGAGGCTATCTAGACATGCTCAGCCACCAGTCCTCCTAGTATCACACAAGAGACATTCGTGCCTACCAATTTTCTAAGAGTCTTACAGAAACACTTATGTTACTAACCAAGTACTAAGCCCAAATATCATAATCAAATTTGTCTCATGATGCCTGTTACTTCAGGAATTACAAATGTTTTATGATCTTTGTTCTAGAAGAAACAGAAAAAAACCCCAAACATATATTTCTTAGTACATCACAGTATGATACTAGGATTTAAATTTGAAATTGTCACTACAGCTTTTCTGGGTAAATGTAGGCCCACATGAAATCCATGTTGAGATGGAGGAAGGCCACCACTCTTGATGGCCTAGAGGAACACAGCCAAATATGTGCAACCAACATTCGTGACACTCTTTTTTGTGAAAGCACACATTTACGATTACTTAACTGACAGCTTCTATTAAAAATGGGAAAACATTTTGTATGAAATCAAACACTGACAAATTATGATTACTCAGAGTTGAGAACTTGAAATATATGAACAATGTAACCCTTTTTGAATTCCTATTACTTTGTTTAGGGAAATTTTGTATCATTTCCAATGCTTTTTTTCCCTACTATTTTGTATTCTTTCAAAAATTAAAATAAATAAAATTTGAAAAAAGAAAATGATGAATGTACTGGTGCCAATATTCTAATAATGCCTAATTCTAAGAAGCTTTAAAGGAACATTAGCAGTATGGACCACATATATTGCAAGATAGCTTCCAATACATAAAACATTTTTCTGACAAGGTCAGTGGTGATATTAAAGTGTGATGTTTTGGTAGAGTACAACTAAATAGGTCAGCATTTGAATGGTCTGTATAATTCAGTGAGCCATTATTTTGTAAGCGACTAATACATAATATAAAATCATACATGGATTAAAAAAAGGCACTCAAAATACAGAGTAAACCTATAGAATTTTAGATAGCAGCATGCAAAATTGTTAAAGATGTAACTAACTTTAAGAAATGACTTCCAGGGGTGTTGGCACATGCCTGTAGTCCCAGCACTTGTGAGGCTGAGGCAGGAGGATTGTTGTGAGTTCAAGGCTAGCCTGGGTTAGATAAGCAAATTCAAGGCCCACCTGCATGACATAGTGAGACCCTGTCTGAGCAAAACAACGGTAAAAATGACCTCTTGTTGAGTTTAGTGTACTATCAAAACTGATACACAATTATTAAATAGCTACTAAAGTACTCCTCCCTCCTTCAACTACATATTTGAAGCCCAATTTTTTGTAATCAAAACAATACATTGCAACAGATTAAATGCAAAAACAAATATAAGAATCTAGTTTTATTTCTAAGTTAGACTTTACAAAGTAAGAAAGCAAAAGACGGTGCAAAAGTGAACATCAAAACAAAAATAATGACAACTGTTTCCTCAAATTCTTTTTTTTCCTGGAAAATATAGTACTTTTCACATAAATATATTATTGCTATAATGTATAGTGGACATATTACTGCCATTATAAATAAATTAACAAACATTTAAAACGTTATTTTGGTTTCTGATACAATAAGTATCTTTTTGTGTGTGTGCATTTAGTACAGGGTCTACAGGGTCTCACTACACAGACTGAACTTGTAGTGATCCTCCTGTTTTTAGCCTCCCAAGCACTGGGATTATAGGTGTGCACCACCATACCCAGTCTCAATAGCTGTCTCAGCACTCCTTGGGGGCAGGGCAGGCACAGCACTCAGCGGATCAAACCTTGGTGCCTGCATCTGCCTAAGTAGGCACTTTAGTCTGCTGAGAGATCTGGTGTCTTACAATAAGTATTTTAAAATATTTGATTTGTATTATCTCATTTAATATTTTCAATACGTGGGTATAGGTATTAGTATCATTTTGCTTTTTATGAAAGGAAGAAAATAGAGAATCAGGTTATAAGACATGCTTGAGGTCATACAATGAATTGTGAAATTATAACTCTAATTAAATATCTTTTAAACTCTGTGCTCTCTGATTAGCAAAGGCTGAATCAGTCAAGAGAAGGAAAAGAGGACCGTGGCTGGAGAAATGCCTGCGACAGGGCAGTTATACTAAGAGGAAACTGAAGGAAATTGTGCGACACTCACAAGGCATAATTAGAAACAGCATGATTTATTTTTCCAGTGCTCCTTCTAGCTTGTGTTGCAGGACTAATGCTTGCTTTTACCCTTGAGTGAAGCAAGACGTGGTCCATCACTCTCGGTCTATCTGCAGCTACAAAAGTGGTTCCAGCTCAGTTATTAGGATGTCTAGTGGAGTTACAACAAAGCTAAACTTGTCTTGAAATTAGACTCCTCACTGCACTGCTCCAGAAGGAAGCTGTGCAATGGTAGAGAGGCTGTGGATCTCTCACTGTGACCTATCGTGAATTGTAGTGGTGGGGCCTGGAGCTGGAGAGGTTAATGGTGGTGAGTCAGGGGCTGCAAGGCAGCTGTCGTTCGACTCTGGCATCACTGCAGCCTGAGCTTGCGGTCACAAAGGGTAACAGTTCCTCTCCGGGTTCTTTAGAGCTCTGCCTACCCCCCCATACCCCATACCACGTCACCTAAGACCATCTGAACATCAGATCCCTCTACAGCCATACAACCCTCAATGCATGCAATGCCATGAACATCAGATCCTTCAAGATGATAATTGTTTCTCTTTTCCCCACGGGTCACTTTACTTTTAGACATCCTATGGCGCACATTGTGTTTCCTTCTGCTTCACCACTTTTCACTCACATTCTCATTGGCTTTTGGTCAAGGATCCAAGACAAATTCACACTGTCTCTCTACAACATTTGGTTCACATCTATTCTATAGGAAGCCTTGCATTTGTGATCCACCTTTTTTTCAAGATGTCCTTTATGTACATTTACCAGGATGAACTGGGCAACTATTTAGAGCATCCTCCAGATATATTTATATATGCATCTATCTATATCTGTATCTATATCTCTCTATCCCGAATCTTGGTGTTTGTGTTGTGGGGAGGGTTAGTGATATTTGAAGCACAACATTATAGCATTATGCTAATTGTCACCTTCCGATGAGCATGATAAGTTAATAGCTGCAAAGGCCGCGGCAGATGCGCTTTTTCCGTTCTGTAGAAAGACCACTTGCTTCTGAAGCAAAGCTCTCATTGTGTGCAGGGCAGATTCGCTGCCTAAATGCCCATCTGTTTTCACTTACCCGAACACCACACAGTGTACATTCACATTAAATCATAACAGATAGAGGAGGCTATTTCTTCATCTGAGCTGATCTTGTGATATTTTTTGGTCGCTGACAAAGCAACAGTTCTAAGCCCAGACCTCGGGTGCTTTGAAATGCTTGGGCTCTGTCAGCTAGCTAGAATGACTGTCTGAACAAATCTAGACCAATTTGTTGAAGGATAAAAGACCGCAAGGAAAGTGCCCGGGGGACCCAGCTGTGGCAATCCTAGACCAGTCCACAGCCCACTTCCCAATAAACATGAGAGGAAAGTGGTCCAGGAAGAGGGAGCACAGATGTGTGAACAAGCCAGCTGAGACCGGAGCTGCCCTCCTACTCGACAGATTTGTAAACTATGATTAAAAACTTAGAGTTTAAAACCACTATGTTTTGGGAGGATTTGTTGCACGGCATTAGCTAACTGATACAGTTCTACATGAAAACCTAGACTAAGGTAACTCCATTTTGACATCTTGCTTGGATAATATATAACTTGCGGAGTAGTAGGGTTGAGGAGGCAGGAAAGAGATGGGAAGAACATCAGGTTGGAGAACGGGGGCTAAGAAGACAAGAGAGGCCGAAGGACACACTGATTCAGGAGTCGGTGGACACACTAACAAGGAGATAAAACGGACAGCAGAATAAAAAGGGAGATATAGGACAAAAAAGTGAGTTTGGGGCTGATGGAAGCGACGCTGATTTTGGGATGCAAACTTCTGTTTTTCTAAACATAATCGGCATTCTACAATCCAAAGTGCCGACTGGTTCCTGCTCTCCGGATTCTTACATTTCCCTTTCATTTCAGCCACCTCTCCATCCTCAGTGTTCGCTGCAGCGGCGTGTTTGCTCAATGTGATTCCACAGAGCAGTGATTGGCAATAAAGGACACATTCTCATCATGTTGCCTTGTGAAGAAAAGCCCCAGCTTACATTTTATGGTTGGAATCCTACTTTGATGGAAAATGAGCCGAGGTACTTCAAATGCAACCAAAAAGAAACAGATGGAAGAAATAATTTCCTCTAAAAAGAATGCAAATATGGAAAAATCGTTCTGTTTAAATAAAAGAGAGAAAAACATGTTTGGCTCTTCGTGAAAAGCTTTTAAATCTTCCGGTTTTCTTAAAGAGCCATGCTAGTTTACCAATGACCACTAGATGGCACTTGTGTACAGCGTTTGAAACTGATTCTGGCTAAACCAAGGGTACCCGGCGTGAGCAGAATTTGAGGTTTCGCTCTTCCACAGCCCACTTCCTCTCCCATCCTGAGTCAAAAAAGGGTGCAGGAGAGGAAGCTTAAATCTTTTCTGCGCCTTTTCACTTATAAAGAAAAATGAACATGGCAGAAGTGTTCCTGATTAGATCCGGAGAAAAAGGATGATACATTCTTGCTAGATGAATCAGGAGAGATGATGTTCTGTCGTTCTTTAGATATAGACCTGAAATACTAACTTTAAATTTATTGTTGCCGGCGTGAGACCCGGTTCCTGTTTACCCAGTTAGTGCATTTGGGTGAAGCATGAATAGTATGTCTTTCAATTGGTTACTTTATCACGCTGACGATTTCAGAAGATGTAATAACTCTTACCCGTTACGATGAAAAAAAAAAAAAAAAAAATGGATCTCACAAGTCTTCTTATCAGATCAACCCAGGCGGATTCATCTTTATGAGAGTTGGCTGCCTACTTGCTCGCTGCTGCCTGCTACTCATCCGGACATTTTTTTGACGATACAAACCGTGAGGGCGACTGCGGGGATCACCCCGAGTTGTAGAGCTAGTGTAGGACGGATCCCCCCGGAGAGCTGCGGTGAAATGGGCAGATAAGCAAACACAACCCCCACTGATGTAGGACGTTGAGTGAATGTCCAGAATTGCTGACGGTTTGCCCAGCCTGGGCCCCTCATTTCTCGGGCCCTCGAGCCATTTTGAATGTTTAGAACCTCCCATAAAGCTCCAGCTCCTCTCCTAGCAGGCAAGAGGCTGGCGACTTGCCAGCCACAGCTTTGCCGGCCGCGTTAGCTTGTGACCAGCGGGCGGATGCGGATCTCTCTCGGGCCTGTTTGTCTGGCCTTCCAGGAGGTCAGCTTTCTCCTGCTTAGCCTAAGCTGCTATAAGCGCGTTTTCTGAAGCGCCCCTAGATCTGATATGAAAGGGACATGTGTCCTAAAGCAGATTAGGGTGAGGCCAGCGAAATCCAAAAAGGGCAAGAAGGAAAGGACAGATTGGGTTGTAAAGGTAAAGGAAGTCAGAAACAGAAATGTAGAAAGAGCCGATTTAGGAGGCGTCTTTGATGTCCCTGGCCCTGTGTTTCTGACCTCCAAAGTGGCATCTCTGGTATTTTTCTTGGGTATTTGGAGTTGCCTGCTCTTGTCCAAACAGCTTTATGCAATCATTTGTCAGGAAGACGTTTGCCTGAAGATTGGAACAGAAGATGAGGTGTGCACTTGATAAAGCCTTAGAACCGCACGCGAGGGGGAGGAATGCGCGTTTCTGGCTCGCGATGTGGAAGACAGCCTCTCTCTCATTTGTGAAGCCTCTACTTAGCCTGCCTACTTTTTTGTTTTGTTAAAAATTAGTGCTAACTACATAAATTAATGTCTGGCCAGCAGCCACCTTCAGGGTTCAGCAGAACCAAATGTTTTTAATTTGTAGAGGAAATAAATAAGGACTGGAATTTTTCCTTTTAGTTTTAACCTTTTGCAAGTACATGTTTGCAGCACATAATGATTCCCTTCATCCTGGGAAGTTAGTAATTATCTAACATACCTTAATTCTCTCTGCATCTCTCCATTCGAAGTGTCTTTCTTATTTGCAAAAGATCTATTTCCTGTTCCATGCTATCTGTCTTTATTTTGCTCTTCAAGTTTCTTATCCATCCTTCATTATAGCAGAGTAGTACTCCATTGTGTATTGTCGTGGTTCCTGTCTGGATGCTCCTGCAAGACCTCCTGAGCTCATGGGTGGGGACTTCTGATAGATGAGTTGATGGTGGTGAGGCAAGATACCCTTTAGTATTTAATGAGTTACAGCAAAATGTGACATTGGGAGGTGGCCGGGCAGGAGGAGGTGGGGCACTGGCAGTGTGACCTGGGTGGTCTATGTTCCTCCCAGCTCCCTCGAGCTCTCTCTGTTTCCTAATGCCTTGTCATGAGCTCTCTCTCCACTGCCAAACCCCTCTGCCACATTGCTCTGTCTTGGAGCCAGCTGAGATGATGGACTGAAATCTCTACAAACTGTGAGCCACCAGAAGCCTTTTCTTCCCAGAGCTGTGAGTGTCAGGTATTGTGACTCAGCAACAACAAAGTAGCCCAGACAGATGCAAGGACCACATTATTGGTAGAAGATTTTGTTTGTGTCTGAGTCTCCGGTTCTTCCCTGTCTCCCTGGATGGGGGTTCGGAAAAGTTTCCCTCTTTGTGGAAAAGGGAATTGTGACTGTGACCCCTTTGTACAGAAGGTCTCTCTGGGACTTGGGGCCTTTGGCTTCTCAACGTGTGGTGTCCTTGTCTTGTACATCCACATGCTGGAGTTGGGACCTGGGAGGTGTTCTCCCTGTAGGAAAGGCTGAACACCAGAGAGTTTTACAAAACCTTCAGATTTTGCAGGTAGGATTGGGGATGTCCATCTCTCTTTTCAGACTCAACTAGTAGTACCACAGCTTGACACTCTGCTGGTTAATAAGCACATTTTTGTATATTTCACTGAACCTGTGGTCCACTGAGGCTGGATTATTGATAAAAAAGTACTGGGATTGAAATTTAGGGTGTACCATACATAAGAACATGAGAAAACAAGAGTAGACATTGGTAATTATGCATGAGAAGCGAGAGACTCACAGGGTTTGCAATATGAGAAGAATATGGAAGATCCTTAAACACCGCATACAAGTCACCTTTGTGGAGGGTTAGGGAAGGAGCCCCAGGTCCAGTAGGCAGTTAGGTAGCAGGGTGGGAAAAATCAGAGTAAGATTTTGTAAGCCTACGGACAGAAGGCTCTGTCAGCCACAGGGAACTAGCTGCAGAGCGGAGGACCAAGCCTCCTTGCTTTGTTAGTCTTCCTCTCTAGCATGTGGTTCTGAACTTGTAAGGCATTCATCATCACTTGGAGAAAATCTGGAAAACAAGAAGGTATCTTAGTTTTTTCAGGCTGCTACAACACAATACTATAGAGTAGGTACCTTTTAAAGGAAAGAGATTTACTATTTGGCTTGGTTAGGGGCTAGGAACTCCAAGGTCAATGATTTCAACATGGAATTCAGCAAAACAGCACTGGCAGATTTAGTGTTGGTAATAGTCTACCTCAATTTACAGCTCTTTGCTGTGTTCTCATAGGGGTGAAGTGCAGAGGAACGTCTCTTGGGTCTTTTTGGCAAGGTCACTAATTCCATTCATGAGAACTCAGCTTTCAGGATTCAATTATGTCCCCAAAACTTTACCTGTGTATATCCTCATGTAGAGGATTAAGTTCAAGCGTGTGAAGTTTTAACGTGTAGATCATAACACTGGGCAATCCTTATTACTTCTTTCAGGGAAAGTACCAAAGAGATGACCTGAAGATTCTTAAATAGAGTGAAGTGGATATTGGTCATCTATGAGAATTGGTGATCTGCAGTATCAATGACTTCATGTCCTGAACTTTTATTCCTTTTCCACTCAGTTATTTTTCATCTTTTGCTGTGAGCACACTTCTTCTTTTGAGGTATTAATCTTATTCTAGGCAGTGTGGTTCTTTAGATCCTGCCTAAAGTAATATCTGAGTCTTTTCTTTTCTTTTTGTGGAACAAGGGATTGAACTCAGTATCTCAGTCTTTAATACAAAGCTTTAACAAAATTAATTTTATCAGTAGGTGTTTGTAGGGCATACTGATTGCATTTACCATTGGGAGTTGGTACACCTATGTAAGACATCTTAGTTATTTTCCCCATTCTGTGTACTTCTCCTTCGCTCTAGCTCATGAGCTCCATCCTCAGCTGCAAGTTCTTCATGTCCTCCAGCCTTATCAGTCATAGCGTTAGGTCTGTAATGGTTTATAACCCCAAACTAGCCTGAGCTTTTCCTGGTATTTTACAAATGTAAAATTTCTATCATTTCCTTTGGAACAGCAAAACTTGGATGGTGGAACCTGGAACTTCCATTAGTCCCTTCATGCCTTGCTTCATAAAGACAGACCACGGATTTTTGGAGAATAAAGCCAATGTGCAGAGACAAGCAGGGACCTGAGATAAGTAGAGGGAGTGAGGCTAAAATAGCTCCGTCTCTGTCCCGTTTCAATGACCCAGAACATTTCTTTTTAGCTCAAACCACTTCAAGTGGGGCTGCAGTCACTCACTGTCAACTCTGAGGATCTTGTCTGGTCTGTTTGCCAACACGTCCAACCCAGTTTCTAATTTGACACATAACTTGCCAATGAATTTCTTCTTCGCCGTAGCTTGTCTTCTGATTCAAATAGAAATACTAGTGTCTGTGCAGGAAAATGCAACTGTGACTCAAATTTTGAACAATTTGACTTATTAGCACAGTGCTAAACTTCTTTGCCAGAGACATTACATGGGACAAAATCAAGCGGTAATCGTAGCAGTTTATCGTATGCAGAAGAGCGCATAGTGAGTTGTTCTTCACTAGTCTTTGGGATTGCTCTTACACACCATGATAACTGTGGGGCCCAGGTTCCCCCACATTCCTTCATGTTTTCTCTGACCAAGACAGAAGTAGAATTTAGGGTAAATTTCTTGAAGTTTAATGCTAATGACAATGAGATTAAAAGAAGGAAAACAGACATCAGCAAGAGCTTGAATATATCTTTCTGTTTTGGGGTTCTGTAGCCCATTCCCCCAGCCACAGCTCTCCCACCACTGTAGTAGTCATGGGGGAAATCTGAGTCCAACTCCTTTATTTGTTGCACACCCAGGAGGCTAATCAAATGACCTAACCAATGTCATAAAGCAAGTTTGTGAAAGGACAGGCTCCCCTGTCTTCTTTTGATAAAATATATTGTGTGTGAGTACTTATTATGAGAGAATTATTTCATGTTATTTGAAAAGTTATTTTCTTCAATTAATGAGCCCCAATGAGTAGATGGAAAAAAGAGTTAGAAAACCTCTATAGCAATGTAAACATAAAAAAACATTTTTGTCTTTTCAGAGTATCACAACTTTTCCCCTCTGGACCCTATGTGGGCCTTAGTTTCATCTATCTATCAGTCAATCTGCCTATCTATCTATCTATCTATCTATCTATCTATCATCTATCATCTATATCAGTATATATCTGTTGTGAGAGCCTTTCTACATCCCAGTTTGGTTCAGCACACATTTCTTGGTAGAATGAACATAATTAGTAAATGATAAGCTGGAGTTACAAAGTAGGTCTGTCTAGACTCTGATGATATATTATTTCTCTTTCTTGTGACTTCCCATGTGGCTTTAGGCAATAATGCAATGGCAAGATAAATGACCATTATGGAGGAAAAGTCTCTTGAAGCCAGTCTCAGGGCTCTATGCAGAGACTTGTCCAGCTTCTTATTGGAGACCTGTGTGAGGACAGTGAGAGAATGCTGATCAAATTTGTAAGTGGCACAAAGCTGGCCTGAATATCTAATATGTGAGGGGTCAGAATGAAGGCTCAAAGAGGTCGTTAGATGCTGGAGTAATGGCCTAAATCCAATAAGACAAAACTTACAGCGAATAATGTGAGGTCTTGCACTTCAGTCAGAAAACTCAATTGGGGAAGATGTAGCTTAACAGTAGATCTGTGAAAAAAATCTCAGGGGGGGTCTTAGCTGACTATAAACTTCCTAGGAATCCATAGTAACAGGATTGTTCCAAAGGAGAAGTCAGTCTTGCGTTGCATCTGTGGTGTTTAGCATCCAGGGTGAGAACAGTGATCAATCTGGTTTCTTTTGTTGTGTTTTGTGCTTACTGGACACTCTTCAGAGTTTTGCATTCTGTTTTGTGTGCTTTACTCTAAGAGGGACAGAGATGTAGGAAGACAAGCTCATCCTAGAACAAAGACCCTTGAAACCACTGCTTCCTTTGCTTCCTCCATACCTCCTTTCTGAATGTCCACCACTGTCCCAGCACCTGCTTTGGCAACAGAGAGACCCTTCAGAGAGCAAGGTAGGAAACCTCAGAAGCAGCTCAGGAAACATGATAAATTTATTAAGCCTGCACTTTTTATTTTCCAATGTTTGCAGGTTAACCTTTCCTCAGATGCTTATAGAGCCAGCCTTAATGTAGAGAAGTGTCACAATTTAACCCTGATTAAAAGTATCCAAGTATAGAATGGTTACTATGTAACCGCAGTACACAAGTATAAGTTGATTGATCTCTTATGGGCCATAGGAGGGAGTCTAATATGGCAAAATCCTGTGATAATGAGCCCCATGGGGATGCTCATATAATATACCTGACAATTGGCTTCTCTGTCATTTTCTTTTTCAAAAGAAGCTGAATACAGTTTTCTTCCTAGGGTGGGGGTGGTGGAGGTGCTTGCTAGGGTATCAACAGGGAGTGAGATCACTAGGGGAGCAGCAGATGAACTCATGGAGGGAGGAGGGCTGAGTTGTCCTGACTTGATGCTCCTTGATGAGAGCTTTGGAAATTGTGTCATCTAATTAAATGATCCTTGGAAACCTTAGAAGTCGCAGCTAGTCCCAAGGCCGCAGATAGTGTCTGTCAGTATTGGTCTGAAAAAGATAACCACCATAAGGTAGCGTTAAATCACAACCAGTATCTAGATAGATCCAGATTATACCAACAAATGCTAAACTTGCTCCATTACTTACATAATAGTGGATCTCACTGAAAAATGTGAAGTCACCTTTCAAATCATGAAGGGAGTTTTCTGTACCAGAAGAGTTGCTAGACTACATTACTACTGCAGTCCATCCAGTTCTATGCCGACATAAATGTTGCTATCCAAACTGCAGCAATTCATTCATCCATCACAGCCCACTTCAAATGTTCTGCTGCAGTGTTTAGTCTGACTTCCAGTCAGATGTAATTTTTCTCTGTATATCTATGGATTTTTTTCATATTTATCCTCATTTATTAAATTACATTAGCATTCCCCAACTCAGATACACTCATCAGTAAATATTTGTGAAGCACCTGCTCTTGCACAAGGAGAAGTGATTGATCCTGATATTGAGGGACTTTCAGGACAACTGGGCAGACAGAATGTGCTGACACGGGCCCTCACATAGCGCTGCTGTGTGGGCTCTTGGGGGTGCTAATTGCTGCAGCATCGAGAGGGGCATTTCCTGGAGGTGGGAGAGGCTTGTCGAATTGAAGACAAGGGAAACCTCCCAGCACATCCAGGTCTCACCGGTGCTCAGAGCACAGTCCTGGGGAGCTCCTCAGTGCTCCACAGCTTGGCTCGTTTAGGTGACCTAGTTACTCCAGGCTAATAGTAGGTTGAATCCATGTAGGGTGCGGTGTTAAGTAGCACAAACATGCCTGCCTTGATGCGTACACAGACGTTTCTGCTACGGGCTGTCCCGACTTCCCACCTCATGCCTCAAGGTCATCAGTATTCACATATTGCATCTGAGGAACAGTGTTTATTTTTCACTGCTGGAGTGTTTTTCTGAGCACACATTTGCCCAGATAGTTGGCAAGCACCTTGGGCTGTGCGTACACATGCATCATATAGCTCGTTTCTTCTTTTGGTATATGTGCTGCCGAAGCGAGCACATCATTTCTTCTTTTAAGCCCTTTCCCTTTCTGCCGACCTCCCTCCCTTCTTGCTCAAGTACCTTTCCCCATTTGCATTCTTGTTGCTATTATTCAACTTAGCTCATGTCTATGACATGTCCTGTTCACATTCATTGAGGTTATTACTTTCTGTACATGTTGTATCTTTATTCTAATTTCCCCTTCCCCTTCTGTTCTTTCCTTTGCCCTTCCCCTTGGTTTCCTACATCCATCTGCATTTTCAAGAGACCTATGCTTTTATCCCTTTCAATCTTAGCAACCTCAGATTCATTGAGAAGCAGAACTCACCAACAGTCTGCAAGTATTCATTTGTTTGCTTGTCAGGCTCTTTCTGTGTAGTTCAAGTTGGCCTTAATCTCACTATATAGTCCCAGTCAGCCATAAACTCAATGCGCTCTTCCTGCCTCAGCTTCTGAGGACTGGAGTTGCATGAGTACCTAACCACACCAATAATATTACTACCTTAGTGGAGAATCTTGTCAGAAATCATTGTTAATATGACTTATTTTAAACATAGAAATTAGAAATAGCTTGATTTTCCCAAATATTGTTTGCCTTTTTAAAAGTTCAAGATTTTTGTTTTACTTCTTTGTATTAACTTATTGACTATGTACCTCTAAGCCAGCCATTTTATCTTGTTGAGTCTGCAAGTTATCATGTATAAAAAAATCTTACTAACTTCCAGCAGTATCAGGGCAATCAAATTGAATGCTTAATACAAAATCAAGGCTTATATTAATATGCTGAGCTGTAACGGGCTCAAGTCAACAACTTCTGACGTTGCCAGTCCTACGGATAACCCACTGCTATTATGGACTACTGGACTATATTGGTTTATTTTGCTGAATTCACATACCTACAATATTTAAATGACAAAGGAATACCCATCTCTGACAAAGCTAAACAAAAAAGGGGGATATAAATGAAGGACCATTTTTTAGTGAAGTATATATACAAAATAGTTAGGATAGATATACAGCTACTTTCTCTTAATTCAGTGAGAAGAAAGATTTGTACTAATAGTGTTTGGACAGGATATCATGTCTGCATCTTGTTCTATAAATAACCACTACAAAGACAACAATATGCAATGTGTTAATTATTATAACTCTCTGACTAACCTGTTTTGAAACTGTCTCATTGCTATTTGTTGCTCAATAAAATTAAAAATAAAATCAAGGTTTAATGTAAAAGCACAGGATCCATCCAATTCTGTACACATTTTCTTCACCAGGCAATGTCTGCCTCAGTTTCCCCCTTCTCTGTCCTCATTTTGTTGCTTTCTTCCTGCCATTGACTTTACTTGATGAAGTTTAATTGCTGTTTTCCAAGATCAATTGCTGTTGGCAAATCTCCTCAAATACCTCATGTTTTTTCCATCAATAAATAAGGGATTAAAATTATTTTATTGAGTGCAGAGCAGTGCATTGGTCTTTGGGAGGGTTTTAGATGATCTCAAGAAGACAGGGTCCTTGCCCTCCACAATCAATAGTCTTATGGATGCATTAACCAAGACACAGATTTTCTATAAATACATATGTGTTCTATCCACCTCAAATTTATTCCAGCAAGTCACAAAAGAATACATTGTGGGAGCCGCTGGCCTTTCTTGGAGTCAAACCGTTAGGAACATTCCCCAAATACCTTTCTTAGGTCAGCTGTAGGTCTGCTAGCTATGAATTCATATAAAGAGCTTTGAAGAGTTAAAAAACCTCTAGCTAGTATTATAACTTTCAAAGTTTAAGTGTTTATTGTATTTTACTGTACTGTGTATCTTTTATATTGTATTTTACACTATGTATATTTTGTCTTTATTATATTTTACTGTACTGTGTACATGCATTGCCTCATTGTCCTTCACAACGACCTTGAAGAGGACAATGCTCTGATTGCTCCTGTTTTTCAGATGATCATATTGAGGCTTGCCAAAGCTTGTATTTCCATAGAGTTCTCTTAGACTAAGCAAAAATGCTAGAATTCTAATTCAGATATTCTGGTTGCAGGATTTATCTGCATGACATGTATGATAAATTGGCTTTATAATAGCTTCATTTATTTTAAATTTTCTTCTTTCAGTTTTAAGATGTCTTTCTGTTTCTTTTCCAATTCAGACCTTCTTCAGTCTTGTTTGTCTGGTGTTTTCTGAGGCAGGGTCTTACTATGTAGAGCAAAAAGCCCTTGAACTCCCAAGTGCTGGGTGACAGGCATGTGCTACTACACCTGGCTGACCTTCTTGAGTTCTGTTCCCTATTATTTTAGTGACTTTTTAATTGTTGAGACCCAACACCCAACATCTACAATTTATTTATTTTTTTAATTTTAAAATGTTAGCAAGAATAAAAAGCCAATATTAAAAATGATATATAACTTCAAAACAAGATAATAAGAAATCAATTATGGTTGTCATACTGCATTTTGTTATCTTCAAAGTAGTTGTTCAGATTACCAGGTATAAGTATGCAAACCTGGTCCTTTCAATAAAACAATAGAAATTAGTAGTATAATACAAACACTGTAGAAATCAGTATGGAGATTTCTTTAAAAACTAAGATTAAAGCTCCCATTCAACCCTGCTATTCCCAGAAGAATTGAAAACATACCACAGCAATTTATGTGCACCCATATTTATAGCAGCACAATTTGTCATAAACAATTTTGGAAGCAGCACAAATGCCCATCAACTGAGGAATGGATAAAAAAGATGTGGTATTTTTTTTATAATGGAGTACTACAAAGCTATAAAGAAAGATAAACCAGAGGCTTTTATAGGTAAGTGGAAGCAACCAGAGACCATAGTCATAAGTGAAATGAATCAGATGTCATTTGTAAACATCATATTATCTCCCTAGTGCAAGGAACTGAAAGAGTAGGTAAGAGCCAAAAGATACAACAGACATTGTGAAACGGAAAGAAACTGCTGAAAAGGAGAGAAGAGCTGGGATGGGGAAAAGGAGAAAAGAAACTAGGAATGGGAAGATTGCATGTGTGCACCCAAGAGAGACATCTACAATTTAAGGAAGGGAAGATTTATTTTGACTCATGTTTGAGTGCATAGTTGGCTGGCTCCATGGCAGTATGGCATGGTAATAGACAGGAGGGAGAAAGAGAAGAGGAGGAAAGGGGAGGGGAGGGAGAAGGGAAGGGTGGGAGAGGGAGAGGGGGAGGGGGAGGGGCAGGGGGCAGGAGGAGGAGAAGAAGAGGAAGAAGGAGGAGGAGGAGGAGGAGGAGAAGGAGGAGGAGGAGGAGGAGAAGGAAGAGAGGGGAGGAGAGAGAGAAAAGTTTGATCTAGGGATGGAAATAAGCCTGCCCAGACCTGCGGTCCAGTCTCCTCACCAAAGCCCTGCCTATAAGTGCACAAGGCTTCGAGCTGCCTCTGATATAAACCATAACACCTTCCATTGCAAATTTCTTGTGAAAAGTAATTTGTAGGAAACTGGAAACACGCTGGCATAAAGACTTGGAGGGAGCTTAATTTTGGCTCCACCAACATTTGTAGGAATAAATGTGGGAATCTCACATAATTTCTCTGATTTTGTTTCTGTATCTGAAAACTAGAGAGAAATATTTTCTGTGTGGAGTCGAGAAAGGCACAAACTCACACACAAAACTATATGACAAATTTAGTGAGTAAAACCAATACAGACATGATTGATTTTAACTATATCATGTCAGTCTTTGCATTTTCTCTGCATCTTTGTAGTTTGAGATGAAAGAAGTTTCCCTTTGTTTAAAAATCTTAAGTGTTTTTCTTAAATTAGAACAACATGAAAAATTTTGGAAACAGATGTACAAAGGGAAAGATATTGTTAGTTTTTCATATTTTGTTTTAAAAACACTTGTTTAAAAAAATTCTTCCAGAAGATTTAGAGAGAGGTGGATGAGTCCCAAGACACTGAAGGGTTATCTTTGCATAGTGGAGCAGAATGAGGTCATTTGAGCTAACTCACACACGGCAGTTGCACGCTGCACACAGAGTGCTGGAAGCAAGAATCGATCGGCTCTTGAGAGACAAGGATCAGTGACCACACCATTTCTCCTTCCCATGTGAAATTTATTGTCCTAGGTGGTGGTGAGGGTACCAATCTAGGGAGAATTCCGAAGGGTGTTCTAGTGGGATAGTATGGACTTCTATCACTTCTTGAGAGCTCCAGGCATCCTTTCATATGAAACATAGCTAGATCTTCAGAAGGGGTGAGTTTACAACCTCATCCCAAGCCTCAGATTCTCAAGCAAAGCAGGATGGCTATTTTTAAGCCCTGGAAGCAAAGATTTATATGAAGGGAGGTTGTGGGGTTCACTGGCTCTGTCTGGGTCAGAACGGTGACTCAGCCCGATGCCCACGGATGCTTGCTAACACTGCACCACCTGATGCTTGCACATATTTCTGTCTTCTCCAGAATCTTGGCTCTGCAGTCCTGCTTACTAGCTGTGAGTGGAAGCTACCAGATAATCAGTGGAGAGGAGGATGTGGGAGTGCAAAAACTAGATGGGGCTTTACAATCTTTCTGTTAACGGGGTTCTATATCTTGCATTTTATGATTGTATTTTCCTTGGGCTTATGAAGTTTGCAAAACAAACAGTATCCTTCAATGCTCTGTTTTGCAGATCACATGAAGGCATACAGCAGGGGTGTTGCAGTCTTTATTTGAGGCACCTGCCAGCTGTATATACACTTTTTTTTTTTGGTGGAACAAGGAATTGAACTCAGGCCTTTGCACTTGCCAGCCAAGCACTTATTCTATTGAGCCATCTCCCCAGCCCCTGTATATACACTTTTTATGACCTATGCAGGATCATCTTGGGAGTGTATCAGCAACATTGTTTATGAGAATAAATTGTTCTGAGTAAGCATTATAAGGTTGGAAGTTATTTATATTAGTCAAGATATATTATCAATATATTATAAAGCATAAATTTCCCCCAAAACTGCTCAAGACTATGACAGAGGAGAACATTAGCAAAAATGTTAAGAGTAAGTTGGGACTTGATATAGTGCCCAGAGAAAATTCACGTGTTATTCAGTTTAAGAATCATCTACCAGGGTCCAGGGAGATAGCTCAATAGAATAAGTGCTTGCCTGGCAAGTGCAAGGTCCTGAGTTCAATCCCTGGTACTGGAAAAAACAAACAAATAAACAAAAAATAATCATCTACCAAGGGAGTGGACCACCATGTGAATACGAGTGGGAAACCCTCAGACTGGTAAGGATGACAGCCCCCACCTTCTTCTCCTGTCAGATGGATGGTACAGCTTGACCCAATGCTTCCAGTTTTTTTCTGGTATGACCTTTTGTAGTACATTAATTTAAAAAGACTAGGATATAGGACAGATGTGCTGAAGATGGAGCAGCTTCCGCCTCAGAGTTTGCAAAGGACTCCCCTGTTCCAATGCCTGAGAGACCAGAGAACTTTCCTGCTGCCTGGAGCAGGAGGATGTGCCTTTCTTGAGTCATCAACAGAAAACAGCTGGTAGGAAGGCTTTGCTCCACCATGCTGCACTTCTGCCCTTGGAATCCTCCCTTTCTGCTTTCCTTTTTCAACATTAACTTCTTTTTTTGAGGAGTGGAGAACAAGCCTTTGTAAAGTTAAGGAACCTTATTTAGCACGTGCTCTAAGCCCTGTGCTATGGTTTGGAATGTCGAGGTGGGAATCAGGGGTCTGGAAAGGCTCGTTGGAGCTGACGATACTCGAGCAAGGTCCAGCAGGTTGAGCACGGGTGCAGTGACACCACGCTGGTTGGTTCAAGGCAGTCATGGCAAGGTATGCACACCAGAGAAATCACCATCACTGGATACCAGGGTCTGATGGGTTGTTTTGCTTGTCTAGTGTATTAGCATTTCTATTATGGAGACACAACACCCGACACCCACAAGTTAGAGAAGAAAACGGTTAGCTTGTCTAGATTTTCAGCCTATGATTGATTGGCTCCAGGGCATGGACATCATGGCAGAAGGACCTGGCAGGGAAGCAGAGCAGGGAAACAGTGCCAGGGAAGGATGGTAAAGAACTACACTTAGTGCCCAAGACCACACCTGTGTAACCAACCCAGACCACCCCAAGATGCCTTCGTGATCTGCTAGGCATCTCCTAATCCACCTAGGAGATTGACACATCCGTATTAACATGAGACTCCAAGAATGGTGGTGCAATGATACTCAGGCAGCTCAAGCCTAAAGTGTGTTGCCTCTGAAGCCATTATACTGGGAACGTAACAACGTTTGGAAGAATATTCTTTTAGTGTTTAAACACTGATCTGACAGAGCAAAGAAGTCTCTCATGCCTTTGACCAATGAGTGAAGCTCCAGCCTTCCTCTGATGTTATTTCATCTTACTCACTAACATTTAGTTGGTCCCCTCCCCCAGACTACCAGTGGTTAAACTTTTCCCAGCACCTCAGTGCTCTTAGGCTATCATTCCTTAAAAAAGACACATTAAGAGGTATGGAGTTTGGGGTGATGTGAGGGGCACTGGCATGTCAGTTATGGTCACATGGCCACTGTCATTTCAGATATGACACTTGAACACTTGAGAGGATAAGTTGCAGAGGTAAAATGTTAATATTCAAAATAATTGTAGTCAGCTGATACAAGTGAGGCAAAGTTCATGCATTAGGCAACATTTTTCTTGAGCCACACAGAAAATAGTGATCTTTGCTAAGTAGCAGCTTTCAGGGCAGAGAGAGAAGAAGCATTTGAGTGGGCAAAGCAGGCTGTGAGTAGGCAAAGGCAGACTGACATAAGGACTAGTCAGGCATCAAGCTGTCCTAGAGCTACGGTGAGTAGAAGAAGCAAGTGGTAGGATGTTTTATTAAAAGACACATTGGGCTAGCATTATGTTATTTTGGTTACATCAGAAGCTAGCGATAGTCGATAGCAGACATTATTTAAGAAATTTGAGATGATATAAATGGAAAAGAGCATTTTCTTTTATGTTGAGGGAACATGAACATAGAATTTCAAGTAGAATTTTAGAAATGAAAGGAGTCTAACTGATTTAGTCATAACCCTTAACTTTTAAAAAATAAAAATATAGGCACTTTTCTATTTTTGTTTTCTTTGTTTTTAGACAGGCTCATACTACATAACTATGTATCCCAGGCTGGCCTCAAACTTACAGTTATTCTCCTGCCTTAGCCTCCTGAGTGCTGTGATTATAGGTTGTGCCACCATACCTGGATAGGACATATTTTTAAACACAGATCCAGGTCTAGAAGCTCAACTTCCTGGATTGACATATTAGACTGCCCCTTCAACTGAAGCTTATCAATTCATCATTTCTGGAATTCATGTTGATTATTCATATATTTGGATTACTGGCAGTCTTACCAGCATCCAACACAGTGCCTGACACAGAGGAGGGACTCAGTAAGTGTGTTAGCTGTTAGCTATAATAATGCATGAGGGGCCGGGGAGATGGCTCAGTGGAATAAGTGCTTCCCTGGCAAGCACAAGGGTCTGAGTTCAATCCCTGGTTCCTAAAAAAAAAAAAAAAAGGCATGAGTGTTCTGGGAAAGTGGTGGCCCAGTTGATAGGCCCTGGAGGGGCAGGGAAACCCGGTATGTACGCAGGAGCCATGCCATGTGTCCCCACGAATGGATCAACCACACAATCAGATTTAGGGGAAAAGTCAGATCCTATCTACCTTTCTTTCACAGAGATTTAGAGATGTGAATTAACATTCCTCAGGGCACTAACTTACAGTGGGGTGGCATGCCAATAAACCCATCATTAGGGTTTATAAGTTGGAGAAGCGTTTGCTGCACCTCAACACCAGGACACAGGATCTTAGTGACACAGTGCATTGGGGAATGTGGTTCCTCAACATTCATGTTTGCATGGCTGACTGGGAGCTGGCACTTGCTGCCCTGCCCAGGGTTATACAGAAGCATTGTACAGCATGCTGCTAGCCAGGGAAAGGATCAAAATTAAAAATTTCAAGTGTGCTTCCTATTGATTGCGTATCGCTTTTACACTATAGTAAAGTCAGAAAGCTGCAAGAACCACCATAAGTCAGGGACCGTCTGTATTGTATTTTCATGTCTTTCCTCCATCCCATTCCCACTGAATTTTGCACTTATCTGGCTTTACATTTCAAGGGAGAGGACAGACTAATAATAACGAGTGCAGCCAACTGTACCGCGCACTTAGCATGTATGGTCAGACACTGGCTAAACGCTTTCCTTCCATTCTCTCATTTAATCCTTATGGCAGCCCGTGAAGTGGGTGCTATTATTGTCTTCATTTTATGCTTGACATTACTGATCCAAGTAATAAGGATCCAAGTCTCTTTTTGCTTCTGCCACTTTGGACACATTGATTTTGATAATAAAGCAAACATCTTCTTACCTTCTCCACTTCCACTTCTGTTCTTTATAATTACATAGCACATATGATCCATTGCCCCAGTTGGGCCTCTAGTCAATAGTTCCTGTTTCAAAGTGCTTTGTGAAATGTCTTGATCTTTTGTCTTTGTTTGCATTTATATTCCCGAGTCCAGCAATTAGAATCATTGCTGCTTTCTTTGGTTAGTCATTCAATCAATCAGCAAGTATCTATTAGCGTGGTATTACCATTTGTGCCTGCTCTCAGGTGGGGATACTCTAGGTCTTGTTTCTGTTTTGCTTTTTTGTTTGAAGGCAGAAGTTACTTTTAATTTCCAAGTGTTCATGGGGAGTTTAAATAGGAGTTTGCAGAGAACAAAAACCAATAGAATGTATATTTATATAACAATGAAATATATCCATACATACATATAGAGAGGAGAAAGGAAAGAGAATGGACAGGGAGGAGA
>NW_004524579.1:18553178-18559259 GCF_000260255.1 Octodon degus | reverse complement strand
AGAGAGAGAGAGAGAGACAGAGAGACAGAGAGAGAGAGACAGAGAGAGAGAGACAGAGAGAAAGAGAGAGAGAGAGAGAGAGAGAGAGAGAGAGAGAGAGAGAGAGAGAGAATGATTAAATAAAATTACTTTCATAATTTTTGAGTGCAGTCATTCCAAAACTTGTAGGGCCTGGAAACCCAGGAGTGCCCATGCTCCAGTTGGAGTCAAAAGGCTGTGTATTTTTGAGCCACAAAGGGCTGAAATGATAGATGAGGTTTAAAGGCAGTGTGCAGGGCTGTGAGAGCATTCTCTTTTCTCTTTCCTTGAGACTGGGTCTAGAGGATGAGATTTTACTTTGTTTTGTTTTTTTTCTGGCCCACTCCACACAGTGGAAGGTAATCTGCTTTACTCAACTCTACTTTTTACATGTAAATCATCCAAAAACACCTTTCTAGAAATACCCAGAACAATGTCTGGTCAAATATCATGGCATTTCATGGCCCAGTCAAGTGGATGTATGGAATTCATTGTCTAAATCTCAAGTTTGTGATCATGGGACACCCTAGCAGAAAGAGATGAGGGAGATTGGTTGAGTAAACAATGTGAGAATCTGACTGTGTTATAAGCAGTTGTCTTTGTCCCTCAGGGAGAAAACTTGAATAGAAAACACAAGGTACAAGGCAGAGTTAACCAAAGTTCAATCCAAACTGATGTCAGTATAATGGGGTCATTTTATTAATAACTTTTCCAGCTGAAAGTGCTATCATTTCTTTGCATACTTATATATTTTCTGTTTCTTACTGTGCATATTTAATTTTATTTGCTCGAATAACACAATTTTCTAGTGCCTGGAGAGTATAAGTGCTCAACATCTTTTTATTATTGTTGAGGGACAGGACAGGACTGCTTTTCAGTAGTAGAGATGGGAGTATCTGGCTCAGAGATGTACTTTAGGGAGGACTGTGCAGGTTGGGACAAAAAGTGCTAGATATAGGAGATGATCCTGGGAGAAAGGCCAAGCTGGGCATGGGGAAGATGTCTTGAGGGTCCCCATTGACCAACTGGGGGTTTTTAGCAAGGCGTCATGACAAGACGACAAGCAAGAAACCAGGTCTGAAGGAATTGGCTCCATCTATGAGTGTGTGGGGAATATTATACCATCATACTCAGATGTGGCTTTCCTGGTGCCTCAAAAACAGTGCCATGAACCGAAGCGGAAAGCTGTGTCCTGGCTGTAGTTCGTTTGCAATGTACTTTTAGGCAGCTTAGTTCCTACACTGCAAGGCACTTTTAACAGATATTGATTCTGGAAGGGGCAGAAATAACATGCAAATTAGAGAGTATTCATGGGAAAGAGGCTTTTTTTTTGGGGGGGGGGGCAGGGTTGATTCCTTCAATTTCACCACTTTTTCTCGTATAGTATATTTATCTGAATACTTGCTTATCTCTTAGAACAAGGGCTTAATTTTACCATGTGCTTAATACTTCTTTCTATAGAGAGTATGCTACATAAATGATTTCGAATTGATTATGCATACAAGTGGCAATGTTTCAATTTCTTTGCTTTTGGTGTTTTGAGACAGGGCCTTGCTGTTTAGGCCAGGTTGACCTTGATCCTTCTGCCTTATTCTCCCAAGTGCTGAGATTACAGGACTGCTCTACCATTCTAGCACTGGGAGGCTCTTTGAGAGAGGGCTTCAGATATGAATTTCTAAGACTCACTCCCAACCTCCCATTGGGGGCAATGCTTGAAGATGCCATTTTGAAACATCTACATAGGCATCTCTTGGTGATCTTTTAAACTAATACATTAGTTGAAACAAATAGCCAAGAAGCTTTGCTGAAGTGTTACAGGCCAACTAAAATCAGTGAATCTCAATCAGTGGTCTTGCTGTGGCTCAGGAGTCCTTAGGCTACATCCCTAAGTCAAACCTTATTCTTCCAGGGCTTTCCACACTTTCCTGCCTCCTTCCCTTGATCCCACAGAGTGGAAACACAGAAAAGCAAGGACCATAAACAAACTATTTAGAAGGATCCTTCTCCCAGCATTCCTGGACAGCTCCTTTCATCCTCTGTCCTCCACCCCCACTTTCACTCTGGATCCTCAGAAGCCACATGTCATGTTGTCTCTGTGGTCATAGAAAAGCCCTTTTGTCACTGTGACCATAGAAGTTGATTTTATACTGGTGTAGCTATATACTGTTACAAACAATATTTAGTAATTTTTATATTAGTAGCATACCATGCATATTTTAAATAGTTCTTGAACTTTTCTACTTTGAAATATTTTCAGACTTACAGAGAACTGCAAATGCAGTACCATGGAAATTATGTTCATGTACCCTTCACACAACTTCCCCAAATGTTAAATTTTGCATAACCATAGTACAACTAGCAAAACTCAAGAGTGAATATCCTGCTAGTTTTTAATGTGATCATTTACTTTTTAAACTGGCTTCCAGTACGGTGGCTGAGTTTTCAGCCCTTCTAATCCATTTTGTCCAGAAACTGAAGACACCCCTTCAGGAACTAACCCAGCCTTGGGGTCTAGTCCTTCTCATAAGCTGTGACTCCAGTGTCAGGGAGGAGACTAGACTTAGGGACACAGTCTGTGAAACTTTGACCAGGAGGCCCATAGCATGGGGACCACAATCCAGGGATCTTGTCCTGAAATCTAGTGTTTATCTATTTCCTGCTGAATTTTGATAAAATATTAAATATAGATGAAAGCAAAAGCTGAAGGCTAACACTGAAGCGTAGCCCTCTTGTACCATTTGACTCCTTTGACAGATCATCAGTAGGATGAGGCGCTTTGCTTCTCACCTGCCAGTATCTGGTGGTCTCATCACTTCACCATGGCTAGGTACTGTTAGCTCACGGGGATTAGAGAAGACCAAGAGCCAAGGCCTTACTTCCTTCCTATTTTCATAAATATTTATTGTCTCTCATGTGTGCCAGATACTGTTAAATGGTGTGATACAGTCATTATCATACAATGATTAGGAAAAGAGGCATAATTCCTATCTTTGTGGAGCTCAGTAGAGTAGGCAGTAAGAAAAACATTTGCCATATGTACTATTCTAAACACTTTATGTATATTAACTCATTTAATCCTATAACAGCCCTATGAGATAAGCACTATCAGTAATCCCATTTTATGATGAGGGTACACAATCATAAACAACTTAGTCAGCAGCAGGATTGGGATTTTTGAATTTGCCAGTTTGGCTCCAGGATTTGTGCCATTAACCATTTTACTACACTGCCTTTTATGTAAATTTGTTTTGAAGGAAAAATAAACCACAAAAGAGCTAATTTACTTTATTTTTTATTTTATTACTATTGTTGTTTCGATGCTGTGGGTTGAGCCCAAGCCTTTCCACCTGCTAAGCACTGGAGCTACCACCAAGCCTCATCCCATATCCTAATCCTCTTTCCATCATGAAGCTAGGACACAATGAGCTGCTTACAGCCAAGGGCCAAGCTGGCCATAGCCAGGAAAGTGGGTGTGTATGGTTGGGGCTGAGGACATAAGAGATGGAGAGGAGGTCATTGTGCACAAAGAGAAGTTTGTCCATAGACCTTGAGTAGGCAATTAATGAGGTGTGTTTTGGGAAATAGAAGAGTCGTAAGCCACTGAAATCAGTTAAAAGGAGAAAAATATGGAGCTGGAGAAGACGGCTGCCCAGGGCCTAGGGAATCATGATCGGGACTTTTAGACTATCTCATAAGCATGAAGCAATGAGCTGAGACAAATTTCTTAAATATTCTTGGTTCGTAGTACCCTTAGGTTAAAAGATATACTTAAAACCTCTACTTAGTAACTACTATTTAGTAAGTACTTATGGTCTAATAGTTTAGGAGTTCTTTGAAGGAATACATAAATATAGAAAGAACATCATAATATAATTGTTAGTAGCTACCATCACTTATTATTAATTGTATATGTTTGCCTATTGGGAAGTATACATTTTCTCACTGTTGGAGTTAGATTGGATACCTCAACCCTTATTTCATACTTTCCAATAATTTTCACATGGTGTTGTCATTTTTAATCATAATAATCTTTGGAAACACACCTCTTCAAAAAATTCGATACCGCTGAATTAAATGTAGTACAATATAATGTTGAAACTGTGTATAATAGTTGGCTGATCTGGGAGGAGCATTTCTTTCTGTGAAAGTGTAAAATATTCCATTCATTTAATATTTAAATGACAATGGAATACCTATATCTGACAAAACTAAACAAAAAAAGGGGATACAAATGAAGGACCATTTTGTATCTGTATATTCAAAATAGGATAGATATATAGCTACTTTCTCTTAATTCAATGAATAGCAAGATTTGTACTAATATTGTTTGTGGACAGGATATCATGTCTGAATCTTGTACTATGAATAACCACCAAGAAGACAACAATATGCAATGTATTAATTATTGAAACTGTCTTCCTAATCAGTTTTGAAACTATCTCATTGCTATTCGTTTCTCAATAAAATTATTTAAAAAATAAAGTTAATGAGAAAATAAAGTAAAATAAAAATAAAATAAATATCTTCTAGAACATTCCCATGAGTCTGAGTGCAGCCTTGGGCTGCCTTAGTACCCATTTTGAAATGATGAGTTGTAGAGTTTTAAGCAGGGGATTCACAGGATTAGATTATTTTAAAGAAATGATGGCCTTTGGATGGGACAGAAACAAAATGGAATTGAGACTCTAGAAGCTGTTGCTGTAAAGAAGCTTCACATGGTGGCTGAGTCTAGGGTAGCGCTATGGTTGGGAAGTGTCTTCTGAGTGCATCTGTCCCTAGCTATTGGGAGGTGGTGGAACCTTTAGGACATGGAGAACAGTGGGAGGAAGCTGGGTCCCTGGGGTGTGTTCTGGAAGGGGACACTGGGCCCTGATCCTATCCTCTCTCTCCTTCCTTTCCAAGTTACCATGAGGTGAGCTGTTTTGCTCCATGTGTGTGTCGCCATGGTGACCTGGCCTGTTGTGCTTCTGTGAAATATCAGAACCAGCAAGTCATAGACTGAAGCCACTGGAGCTGCGGGTCAAAATAAATCTTCCTTTGTTTCAAGGTGGTCATCTTGGGAAATTCATCACAACAGCAGAAACAGTGGCAGCAGGCTGATGACTAACACCAGGGCTGCTGCTGATTGTGAGGGATGGATGCAGTGGAGAAGTGTCAGTGAAGAGGAAAGCCACCTACCACAGGGTTTGGAGCTATGCCATAGGCAAGGAAGAGAAACATTTTGGGTGTAGAATAACTTATTTAAGTTGTACTGCTTTTGAAATACATTACGTTAGCAAAGAGCTCTGCTTGACCCAGGTACATACATTCTCAGTCCTGTCACATTTCAGACAGAAGATATGCTAATCTTTTGTTTTTAAGAATTTTCTGTAACTCTCATTTCCCCAGACTCCCATCCTGGGATATATCAGGATTCGCGTCATTTGCAAGGTGACCTCAGGGTCATATCCAGTCACTTAGTAGCCATACCTGACAAGTCTTGTACTGGAGGAACAGGCCTAATTTTCTTCATGCCTTTCTTCCCAGAGTTGCAGACAGCTCAGTTAAGGTCATGGAACAGGGGGCATTGTATCAGGTCACAGAGCATCTTATCCTGACTACCTGACTTTATGAGCTTCAGAGGGCCACCTGCACCTGAAACCTTTGTTAGTATTTTCCTCTACTTCCTTGTTGAGCCTCAGCCCTTATCAAAATATCTCTTCCTCTGTCTCTTCTATTGGGAATTGCCAACTTGTCCTTGTTATGAGTTATTTCAGCCAGCATTGCTTTACTTAGATTTTTAGTTCTTTTGATTCCTGAAAGTTTTAGTTTTCAAGGCGGTTGACCTCTATCAGGTTTCCCATGAAGAAATAGAGTCCTTGCTGAGAATTTCTCTTTGGACTCTTGGGAAGTGCAAAGAGATATCATTTGCTATGTACTGACCATGACCTAGGCCTCAGGCAAGACTAGATTTATTAGCCTAGCCTACCTCAAGGGCACATGGCTGTCTTCTTGGGCATTCACATTGTGGTTGAGGAAACATACAACCTCATCTTTTGTGAAAATCTGCTGAAGTCTAGTAAC
>NW_004524579.1:18548173-18552984 GCF_000260255.1 Octodon degus | reverse complement strand
GAAGGTGCTTGGGTCATAGAAGTGCTATACTGACCAGTCCAGTGTTCCATTGATGAGTTTATGGGGAATGCGCTGTTGGAAGGCAGGGCTGGTTGGATGAGATAGGTCACTGGTGGTATGGCCCCAAGGGTGTATTCCTGTCTCTGCTACTTGCTTTCTTCTGCTTTGTGGTTGCCATGGTTCGAGTAGCTTTCTACTAAGCCCATTGACCTTGAAGCTAGCCATAGACTTAACCTTCCAAGACCTTGGGCCAAAATAATCCTTCCCTCCATAAGTTGTGGGTGTTACATGTTTTGTCGCAGGACAAAAAAGCTGCCCAAAGCTTGAGGTTTCACCATGCTGTTTCTTGAATGTTTTAGAAAAGTATAAGTTCATTTCAACTCTCTTAGAAATGAGATTTTTCAAAGCCTGTGCCAAATACATTTACTTGTGTATCTGCTTTCTATTTATCCATGCTAAGGGTCTTATTTTCTTTGAAGACTTGAGACAAGGAGATAGAACATTGTGAACACAACTGTCTTCTAAAGGGGTGAAACATTTAGGGGTTGATAGTGCCTATCCTGAAGCATCAAATCACTCTAAAGGATGCAGTTTTAACCAGTCAGGAAAATTTTATGTAACCACTGACAGTTACTTTATTTTCATTTTTTGTATGCATGTTGTTTGGGCTGCAATGTTTAGCCTTTGTTAACTCTTTAGTCTTACTGTCTCAAGTTCATTACTGTGTGTAATGGCACGCTTGCCAAGATACTTAGCATGTAAAAAGCAGGTTTTGAGTTTTTGTTTTTAAACAGCATCATATTGAAACTGAAACTTACAAATAAGTTGAGTGGCAGGACTGGTATGCTGTATTTTGTTACATACAGCTACTGCCAGAATGGTAGTAAACATAATGTTTTTAAAAACCAAAAGATAGAGGAAGTAGTTTCCCGCATTAATTCTAAATCCACAGTACAAACATTAGTTAGACCTCCCCTCACTTAGGGGGGCTACGTTTTCGTGAGGACCAGTGTGGTAGGACGCTATAATTCAATGTGAGTGTGGGAACCGCAATCTGCTGTGTGCGAGCCTGGCCAATGTCCGCTTGTAGCACACACGAGCCTTTCGAGCATGGCCAGTCCACTTGTGGCATAGAGGAGCCCTTTGAGAGAGCCTTTCCTCTGAAGCCTATGGAATTCAAAGCTGTGTGTGCAGGATGGAAGGAACCAACAGATCAGCATTTGCGCAGTGCAGGCAAGATGACTTCAAGCTGCAAAGCCAGGCCTGGACAGATGGATTTAGCACCATTAGCAGTGCCTTGTTGAAAAACAAAAATGACTTCAAAACTGTTCCCTCTGAACTAGAATTTTGTTACATTCATCCCTTCGTTAAAATATCCGTTATTTGCTGACTTGTTTTCTGTCGCCTCCCACCCCTCAGCCTCTCACTCTTTTGTGTCGGAGCTAATGTTCCCAGCGTCTACACTGCGTAGGCCCTGATTATTTGTGAGACAGAGTGAGTTAATGCAGATTTGCAAGCTGTTCCCATTTGTTAAATGTCAGAAAAACACATGCAAGTCACTGGCTTTAGCACTTAGCTGCCAGCTGGCTCTTCTGGAGGCAGGGGACAAATGACAGTCTATCACACAGCATGCTTTCAAAGAAAGAGGGGACCTATTCCAGAACCGCAGCACTGGAGCGGCTTTTAACAACATAAGCAAAATAAGAAGCCAACATCAGTTTTTTTCCTTCCTTATTTCTCCCCCTGTTGTTGAATGAATGGCAGCACAACATTTGGGAGCTTTTTAAAACCTTGTGAATATCGATTCCCCTGCCCACCATCTGAGAGAGTGATGGGATAATGGGGCCTTGTCAGTAGTGCTACCCACTTTCCAGCAAGGGCCATCGGAGAGACCCTTCAGGGCTTGGGAGACCTGCACCCCGCCCCACCCGCTCCTTCAGGAGGCTTTCACTCCCACCTCTCTGCTGTCCATCTCCCTGTAGGTGCCTGATTAAAGGTTGCATTTCTGCCTCCCTTCTCTACCGGAGTCATGCTGCAGTCCTTGTCTGGCTCCTACATTCTCCGATGCAAGAGCATCCCACCACTTGCAGAAGGTGTAAAATGTAAGGGGGCAATAATGCACACCTTTGCCCTTTATTCACTCATACATCCATCTCTCAGTTGTTTCCTGCGTGTCTAGCTTATGTCGGTAAGTGGTGATGCCGAAAAGTAGTGGAGACATGGATTGTTCTTGCATGTTAGGGATCAGGGCGGATCACTCATGATTTAAAAAGAAACCAGTCACCTCTTAAAGTATATACAGGTGAAAATTTTGCAGGAGCAGGACAGAGTTATAATTCCTTCATATTAGAGGAGGACTTCATGACATGTATGGATGATAGTGGGCTTGAAAGGCATGAAAGGGTTTTTTTTTTATTTTAACGGGAAAAAAAGAAACAATTTCAAGACAAGATAATAGAGGAGTGACAATGGTTAATACATTGGCTATTGTTATCTTTAAATTAGTTACTCTGAGTACAAGATATCAGCATTTAGTTGTCCAAATAGTACGAGCACAAATCTTTTTTTTTCAATGAACTAAGAGAAGCTAGTAGTATAACTATCTTTACTAAAGATGAAAGATGGTAATGGTCAGAAAGAAATAAAGGGGCATCTGAGGTGGAGCTGGGGCTGTGAGGAGTGGGGATAAGCATGAGTAATGGAAACAGCTGCTGGCTGGGAGCATCTATCCAGGCCCATCCAGGTAAGCCTGTCTGGGTAGTTCTCCGAGTGAATATCGAGTGGCCACAAAAACCGAAAAATTGGATTGAACGCAGGCTGACGAACGTAAACTTTTAATGGGCAGTTTTGTAGCAGAGTGCCATTCGGAATGATAATTCAGATTATTTGTATTCACCTACTCATGTACAATCCAGTTCAGGGCTTTGATACACCTAAGTGATTTACGTATACAACTCAATAAGTTTGTCTCCTTTCTATGGAGGACGTCACATAGAGCCCAGTTTGTGGTTAAATAAGGACATTTTTTTTCCTTAGAGATTAAATATAATTTCTAATGGAAACCTGGCTTCCTGTTAAAATGGTCCATTCCCTTGTTCTGACACAGATGTTTATCTTCTGATATTTTTTATTTTTAATTGACTGTTAAGTTTTATTTTTACTAGCACTTGCTTGTAGTACGTAATGACTGCACTCATTCCGGGGGGCGTCTATGTACATACGTAACATATCTTAATTCCTTTAATGTTCTCTTCTTCTCCTCTCCTTCTATCTTCTGATCTTTTGGCAGCAATTTCTTCATTCCTTATCACCACTCTGGATCATTACTCTTCCATTACTGTGGCAAAACCCGTTCTCTTTCAGGTTCGTGCAACTGGCAGCCACCCTTTCCTACCTTACCATTTAAGATGTTAGTGCTTGCCTCCCCTTGCAGCTCTAAGGTCCTTGGTGGTGCTAGGATTCATCTAGGAGGCCCAGGCATGAGGTGGCAAATTACGTCCTTATTATTAACACCTCAGTGTGGAAACGACTTATGACACTTTCTTCAACTTAACCTAGATTTAGAATCCTCCTCTACACAATACTTCATGAGGGAAAACATGTTTGAGTTTCCTGTTCCAGCCTTAAAATTTAAAACAATAAGTATCCTCCTACCATAGTTTCATAAATCCAAGATTACATTCTGGATTTTTGTTGGTTTTAATCAAATAAAATCTTAGACTGTCTCCAAGGTCTCTGGCTCCTCTTCTATCCTTCCCAGTGTGATGAACCTCCAATTGCCTGCTTTTCTCTTCCAAGTGACTACCTAGCATGATTTGAGTTTCTTCTTGAAGCACCTTAGCTCCAAGATGCTTACTCCTGACAAGGTGAGGCCTAGTTCCTATCTTCATGAAGCTCTATTAGCCTATAGGGACCACTTCAGCATGTCCACAGAGGCATGTGCTCACATCAGCTCCTACCACACAGATGACTTTGACTTTCTGAGAAATATTTATCTTCATCCTAGCTCCTTCCTTTGCCTGAGCAAAACTGAACCCTTCCAAAGCTTCATAAGATCCATTCTACCTTCTCTCCTAAGACATTGTCATTTTCTGCCTCTTTTCTCATTTTTCATCCCTCACTTTTTATTGGTGTTTATTACCTCATAAATATGCTCAAATATTTTAAATAGCAACAACAACAACAAAAATCCTCAAAGTATCCATTCTGTGCTCTAGAAACCATCTTCTCTCTCCCCTCTGCATTAGATCCACTCCCATGATCCCACTGGCAGGCTTTAATCCACTGCTTTTCATTTGATTTCTATCGCTGCACTCACTTCCACATTTCTGGCAGAGTGTGAAAGGGCATCTCAGTCTCAACTCAGCAAACTTATCAAGCCTCACCTTATTTGATCTCTCAGAAATGTTTAACCTTATTGAACATAATAGAGGACAAATAACTTGATTTCATCCTTTTCCTCAGAGGCGCACTGACAATTATAGGCTTGGGTCTGATGGTAAGAGAAGCAACTTACAAAGTACAGTGTGAGGGTAGATTTAATGTATGGAACATTTTGAGGAGGCTCATCTTGGGATGTAGTGTTGCTTATTTCCTAGATTCTGGCAGGCCTCACATGGCAGGTGGTCAATAAATCTTGGATGAATAGATAAAGGAGGTCAGCGGAGAATCTAAATGATAAAATTAATTGCATTCCCACTTTCTATTCCAACTGTGTGGGGGTGGAGGGAAGAGAGGGTAAACCCAGGCCCTTGTGTGTACCAGCCAAGTGTCTACTACCCTTAAGCTGCATCCTCCCGGATTCTTGCTTT
>NW_004524579.1:18534302-18546948 GCF_000260255.1 Octodon degus | reverse complement strand
GTGAGCATGCAGTGTTGGTGCCACCAGGCTGTTTTCGTCCAGGAGCCTCTCCCAGGGATAAGAGTCTATAGTGACACTCTCACTATTGGTGGTGATTTGTAATGGGGTTTGATCGTGATGACAGTAACATGTGCTCAGCACTTGTTCTTTTCACAGCTTATTAAAAATATCATTTCACTTGTAAATCATCAATTGCATTCTATATTTATCTAGAATATTATCATTTTTGTGCCTTGCTGCCTAATTCCTATCCTATTATTACTATTATATTTTTGAAAATCTTTCATTTACTTATTTACTTATTTGGTACAGGGTCTCACTATGCAGCTCAGACTCATGGTGATGCTCCTGTCTCCACTTCCCCAGCACTGCGATTACAGGCATGCACCATCACGCCTTGTATCCATGGCCAGTATAGCATGCCTGGGGTTCCAGGGCTGGCATGGGCATTGAACCTGGGTCCTTGTGCTTGCCAGGCAGGCACTTAGAGCACTGAGTTATCTCCCCATTCCTTCCTATCCTATGCTATAGCTTTCATATCACCCAAAATTGATCTTTGAACCTTAAAGTTAGCCTATGATTTTCAACTTTGCTTTTCTTTACCATTTTGCTGGAAAACTCAAGCTTCTCCTTCTTTGGAACATTTTCTCTTGAATTTCCCTTCCTAACATTCCTGACTCTCATTATCTGTATACTTCACTTGAGAGGTGCCTCTATACATTAGCTAGATCTGTTTCAGTCATAAATGATAGAAAAAGAGCTTGAATGATTTTAATAATTCTCATTCAGCTTATTCAGCTCATGTCTCCACTAGAATCTCTCCATATGTTAGGTGTGTTAGTAGCCTCAGACCTCACTTTCCCAGTTTAGTATTTCCTGATGGTCATGGAGGATCTGGTCAGAAACTCTAGTGCCAAAGTCCTAGGGAGGAACCTAACTTACCTACTCAAGTTCTTTGAGATATTTTTGTACTGTATGCTGTGACCAGGAATGTGAGTTACTATGGGTTCAGTACTGCCTGAACAACAGAAAGAATGTTTTCTGTCATAACAAAGGAATGAAGGAAGGCAAGTGACAATAAAAGACATTCACAATACCTAGTAATGTAAAGTTATTATATGTTGGATGATTTTCCTTCTACCTCAAAATGTAAACCTTTAATACAGCTTGAGATTGTGTCTCCAATTCCTTTGCTTCCCAATTTCTTGTACATAACTGGTGTCCAAAAATAAGCAGTAGTGATTTTGGAGTAATCATTTAATATGTCTGCTGATGGTTATTTTGGTTGATAAGGGTGTAGTTTAAAGCAATCAAACCATTTTCTCCACAAAGGCCACTTGTTCAAGTCTTCTAGTCCATGGGTTGCTCCTGGGGCTTCAGCAGGCTGTTTAACAAATACAGCCACTGGCTTGCAGGCAGAAGTGGGAGTGCTGACGTGGGTCTGGACATGGAGCACCATAAGTCTGATTCCTTTTCTGGAAAAAAAATTCTGTTGGCATATTCTGATGGTGTACTTTCTTCAGAAGAGCGTGATTAATTCTAATGTAATGACTCTAAGAAGGCTGGGAAAGAAAGCCCATTTTCAACTCAGCTCTTGAGCCCCCTCGGAAGTGAGTTGTATTATAAATTTGAGAGTATCTTCTTTAAATCTGATAAAATTTCTGTTGGAATAGATGACCTATTTAGTCTATTGCATTTCTTGTTCCTACCACTCGAGACTCCTTGGGGCGTGCACAGAATGGAGCAATCGAAGAACAGCAAATTTCACAGTATGGTCCACCATCTGTACAGGAACAGCAAGAAAACTGATGGGCTTGCTCTCCCTGGCAGATATTTATTTCTCAAGTGCTTTTATAACAGGAGGTCTGCAAAATTCTTCACGAGCGGTTAAAACATGAAGATTGATTTACAAATGTACATTGAGCAGGCAGAAATATTTCACCATGTGTCTAAAATTTCCATTAAAAATCTCACCAAATATTTCTAGCCTTTTCCCAGATTCCTTTGCTCTTACAATTTTAATAAATCAAGAAACATTTGTAAGTGCTAAATGTTAAATGTTTATTCACAGTTAATTTTTAATCAACTAACAACAGTTATGTGTTAATTGAATGCCATTAACAAACCATAATTTGATGCATTAGCTCTTTGTTATGCAAAGAAAATTTTCCCTAAAGCTTTTATATATGTCTGAGTTCCTTCTAAATAGAACATCAATATCTATAGACTATGAATTTAACAAATGTGTTTGTTGCCAATTAAGTCTGTGCCTGAGTGCATTGTCTCTATGCCCATTTAAAACAAATCAGAATGTGCTAGAAGGACTGAGAATGAGAAAGAGATCTAAAAATAGTCCCATGAAAGAGATTAGGTAAGCACCCACCAAAATAGATGCCAAAATAGAAGCTGATTTGACATTCTGTAGTTATAATGTAAATTTTACTTTAAATTTCAGTCTGTTGTTAATATTACTTTGGCTTTTGTTTTCAAGAATCACTTTTAAAAACACAGCAAGATTGATTTTGATAGGAAATATTTCTTCATTATAGATGGAAGCAAAATTTAACATTTGTACCACTCAAATGACTAATACAAAGCGAATGTATATCACTAAGCTAAGATATTTCTAAAGTGGTAGCATAGCTTTGTGGTTGAAAGAAAATGATAGAGCTTGTGTCAGAGTGTGACAAGCTCCCTCACTCCAGTAGAACAAGCTGAGAGGAAGACGCAGTGGGAGATGAGGAAGTCACGCCCACAGGTCTGCCAGGCCGGCCCTGCATCCCTCCTAAGGACTGTTCTTCCAACACCGCCATGGGCTCACTTCAGCCAAAATGTACTGCTGAGGGTACTAGCTGTACAGCCTTTTCTTTTTTTCTCTGTCTACTTACTCTGTTTCCATGAATGTTCCTTTTTCCAATGGGACTGACTTATAAAACTTGAGCTCAAAAATAAAATTCATAGTACAAACATGAAACTAACCATTCGGACTTTCTGAGAGTGAGACATTGTGCAAATGCCCATAAAGACACCTTTGACTGCATGCCTAATCTCTCGTTGGTTCTAAAGATGGATGGGAAGTGGGCAGATAATAGTCCTCATTAGGAAGAGGTGTGATAAGGCTAATTAAGGCAACAAGAAGAATTCATATCAATATTAAATATATTGGGGCTTTTTGTATTATTTTGTATTTTAGGGAAGGGTCTACAAGGTATTCAGGGTCTCACTACCAGATTGGACTCATAATGGACCTGTTTACAGCCTCCCAAGGACTGGGATTACAGGCACGCACAACCAGCCTAGTCTCTATTGTTGTCTCAGCATGCCCCAGGGCAGGGCTGGCATGGCAGGCTGGAGAATTGAACCCCTGGCCGCTGTGCCTGCTTGGGGGTACTTTAATCTGCTGAGTTATTTGGCTGGCCCTCAATATTGAATATATTGTTAACTTGATCCTTTGGGAGAGCCTTATACTAAGTTTGAAATAGTGGCAATTATTATAAGTCTACGTTTTCGTTTACCCAAAGTGGTCTTTGAATAGACTTTTAAGGATGTTTTGCGGCCATATTTACATTTATTGAAGCATGCTTAAAAGAAAATGTAGTGAGTTATATATTGTTTCTATGCTATAATTAGTAGTGATCTTAGTTTTGTTGAAAAACATTTAATCTTATTATTATTAGGACATAAGTGGTTGTAACCAATCAGAGGAATAGGAAAAGTTTTCCAGGTTGTTCTTTCTGAAAAAATTTTCAGGCTTCTGTCTATCTAAACCCTGGAATTTTGTCTTCTCGAAAATTTAGGAAGACTTCCTATCCTATATGCTGTTTTCCATTACTTTAAAGGTAATGCACCAGACTATCTATGCCAGAAACCAGATGCACCTCACGCACGTACCACACCTTGATTCTCAATGTTATATAGGCCTTGCTTTACTTTCCAAGTTTATAAGGTTTTTTTCAGTACAGACATTTAATTCTGTGTCTGGCTGTGGCATAGAATGGCTTCCACTGGGCATGCTAGGCATATAGTGATAGTAAATGATATTTGTATAATTGGGTGAAAGATTTTAAAAATTTGATATCATTTTGTTTTCATAACCATAACAAGACAATAGTAAAAATTCTAGATGCAAGATGTTTGGTTATACGGTTTGCTAAAGTCACTTGTATTTTAAATTTTTATTTATTTATTTATTTATTTATTTATTTATTTATTTATTGTGTGTGTGTGTGTGTGTGTCCAGCTCAGCCCACCAGGGGGCGGGGCTGGCTGGCATGTGGTGCTGGGGGATTGAACCGAGGTCCCTGCGCTTTGCTAAGCTTGTTCTAAGTAGATGCTTTAGACCACTGAGCCATCTCACCAGCCCCCAGTCACTTGTATTTTAAGTGATACAACAAGGCCTTGAATTTGAATCCATGATTTGTTCTGCTAGTATAGATAAATAGGTCTGTTCAGCTTTAAATGTTCTTCAAGATTTTTCCATACCCTTTGTTGCCATAAAAGAGGACAAAGGACACTATTTCACTGGACTTTATCCCAGACCTAATTCCTGTGTTCTAACTCCTTTATTTCAAGCAGACCTGGTAAGATGGGAAAGAAGCCTATGATGGAGGTATGCCAGAAGCAAAACTGAAGCCTTCAGCATATATACCTGGGAGATAAGGGACAGTGAGTAGATTGATACTACAACCATTAGAGTCTTCACTCTGAATGGGACACTAACTCTGAACCTCAGTGATAAGGCAGACTTCAGTAGTTACAGATCAGGAGGGTGCAAAGTAGAACAGCAGAAAAGCAGGGATACAATGTAGTTTGTTTGCAAGGCTGGGAGTGATCCTTGACCTGGAATAAAGCAATTAAGTTTGTGTTAGACAACACTTCCCTTGGAAACAATCCAAAGCCAACCATAGTTTAAATTATGAAGTATGTTACGCATATATTCTTTCACTTATTTTTTGTCCTCAGTAGCTTTGCTTCCAAGAAGTATGGCTTGCCTTGGATCATTTTTTACAGTCTTGACATATGTCCTTTTTAGGGAAGCATGTACAACTTTAGACCTAACTTTCTATGGATGGGGTTTATGTCCTGTTCATCCTTATAGGGTCTTCCCATGATAATGTACTGACTTGTTTCCTTCATGTCTTAAATTTGGGCTGAATTTTTCTTTCATTTATGTATTGGATACAAGGTCTCACTATGCAGCTCAGGCTCATAATGATCCTCTTGTTTCAGCCTCCCCCACACTGGGATTACAGGGATGCACCACCATACCTGATCTTGGTGGCCAGCTTGGTGCACCTGAGGTAGGCTGGCACAGCATGTGGTACCAGGGATTGAAGCCAGGTCTTTGGGCTTGCCTAAGCAGATGCTTAGACTGATGAACTAAGATCATAATAAAAATAAAGAAAAATAGTGGTACTAGATGGAGTGATTTCCTGTAACTACATATATGATGATGAATGAGGATTTAATGTGCAATCTTCATGTACATAGACTACTTTTTCCTAAGCTGTCTGGCACTTAGGAAGAGTCTTTTCTGAGAACATTAGAAAGGTTAAGCAAAGACAAAGCTGTAATATAGTGACTGCTGCTGACTCGGTCTTTGTTTTGCTGTGGTTTTCTCACCTGTAACACACAGTCTCTCTCAGGTTTCTGAGTCTTCGGCATATTTTAGTCAGTACAACATACAAAGTGTTAGGGCAGGTAGCTCATGAGTTCTGATAAACACTATCTCACAGAGTTTTAATTTCATCATATGGGAAGGTAGATTGCTTGATCTTTCAGTATTTTTCCAGAAATGTCTTTATAGAACATAATATTTTTATGGAGAAAAGGAAAACCAAATTGAATAAAATATAATAGGAGAAAAACAATAGTTAATAGATTACATATTATCTTAAAGTAGTTTCTCAGGATACAAGATATGGGCATAAAAATTTGTGCATTCTATATTAGCATAAACCTTCCTTTTCAAGAAACTCAGAGACATTAATAGCATAACTTAGTGACTTATCATAGTTGTTAATTGCCTTCAGCTTTCCTCTGCTGTATCACTTGTGGAATAATTTTGTGCATAAAAAAATCCTCATCTCCATTTCTTTAATACATTTATGAAAATACATTTAATTGGGAAATTTTCAAGATAACTAACAAAAGATGAAATATTTAGGCCACTCCAACTTAACAATGTCTCTTTGAATTGTTCTTAGGAGGAAAATGTTCAAATGCAGAAGGGAACAAGGAAGGAGAAAGGGGGAAGAAAGAAAGGAAAAGAGAAACAAAATGTGAAGAAAAACCAAAAGGAAAGCTTTTATAAGTGGGGAAGGGAGAAGGGATTGAAAGAAGGCAGGGGGTGGGGGATCAAGTTCTATCATGCACAGGTACAGATTCTTCAGATGAATGTGACCATTATGTACATCTAAGATGTACCAATAAAATCTGATTGAAGGAAAAGAATTGCTCTTTTCTTTCTTACAGTTAGAGGTACATCTGTAAACATTTACGTCATGCTGCCAAACAGTCTTGCCTACAGCTACTTGACTCTGGGAGAGCCTTCCATAAAAATGAGAATAGCATTTCCCTGCCACACAGTGAAACAAAAGTGTAGTGTGATCTGATAAAACATTGACTGAGTGCAGGGGAATGTGAAAGCGTCTATCATCAGATTGGTTGGAGCCGGTCTGGGGGGAGGCATACATGAGAACTGCATAGATATTCGTTGAGATAAGCTCTCTGGTCCTTCCTATGAAACCACATCATTATTAGAGACTTCTCCCCTTTCAAGTACCAGTGAATATTTTCAGCACCCTACAAGAGTATATATTGAGTGACGCGGGTGACTGGGAAAATGAAAGAGGATTAGTGTTCGCTTTATGTCCATTCACTCCTTCTCTTACTATTTCTATATAAGTCACCTGAGACTCTAGTACTGTGCTCAGTGTCCAACCCCTAATAGTGTTGGATTAAAGTACTGAGTAAAGGAAAGCATAGGTTTCTAATCGGGAGAAATAAAATATAGGACAAAATAATTTTTTCTTTTTTTTTAGTTTTAGGGTGAAATCACCATGTATTATTGAAGTTGGGATTCTGTGCATGGGAGAAGTGAGAGGTCTAGTAACTCTTCTCAGGGAGATTATAATACTGCTAAATTGGCAGGTACAATGTTTTATTTATGAGAGGAAATAATTAAAACTACAATTAGAAAACCATTTAAAGGTATATTGCATGTGTTGACTGAGTGGGTTCCTAAGCTATTCCTGAAACAGGAAGCTATCTGGGAGATATTAAAGGAGAGGCAGGCAGAAAGAGGTCTCTGAGTGGGTGAAGAGCAGGACACACAAAAGAGAGGTATATTTAAATAAAAATATTTGAGTAGTTATTACAGGGCAAGCATTCTAGTAAGTCCTCAGTACACAATAATAAGATGTAGGTCATGGAACTACTTAGAATTTAAATTAGTCGTTCTCAAAATTTTATGAGCTAAAAATTCACTGGAAGTCCTCTGACTGTGTGAGCTCCTAGGCGCCTGTGAAGAGAGTCAGGTTCAGTGATTATGGACTGGAACACCGGAAGCCAAGCTCCAAGAAATGCCCAGGATGACTGCAGGCACTTTGCCTGGTAGTCATGTGCTGGTAGACACTACTCTGTGGCATTACCATAGCAGGCCTGCACTCCAAGTGTGGCCTCCTGACAAGCATCTGAGAACTGGGCAATTATGGGTACTTGTTTTATACCTACTGATTCCTGATATATCGAGTGAGCCCAACCAATTGGGATTTTGGTGCTCAATAAAGCTTGCTAACTAACCCTGGGAAATGTCATGCAACTCAATTTCCCCTACTTCTCAGTTCTTCGGAGCACATCAATGCATGTTTGTCCCTTGAATGTTTGTGCGAAAGAATATAAGCTTCATCAGAAGTCATTTCAGTACCATTTGCGTTCATTTGTTGGTAAGTAGCAGGTCACTTGCCCTAGAATCAGCCAGCACAAATGGTCCTTTTTCCTTCAGTTGTATTCAAGCATTGTACTGTTTTCCAGGAGAGTATATTTTTTCTTCACTGATGCTGTCAGAAGGGTAGTGTGGTGGGGTTTGCACAAGGCAAACGAGAATCCTGAGACTGATTGCTTTACAAGCTCTGCCACCTTTTGCAACTACCCTAATTTCTCTGTCCTGGTCTTCTCTTCAATGTACACATAATGTGTGTCCTATCGATCTAGAAGGGTGGTTGTGAAAATGATACTAGGAATAGCTAACATTTATGGAGGGCTTATTCTGTGCCAGACCCTGCCAAGTACCTTATGTGAATTATCGATGTGAACCTTCCCCAGGATCTGATTATCATGGTTGGACAAATGGTGAAGTATGGGCGTGGCTTAGTCAAATTGCCTGAGGTTATGTGGATGAAAAGTGGTAGAGCCAGGAATTAAACTAAGAATGCCTCATTCAGGACTCAAGCAAGCAACTGCAATGTTGGACTATTTGACGTAAGATGGACTAAAACTAAGGTGCAGCTTACATTGAGAAGAAAGATGCCCATGAATTTTAATTTATTCAGAATATCATTCAATATATTATGTATTAAATAGGACCTCAATAAAAGCCATTGGTAGATGACAAATATGTGTTCACTTTTGTTTGTGTTTTATCTTGCTTGAGGAAGGAGTTGAAACCAGGACCTTTGAGCTGAGCTATATCTCCAGCCCTTTTAATTTTTTGTTTAGAGAAAGGGTCTCCTTATGTTACAAAGTTGCCTAGACTTTTGACCCTCCTTCCTCAGTCTTCCAGAATGCTGGGAATACAGGAACATACCCCCACATCTGACAACTACTTGTTCCTCAGCTTTTTTTCTTAACCAAAATGACTGATCTTATTATGTTTTAAATGTCGTATAGCCAACTGTAGATAGGAATTAAACTGAGAAACTTTAAATCCTTGTAGTATGATAGAGTTACTGGGAATGTTCTCTGCAGTTTCTTCCCAGCTCTTTGGCTCTACTATCTTCTGAACACCTCTGGGGCACGTGGGCCATGTATAGCATGCCATTCTATCTCTGTGTCCCAGTTACAGTGCAGTGGATCAATCTTCTACATCTAGGCTTTCATACCTACACAAGAATTATCAGTTAATTTGGCGACGTAAAAAATGCTGATCTTTTGCATGTGCTCAGAAAGAGCTAAGCCCAGTAGAATGTGACAAAACATTGTATTTAGGAGCCATGGAACTACTGAAGGGCTGTATAATCTATTGGGTAGGAGGAGAGAAGCATGAAAGATGCAGCATGAAATCATAATAAATAATATAGTCAATAGCTGTATCTTAAAGACAGCAGAATTAAATGTTATAGAAACATAATTATCAGAGGCACTAAAAAGAATTCTTTTAAAAGGTTATGTAGGGTTTGGTGAGATGGCTCAGTGGTCTAAAGCACCTACTTGGAACAAGCTAAGCTAAGCAAAGCACAGGGACCAGGGTTCGATCCCCCAGCACCACATGCCAGCCAGCCCCGCCCCCTGGTGGGCTGAACTGGCTACATACACATAAAATAAATAAATAAATATTAAAAAAATAAAAAGGTTATGTAGTAAGAGTTTAATGAATGTTTGTTGAGGGAGTGAATGAATAGATGGATGGATGGATGGATGGATGGATGGATGGATGGATGGGTGGATGGATGGATGGATGGATGGGTGGATGGATAGCTTAGCATTGAAACACCTGAACTCTAGTAATAGCCCTTTCTACTATTGCTATATTATAGAAGTTATTTAATCTTTTTGGGCCTCTGGTTTCTTATTATCCTAGCAGATAAAATAAATAGTATCAACCCTAGCACCTTCTGACATCTTGTACTGACAAAGTAATGGATGGAAAAGTACTTTGTAACTGGAGAATGACCTACAGTTTTAAATGTTGCTTTTATTTTTGAATAGAATCTGTAAAACATGCAAAAAATACTTTAAAGTGTGTTACTTATATAATAAAGGTAAATGACTAATATAATAATAAAAGCAGGTTGGGCCTTGTGGCTGGATGGAGGTAGATATGCCTTAGGCTGGGGATAGACTGAAAGAAGAGTAATTGATTTTATAAATAGAGCCCAACTCATGGTGCTTTGCTGGCTGAATTCACGAAGCCAAGCTCAAATCTGTCCCTACAGCTACACAGGACACATTTACAGATAATCTTGGAATTGGGTGTCAGCATCTTTCATTTCAGTTTCTGAACTGTCATCTTTGCGTGCAAAGTGCACAGAAACAATTAGCTCCTAATGCCAACTTTCCTTTTTAATTTTAGAAGTTGAAAAAAGAAAAGAAAAAATAAAGAAACCCAGAACCCTACATCAATTTCTATGTTTCCTCCACACATAATTATACTAGAGGTTCATGAATTTTAATTCTTTTTTTAAGAAGAAAAAAATCAGAATAATAAGAAATAATAAGAAAAATCTTGTTCTCCTCTCTCAAGCCATTTCAATTCTAGTTCTTTGTCCTCCTCTGCAGAGAGGACCAATTGTGAATTGGATGTGTATATCCTCAGTTCATTAGAAAAAAAGAAATTATGTGTCTTTAATATCCAAATAAATGATACACAGTATGATTTGCTCTTTTGTTTGTTTGTTTTGTTTTTGGTTTTCACTCATTGATTTGCTTTTGCTTTTTCAGTTGGTGGAAATAAAAATATTTAGCAAATTTATCTTAGTTAGACCATCGCCTATTAAAAATACATTTTAAGATCTTGTTGACTTAAAAAAAAAAAAAAAAAGATCTTGTTGACTTTGTGCTCCTGACAGAAAAGAACGCAGTGAGCACAGCACCAGGACAAACTGCCTGCCATCTGCAGGAGGACTGGCAGAGCCTGACTAAAAAGGAAAAGAACCATCGAGGCCCATCACAATCAATATCATGAAGCACAATTCAAACAACGGCTACTTTTGAAAGCCACCATTCAGTTGACCTGAAAATAATCTCTTCTCCCTCTCCAGGCCCTGATCTGTCTGCTCCGGTCCTTACTCTCCCCAGAGCCTTTGTGCGCTGAGAACCAGTGAGTTGAGTTTGAGCCCTAGCTGCCCTCCCAAGAGTGTCATCCTCCCCCTTCACACTGAAGGGTGCTAATTAATGTAGGAAAAGTTGTATGCCAGGTCTGCTTTGCCTGTGGTTTCCTTAGATTAAAGGCTACTGGCAACTCCAACTCTCTCAGAAGGGCCTGTGCTGTATTCTTATCCCCTGAAGGAGCTTTCTGCTGTGCTGACTCAAGAAGACTTTAGCTTTGATTTGAAGTTATTGGATATTGACCCATCACTCACAGCAGAGTTACGGGCCTGCTTTGCAGGATCTAGGGAACTCTGCTCAGGCTTTACCTGCAGTGCCCTCCACCCCTCCCTTCAGTTTCTGCTCAACCTCAGCCTGTAAATGTCAATTTTGTGTTTTGTAAAGGCCAGGAATTTGTCAGTTCTTCCAGGGAAGTACGGGAGAAGGCACTTAGGATGGTTCCCCCAGCAATACAAACGTCTCACAATATTTTATTGCACCTCTCCAACTGTACTTTGTCCCTCTTTCCCTGTGCCAGACTCATCAACCCACCATGATCCTCTCTTGCTTTGGCGATTACCAGCGAGTCAACTCTACTGGGCTGAAACTGGACGTGCAAACAGTTTAAACCATTCCAGTGCCTGGAGGATCTACTGGGATGAATTAAAGAGTGCTCCATCATTTGGGTACAACCTTCTTGGTGTTAGAGACTGCCATTTTTTGTTTGTTTGCTTTTCTTGCAGCACTGGGGCTGAACCCTGGGCATCCTGCTTTCCAGATAAGTGCTTCCTCACTGAGTTCTACTCCCAGTTGCATGTAAGAGATTGCTCTGAGAAACAAAATCCTAGTTGATCAGATAATGAGCCTGACCGAGAATGGTATTATGTTTTTACCCCTAGATGTCCCACTAAAGTCTCATAAACTCACAGGGGGGACTTTTGAAAGATTCCAGAGTCTTGAGGGTGGTACAGCAGGTAGAACCCATTTGGAAGGGCAGGGCACGGGGGTGTGACCCAGAAGACGGTGTCACCCTCCTTCTGGTGGCTTCTCAGCTCCTTCTTCCTGTCTCTCTGATTCCTGGTCGTCATGACACGAGTGGCTTTCCTCCGGCCCACCATGGTTTCCTGCTTTGATCCAGACAACTTTGATCAAAAAATATAAGTCAGAAGCAACGTCCTCCTTTGTCCCAGTACTGGTGAGAATGTGCCTCAGACAACTGGTGATCCGATAATATATATTTAACTTTAATTTTATACAAATTTTTTTTAAAAAGCTATAGCCCATGAACATTCCAGTTATTTCTCATTAATTCTGGTTGTGGCAAGATCCCAGCTGCAGGTGTGACTTTTATCTAACACTGCTTACCTAGCACCCAGATGTGAGGGTGTGCCCAGAGAAATGCACATGAAAGATAAGCAGTCTCTTGGGAGAAAACTTATGGCTCAGTAGAGAGGAAATTAGGGATGGTGACACTGACCTAGTGGCAAAGCCTCATGCTTAGAATGATGCTGAGGCCAAACACAGAACAGAAAAGGTAGTTCCATTTAAAACTTCATTACAGGGCTGGTGAGATGGCTCAATGGTCTAAAGCACCTACTTAGAACAAGCTTAGCAAAGCACA
>NW_004524579.1:18519537-18532987 GCF_000260255.1 Octodon degus | reverse complement strand
TATCTTCATTTCTGGCAGATTTGAGGTCAGGAGTCATTAAAAGTCCCTAGAATAAGGATGCAAACTCTTTATATTTTAGAAAGAAGGGGCTTAGAAACCACAAACGGGCAGTATCAATTCAGTTGCATCAAAGAATGAAGCAGAACATCAAATCGGCATCTGCGAAATAACGTCTGTGTAAGACTAGAAGTCAGGGTTCAGGGTACAGCTAGAAGCACTCAGTTCTGACTGCTTTCAAGGTCAGATTATCCTGGGGCTGGAGTGGGGCAGGATGTATAGACAGATGATGGGAGAGGACCAAAAGCCCAGTGGTGGGGTCGAAGAGGAAGGTGTCTTGGTTACTTCTCTCTCACTGCTGATGCAAAATATCTGATGCCAAGAATTAAGGAAGGAAAAGTTTATTTAGCTCACAGCTTGTAGTGGTTTCAGTCCATAATCAGCTGGCTCCAAGGCAGGGTGGCATGGCAGAGGGGCAATAGTTACAGGCAGCCAAAGATGGAAAAAGCAGCAAGAGCAGAAGGCTGGGGAAAGCAAGCCATATATATATATATATATATAATTTTTTTGTATTTTTTAGGGAAGGGTCTACAGGGTGTTCAGTGATTCTCCTGTTTACAGCCTCCCAAAAGCTGGGATTATAGGCGCCCATCACCATGCCCAGTCTCTATTACCAGCTCAGTGCTCCCAGGGGGCAGGGCCAGCACAGCAGGCCTGGGGACCAAACTCCTGTACCATGTGCCTGCTTGCAGGTGTTTTAATCCATTGAGCTATTTGGCTGGCCCTCTCCCATATATTGTTAAGCAGACTATGCACCCTAGGGTGGTTATAGTACGCACACTGTCTCCCTGCTCTCTTCTTGCACAGGATGAGAAGGCCTAGGAAGTGAGGACCCTGGTCCCCTGCTGAACTGCATCATTAAGCTTCTGAACTTCTCAAGCTGATACATTGTATCAACTGTTGCAGAAGGCCAGGGCTGATCAGTACCCCATAGATGCATGCAATCTCAAATCCGAAAGTGTGAGGGATTCCTGACATGTAGTGAGCATTTGGTACCTGATTCAGAGATTAGTACGCAAGGCTTTGGCCTAGTGATGACATAACCAAATTTCCAAATCCTTATCTGTTTTACATATGGACTAAGATATCTGTCTTGTTCCATCTCGGAGAACTAACCCATTTTCAAGATTCAAGGTCACAGCCAGGCACGGTGGTGCACATCTGTAATCCCAGCATGCAGGAGGCAGAAGTAAAAGGATCACTGAGGTACAAAGTGAGTCCAAGGCCAGCCCAAACTGCATATTAAAACTTTGTCTTAAGTTTGATCCCTGGCACCACATGCTGTGCCTGCCCCGCCCCCACGGCAGGCCGAGAAGGCCACAAAACAAAACAAAAGACAACAAAGAAGGCGGCTTGTCATGACATGCCAGTTACTGCTAAGATGTCTCTCGGGTAGATGGATGTTCAAGAAGAAGGGGGTGGTGAATGAAAGCAAGAGACAGGAAAAGGAATATTGTGGGACTGTCCTGCTTCAAGGTTGTATATGGTGAGATTTTTGGACTTATGTGCAAACATGAGAAGCATAGAATTCTTTATCCTATTTTTTAAAATATAATCTAATTTTTAAATGTTTTTTTATCATATTATGTAGGGACTTAAAGTTCAACATTTCAATACTTGATGAAAAATACCTGTTCCTTATTATGCCTAAGATGTTTGAAATGCAGTGAGATAGTGAGGCTAAGATTCATAGCCCAAATCGTTTGATAATAACAATAAGCTTTTCTTCTGGATGGTTAACAACCTAAGTTTGCAGACCAAAATTAGAGAAAAAGGAGGGATACAAGGAAAGCCAACATTTTGGCCCTAGCCTTCTAAGGTCAATTAAGACTCAGGACATATGAGAACTTGTACTGTGACATCATGTACCTCGGTAGTGTCCCAAATTTTCTGATCAAGAAGATTATGGGGCCAAAGAGGAAAGTGATCGATGACATAGAGTGTGCCTAAGGAGAGTCACATGGGGAGAAGACACTCTCTCAGGCTTTCACAGATAGCACATTGGCCAAGCAATGGCCGTGATTCATCCACATGGCTGCACTGACAAAGGTTCTACAATCTGAGGTACAGGATCTCAGGACAAATCCTGAGGGCATTTCACTGACCTTCTCAGACCAAAAAGCTACAACTCTTGTTGCACAGGTCCTGCTTTACCTTGGTCTTAACCATCCAGTAGAAAAGTATGAAGTTGAAATATAAGAAATAAAGTCATGCTGTTAAGTTGAGCTGTGGGGGACTCAGGTCAATAATTTCTGACATTGCCAGTTAAACAGAAGACCCAATGCTATTATGGGCTACTGGACTCTTTTAGAATATTTTGCTGAGTTTACACACCTATAATATTCAATAACGGAACTTAGAAAAAATGGGGTATACCGATGAATGTCCATTTTGTATCTGTGTATTCAAAGTGGTTGGGATAGATATATAGTTGCATTCTCTTAATGAATAGAATGATTTGTTCTAATGGTGTTTGTAAATAGGATCACAAGTCCGCATCTTGTACAGCAATTAACCACTAAGAAGAATATATGCAGTGTATTATTTGTTGAAACTGTACTTCCGATTTGATTTGAAACTGTCTCATTGCTATCTGTTTATCAATAAAACTTTGAAAAAAAAACAAAGAAAACTTTGTCTCAAAAAGACATATGCACAAAAATATAAGATTACACCGGCATTTCCAACATTGCTGCATTGTGAGTCCATATATATGATTTATAAAGGTACCACTGTATTCTTTACACTGGCCGAGTTAATGTGGGAAATATTTTAGAATATTTGAAGACATACAATTTCTAAAACTTAAGGTTAATAAGCACAGCATCAGAATAATAATAACACTTTATTTCTTGGCAATACTTTGACTTTTTTGCATTGTAAAATTCCTGCTTTAATGAACATCTCATTTAATCCTTATAATAATCCTTCAGGGAAGGCAGGATAAAGGTTTTTCTTTCTCTTATTTTGCAGATGAACTCACAGAAAATTTGAATGACTTGGCAGAAGTTCCTTAGCACATGAATGTTAGGACCAGGCTGAACCCTCTCCTAGGAGAAGGGAGGCACCATCCCACCTTTGTCCTTGGCAGATGGCACATTGGACATGTGACCTCATTTGATTCTCATAACAACCCTGCAAAGTAAGGATTATTATTCTTATTTTTAGCTCTGGAAACTGAATGATCTCAAGCTGGCAATTTGTGATTTCTCATTTACTCATTTAAGGTACAAGGGTGACTTGAGCTTGGGCTGTTCTTTCTAGCTTTAAACCTGTGTTGTTTCTGCTGCTCCAGGCTCCCTTTACTTTCCTTGACTGGCCCTGTCCTCTGTGCTGCGTGAACAGACCCTTACTCGAGTAGCACAGAGGATTCTTTTGGATGTGCCACGTTGCTGCTGAAGCACACTGGAGTTCATGGCCGCCGAGACTTCTGGGAGAAACATCACTAGCTGAATGTTTGTGGGGGACACCGGCAGGAGAGAGGACTGAAGCATGGTTTGCAAACAAATACAGGAGCCAAGGGGTATGGAGATAGTGACCCAGATCATGCCTGGGTGGGAACGGAAGGGTTGTTTTCACTAAGCACTTACCCAGTTGTACAATTCAGACAGCAGAAAGGTTCCCTCTTGATCTAGGATCGGCTTAAGCCCTGAAGCATGAAATGTGAAAACCTTTTGCTCAGCATCCATTAAATAAATGTTATTCTTCTCCCTGGCAGAAAACACAAATTTCACTGCTCAGAGGCATGGCGTAGCAGAAGGAAGAGAATTTACAATATCCCTCTTTACGATAATTGTTCTCACCTTCCAAGGAAATGAGCTAGGAGGGAAGGAGCACCATTGAGTGCCCAGCGACAAGACTGTTGGCTTGCCACTGCAGCTCATTTTCTGGCAGGGAGGCAAGGCTGTGTCCCTAGTATCTGCAGAAGGGCTTGTAAACTTTGGGGAATAGGCAAGGTGCTTCAATGTCGTCTTATGCAAACTTGAGGATGGCCCCCACGGGGTCATGCCTGACCTTTACTTCTTGTCCATGATGTGGCAGATATTTTTGCCAATTATGATCCTTAACAGTGAAAAATACCCTGGGCCACTGACAGTTTGCAAGGAAGAAGCAATGTCTCCGGAATAATGCTGTGTTCAGGACAAAGAAGAAGGGTAAACAAAGCACTACTTTGCGTTGCAAATAGATGGCTTTTTTAAATACTGGAGAAATCCCTTTAGTGTCCACCTCACATTACTCTGATAAAAATGCAATTGCAGTACATTCAGTATCAAGAAATCATATCTTCCTGAGTCAAAGAGGTTAAGAGCATCCTTAAAGCTATAGAATCAAACTCATTAGCATAATCTTCCCTGTAAGAGAGGGTCGTATTTGGTACTCTCCCCATAGCATCATCTTTTCTCTCTTAAGCTAGTGTTTTGCAGAATTGGGACACAATCAAAGTAGCAAAATACACATTTGTATTGAAAATACTAAGTGTGTCAAGAGGGGAAAGAAAATTAATGATAAAGAGCATCAGAAGACACAGCAGAGGCAGAAGTCCATGTGACAGAACATACTTGACCGGCAGGTAACACATTAAAATGTTATTTTGGCAAACAGAATTGATAGCCGACTTGCTGAAAGAAAATCTGCTCCAAAAAGACGACAAATACAGTCTTAATCCCCTTTCCCTGACACATGCTACAGATGAGTGAAACCCAGGGGGGAAAATTCTTATTATAGCAAATACATGTGAGTCCAGAGGAAAAGTTAAGTTGACAATTTATAAATTTCCTTTCAAGCATGAAAGGGAACCGGAAACCAGGTTATTTATTTATTTATTTATAAATCCCCAGCCCGGTGTTTGGTACCTGTTAATAGGCCTGGCTGAGAATAGGGGTATAAAGAAAAGCTCATTATCAACCAAGACGTTGCCTCTCAGAAATGAAATTAGAGAGAAAGGACTCTGGTCTGACAAGCAATATTAGGAAATGTACTACTGAGAAGAGGCATTTTTTTCTGCTGTCCAGTGGGGACCGACAAACTGGAGCTTGGTTTCAGTCATGGACAACTGGTGGGAACAAGAGGGGAAAAGACAGTGTTTGTGCAGTACAAGGCAGGACGGTCACAGGCACAAGATAGCCTCAGAGTGTTCGTCTCCAGCCGGGGTCTCTTTCTGAATGTCCAGGTATAGACTCTGATATGTTCATGAGCTACCGGTGACACCTGCAGCAGCCGTCTTTCTTGTCTCTGCTCATCTGAAGGAAAACGCATGCTATTGTATGCTCTCAGGATCAGTGGACTATTTCCAATGCGGTGGGGTGTCAGGTCAGCCAGCTGGAATACGGAGATTGCACGAGGCACAGGAAGAGACTGAGAAAGAGAGGATCCTGATTTGTAATGGGTCAGCTTGAAGCTATTAGCTTTTATGAGGGTGGAAAAATGGCAAGAATTTCATTTGAAACTGTACTTTAAATTTTACATTTTGATTTTTTCCCCCTGGGTTACAACTGTGCATGCAGGAGAATCCTCTCAGGTAGTGCTGAGCATAGTAGACAGTGAGCTCCCAGGAGCCACTTCAGAAGATAAACAACCAACACCCTACAGGGTACTTTTAAAAAAAATTATGTATTTTGTACAGGGTCTCACTATGCAGCTCAGACACATAGTGATCTTCCAGTTTTCAGTCTCCCCAGCACTAGGATTACAGGCATGTGCCACCACGCCCAGACTTCTATGGGGTACTTGTTGGCAGTAAGTTCTGGATTTGGATTTTTCAATAAATTAACTGAGACACTTAGCCTTCATTATCCAACAGGCTTTGAAGCAGATGATATTATCCAGCCATAGTCTATTTAAGTATTTGGAACATATTTAATTTAGGGTATGCTAAACTATAGTGTTTCATAGATTAACTGCATTTAAAGTACTTTTACTTGCAATATTTTTGTACACTCTTAGTTCTTCCTGAGAGATAAGGATGATCATAGGCAAAAGTACTGTGAATTTGAATTGCATACCCTTGTACCTTCAGTTGATAAAGAAATTTTGAGGCTGAGGTTTTAGTTCTAGTATTTCTATTTAGATCCCAATCTTTTAATTTCTAATCCATTTATTTTTGATAGTCTTTCCTGGCAATGCAAACAAGTCAGCTTTAACTAAGGTAAATACATTCCTGTATGTCCTGGAAAGTTCTGTCTTTTGTCTAACACAACTGTCAATAATCCTTGTTTCACTCTTAAAAGTATGGTGGTGTGAGTGATAATTACAGAGCATTTCTGTTCATGAGCTCTCTGGGGCTCAGTTTCCAAATGTGAAACTAAAGAAATTACTCAGGAGAATGTAACCTCAAAATTCACAAGCATTTCTCATGTGCCACTATGTTAAGCACACCTTTAGTCAGTTAGGATGGGATAGTGGTTGATTGATTGTGTCAACTTAAGAAGTTAAAAGCTTAACTAAATTGACTCAGCAATTCCACACCCTGGGTGTGGAGGCCATACCCTAGAGTGACTCATTACTTAAAGGATATAAAAGGGAATTGAGGAAGGATGGAGCAGTCTATGTCCTCAGAGGAGCTTCAGTCTCCAGTCAGCCTGGAAGCCGTCCCCTGGCTTCCAGTGCAAACTCTTTGGTCTCCACCTTGGTTCTTTCAGCCTTCTGGTGCAGACTCATCAGCCTTCCATTTCAGACCTGTTGGCCTCCTCATATGGAATCCCACAGAACACTGCAGTGAGTTCCATGCCTTGGACTGAATGCTTCCGTCTCCAGTGTGGGGACACCCTCCACATACTTCCTCATCCAACTCTGTGGCTGCCTGTCATAAGCCAATCTTGTAATTTCTTATACATTTGAACATCTTGTGCTATACCTGTTCCTCTAGTAAAACCCTCACTGATACAGATTTTGATACTGGGAGTGGCTCTAGGGCAACAGAATATAATGATGGCATTTTAAAATGGCTTTAAAAGTTCTTAGAGTTGGCTCTGCGATTTGATGGGACCTAGAGATACCATGATCTTTCTTGATTCTGTGGAGTATACTGATACTCCTTGGCATGAGCTGTTTAAACTAATATACTGTGTAGATCCATTTAATTAACCTAATTCACCACTTGTGAGATATCAAAAATTTAGTGATCCCATACATAAAAAATTTAAATTTCTTTGGCAGAGTAGAAAATATAATGATGCCAATTGGTTCGTCTTAGCCTCAATAGACACACTTGCAAAGAAAAATAAAGAGCTTGAAGATTCAATTTCCCCCCTCCAGACACAAATAAGAAATTTAAAATTTTCTAAGTGTGTCCTAAAACAAACAAACAAAAAAAAAAACCTCTTCTCTTTCAGCCACAAGTCTGCGATTGCAAAAACCTAAATGCAATCTCTTGTAATTCAATTGGCTGAACTGCCACACAAATGAAATGCTCATTCTCAAAGGGTATCTAAAGCAAAGATGGTACTAATCAGTAAAGAATGGGATCCCATAAATTGGGATGGAGATGTGTGGGAGGATCCTGAGAAGGCTGAGGAGGCTGAGTTTTTAGATGCTAATGAGATCATTTTGTCCAAAGAAGAGAATTCCCCATGCACTGTGACAGGGACATCACTGCCTCCACCTCCTGCCGTGTTGGTGTCTCCTAATATATCCGGACAAACTAATCCTGTGTTAAAAAAAATGATGAAACTCTTCAGGACCCAACCTCAACACGCATTTTTTTTTGTTTTTTTTTAATTTTAATTTTAATTTTTTTGTCCTGTCTGAGGTGAATATTCTATTGGCATCTAAATACTATAGGTGTTTGAATTCAACTAAACAATCTAACACTGTCTAGCAGTCTATAATATTAGTGGGTTATCCTCAGAAGTTATTGACTTGAGCCTTTTACAGCTCATCGTATTAATATGGATTTACTTTATATACCTCGTTTTTATACATTTCTGCTGGATGGGTAAGACCAAGATATAGCAAGACCTATATACCCAGAAATGTAACTTTTGTATCTGATAAGGTCAGCCAAGTACTCTCAAGATTTATCCTGTAGCCCTGTATTGCCTTTTGTACATCCTTTTGTCAGTGTCTGGCATGAGGATGAGTCATGGTCATTGCTTGACCAATTTGCTCTTTGTGAAAGCTTGAGAAAATGTTTTTTCTCTCCGTGTGACTCTCCCCAGGCTCATTTTAGATCATCAAACACATTTTCAACACTCATTTTTGCCTCTAGGCCCACAACCAGGCTTCAATCACATAGGGGACCTAAGGGTGAGGTACACAATGTGATCCATGAGGAGACCTGTTATTATCCCAAAGAACTTCTTGAATTTTCTTACCCTTATAAGCAGAGTCCTAACAAGCAAGCATAAAAATAGATTTTATGAATGTGGAATAATGGTGACAAAAACATACACCTAGATCAGGCTGAGTTTGTTGATATGGGCCCATTAAATAGAGATTCTAAATTTAATGTTGCAGCTCATAGAGTTAAAAAAGGATGTTAATAGTTTATTTGGCTGGTTGACAAAAGCATGCCTCAAAAGATGGCCCATTATGAATGAGTTAGAGATGCCTGATACTCCATGGTATTCTATTGATGAGAGGATTCAGAGTCTTAGAAAAATAAAAATGCTGAAGTGGATCCATCATGTTAGACCTAATCTTCATACTGGAATGATCCCAAACACATATCCTTCCCTAACACCTTAAACCACAGACTTGTGAGGGGAGCACAGCATCACTAAGAGCCCTGTGATTGCTCTTCTTGCCACATCTTACAGTGGGGACAATAGTTTTTCAGTTTAAGGGCCATATGACTGAATATGATTGAATATTCTCACATGCTTTCAAGAAGTCTTAAATTTTTGTTTTTGTCCCTCATTTTCCTTTGTTACCTTTAAAAAATTACTTTAAAATGAGTATAGCAATAATTGATATGACATTAGAAATAGCACACATTTAGAAGACCAAAATGACATATTTCAAGCACGGTTCTAGTATTATACATTGCTGACCTCAATGTAGTTGCTTAGTTCACAGAAATCAACATATAGAGTATCTTTCATATCTGTTAGTCTGAGCAACAGATTTGACAATAAAAATAGATAATATATTAATCACTGTTAATCAGCTAGTCTAGTTTTGAAAATCTGTAACATATGTATTGTCATATGTTACCCTGTTTCTGTCTTTGCTTTTGTTTTTCTTGATCTTGTATTTACTCTTCAAAATAGAAGAAAATTATAATAAATTTTTTGTTAAAAATATTTAAGGTCAATGGGCTTGATTAGGTCCCAAAATGATAGAGCTTAAATGGCAGCACCATAGACAACAAAAGCAAAACAATGACCAAAATAATCTGACATGTGCAGACCCATGGTGTTGACTTATTTGCCATGGTGTTCCCAGAAACAAAATAGATAAAAAGCCTATAAAATTTTTACTAGATTGATTGATTGATTGATTGATTGATTGATTGATTTGGCAGAACCAGGGATTGAACTCACTTCACTTCAAGTGAACTTACCTTTCACTTGCCAGGGAAGCACTTATTCTACTGAGCCATCTCCCCAGCCCCTTTATTAGATTTATATAGCCAAAACAATTTAAGGACAAAAAAACCAGAGACATACTTCAAATCGGGGTAATAGCCTATCATGGCCTCTTAAACAATTCCCACATTTGAGCCAGTTTATAGACCTAAAACCCCTTGAATGGCCCGACCCTAGTGACTCATCACTACAGCAGAATGAAGCATTCCATTTCCTTAGAGGAGCTCCGGTCTTCTTTGCAGTCATCTTAGGTGTCATCTCCTGGCTTTGAGTGTGCACTCTTTGGCCTGCACCTTGAGCCCTTCAACCTTGTGGTATAGACTCATCAGCCTTCCATTACAGAGCTATCGGCCTCCTGATATGGACTTGCATGGCAGAGTGCAGTGAGCTCCAGACTGTGGCCTGAGTCCTTCAGTCTCCGGTGTGCAGACACCCTGTGCACCTTCCTCATCCGACTCTGCGGCTAACAGTCGTAAGCCAGTCTTGTTATTTCTTATACATTTGCACATCTTGTGCTACACCTGCTCTCTAGTGAAGCCCGGCCTGATGCATGTTGTTTACAGATGTCAATAAATAATTTGAAATGAACAAGGATTCTGGCCCTATCAAGAATATTTCCTTTTAATGGAGAACATTTTTCTTTTTTTCTTTTTGGTCTTTTTTGAGATAGAGTCTCACAATGCAGTTCAAGCTGGTCTTCAACTAACTTTGTAGCCCAGACTAGCCTCCAATTTACAGCAATCCTTCTGCTTCAGCCTGAGTTCTGGGATTATAGACATGTGCCACCATGTCTGGCTTAATGAAACATTTTTGAAAAAAAAATTCTTTTTTATATTTTAGAAATTTACATTTAAAGATATAGGTAATTTCAGCTCATATCCACTATATTACTTTCTTTGAGAATCTCTAAAGATTGGGCTAGTACCTTTTACTGGCTAGTGCAGGAAATTCTAAAAATCCAGTCCTTGGCAAGCTAGGTCTAGTTAGCTTGGTGTAGTAAAATAAAACATGATTCTTGGCTCTAACCCTCAAGGTTTCAGTGAGACCTCTAGTTTAAATGTTTAAAAAGCTCTAAAGTGTTGCAGATGCAGAACTGGCTTTGTCAAGATGAAGGAAACCTAGTGCCTTTCTCTGGAGTGTAGAAACTGCAGTGACTGTTTGATCTTTGTTGTTTACCAAGTATACTGGCATGAAGCATTTCCTTTAACCTCATAAGAATCGCATGATTTTCAAATGCTAATCTGTCTTCCAGGGGATATGTGAGATAAAATGAAAGACTGTGCCCTAAGTCTTGTACCTAGTTAGTGGCAGAATCAGAATTAGTTCTCTGTCTCTCAATCTTTACTGTGGATCTTTCCATTCTACTATAACAATGCAGGTGGTGAGTGAAAAGCTGGACCTTCTTGCCCCCAGTACCCAACTGTGGACTGTAGCACCTAACTGATTTGCTTTCTTTCCTTTCAAGAAAGACAGATATTTAGGAGTTTGTTGTTTTCTCCATGGCCTTGGTCTTTCTTGGACGAACATTTTATTCTACTCTTGCTCTTCCCTGTGAGTGTGTAGCGCACTGCCTGGCAGAGACGGCAGGAGATGTTTTCATGTGCAATCAAGGACATAGATGCATTGGCTGCCAGCCTCAGGCAGGGACACAGACTTGTCTCCCACCAGCAGAGCGATGAAGCGTTTCCCCAAAATGTTCCCAGAATGGCCTGGAATGTGACTAGGCAAGGTCCATGTGGCCCTATGAATGGCTTCACACTGCACCAGCCAGAAAACAAACACAACAGTAATTCTTGGATTAGCATGAAAACACTTCCAAAGGGGGCTCAAAGACAGCCTTTTGTCTCCTTTATAAAAAGGAAGAGATGAGGTGTGACAAGTGGCCTGTTGGTTGGCTTTCTGTGCCAGGCAGAGGTCATCGTGGAAGGGCACCATGGGCACAATCAATTTACAAAGAAGAAACTGACTCAAAATCAAAGTGCAAAGAACATTTCAGAGGAGGCAAGATGGTATCTAAAGATGGCAATTTCAATTAAAGTAGGAAAGATGTAGTATGACTCACACTTTTGAAAAGGATGCTGGCTTTTGCATCGAGACATGACGAACACGCTACAAATAACAAGGAGTTTGAAGTCAGGAAACACCCGCGTTCCTGTCTTAGCTGACATACTCTGGAGTTCTGGGCTTCGGTTTTTGAATTCACAAAATGAAGCTAGTAATACCTACTTTGCTTGGTTGCTGTAACAATTAAATGAGACAAACATAAGACATCAAGAGGATTGCTGGGTTGGTGAAGACTCAGTCTGGGGACATAGAGGTCTTGGGCAGCATCCTCATTTCTCAGTGATTAGGTGATAAATGGCAAAACACTTGGCCTGAGTAGCCCTCGTAGTTTTCAAGCCTTTTTTGGGTATATTTCTTGAACCAGAAATTATAAAGTAAAATTTGAAGGAACCTCCCACTATATACAGAAGATAGAAGCGGAGTTTCCCTGTTGGAAGTGGGTCTGTGTGGGAAGTAGGTGTCTGGCCTTTTCCTTCTGTGTCCCTTCCTCTACCCGCATCTCTTGTTCTTGCTAAAGGGCAGCGATGGGTCTTCTGGTTCTGTTCTTTAGGATTTGGCTGCATTCACCCCTGATGCCTTTCATGATATTTTTTCCAGCCTGAAGGGGGAGAAGGATTGTTTTCAAATATTTCTAAGTTTTCCAAAACTTCAGCAAATTGGTCAAATTTTCTTATCTTAAATAAAGGTAGGGAACAGACCAATAGAAAATAAAACAAAACAAGAAAACAGATTTCAGTGAATAACTTTCTTAATCACATAATTAAACCTCTCTGGTTGGTGACTTCATGTTGCCTTGTTGAGCATGATGATGTAAAAAACATCTTCCCATACCTAGACATGAGGAACATTATGGTCTGAAATGGTTATTTATGTACTTGTTCAGGGGAAGAGGCAGTAAGAATCTGGGTTTGGATCTCATAACTGAGGGGTCACTGTGAACTTCAGGTGACCTAGGTGCATGTCTAAACAGTGAATCCCTGACTATAGTCAATGGCACCACATAAAAAATAAGTTTGATTTGTGGCTTTCATTTTCACAGCACAATGCCTGACATTACCCTCATGTTACGTCACATCAGTGTGTGTGTGTGTGTGTGTGTGTGTGTGTGTGTGTGTGTGTGTGTGTGTGTGTGCTTGTGCTGTCACAGACATTGCCAGATGGATCTTTCTATTATGATGTCTTTCAACTCCAAAGCATGTTTGTTCTTAGGACCTATCTCTTTGTTTATTATTTATGGACATTAGATAAACCTTCGAAGGTTTAAAGAGATAACTATCATATAGTTGGAGTCATCCCAAGAAAAATGAACAAAGGGCCTTCTATTCAATGTGCCTTTAAGATAAGTGTGTCTTCATCCCGTGCCACATGCTCTGTCCCTAGCACGTCCTATCTGCATAATCCCACATAGTCTTTTTAAACCTGTGATTTACTTCCCTCCTTTATAAAATGGGGATAAATAATGCCTTGTAAAGATCAAATGGGAGAGTATATATTGTGTTTTTAAAACAGATACTAATCAAATGTGAGCTTTATAATTAAAAAAGAATAATTATTGTTGCTATTACTTGGGTTATTTTATTAAATAAAGATATAAAGGAGACCTGTTTTCCTTTTTGTAAACATGCAGACCCTCACAAACTGACCTCCAGTAATAAACTGGGTCTAAGTTGTCCACACATGTGGGGTTTCATGGAAGTTTAACTGGGCTATTTTTTTTTTTTTTTTTTTTTTTTTTTTTTGGTTTGAATTTTGGGAAATGCGAATGGCCTTGTTTGTACAACAAGCTCAATGTTGTGTTGTTT
>NW_004524579.1:18511088-18519437 GCF_000260255.1 Octodon degus | reverse complement strand
ACCCTCACAAACTGACCTCCAGTAATAAACTGGGTCTAAGTTGTCCACTCTTGTGGGGTTTCATGGTAGTTAAATTGGGCTATTTTTGTTTTTTTTTTTTTTTTTTTTTTTTGGTTTGAATTTTGAGAAAACCCAACAGCCTTGTTTGTACAACAAGCTCAATGTTGTGTTGTTTCTTCAGGTTCTCTGAGATCTTTCTGCTTAATTCCTGGTTGAGGTAGGAAGACAGTGGGGAAGTGAGAAGGTACAAAATTGGAAATCTCTTCTGCAGTTGTTGTTGCTCTGTGAACCCTGGAGGGAGTCCTGTGTCTTTCTAGGACTCTCGCACCTTTCACAGCAGTTGAAGAAAGGAAACTGCTTAGTGACAACTCGAAGCAGAAGAAAGATGTATGGTTAGGTTTTCCATTTCCAATCATGATTTCAATTTGTCTGTCTTCCTAGCACTCTTATTCTTCCTAATGGAGAGGAAAGCAATTTGACAAATTGGCTTACTTTGAAGAGACTGCACCTGAAAGGAGCTTCTCACAAATCCTGAAGGAGAATCGTTGGGTCTGGTGGTGACGCCAGACCCATCCAAATCACATGGTTGAAGAAGTGGGGCAGGGTAGGAATTTGGGAAGCTAGTAGGAAAAGGAGTGATGCCAGGCTGCCTTAAAAACCAAACCAAACCAAACCAAACCAAACCAAACCAAACCAAACCAAACCAAACCAAACCAAACCAAACCAGCAAATAATCTTTAATTTGTTTGATTTAAGAAACAGTTCTCTCTTTTTTTGTTTGTTTGTATTTCCTTGTTTCTTGTAACAATTTGAATTGAGTTTGTGTCTCTGTCACTGCTCCTGAGATGCAGTTCTACTGTCAGAGATGGATCATTGAACTGAGTCAGGAACAGAGTCTGGCTTGCACAGATCACTGATAAACTGAATGACCTCAGGCAATGTCATTTTAGCTCTTTGATTCTGGCTTTTCCTTTTTTAAAAAATTGCACAGATGTAAACCAAACAGCTTAATCACTTGATATATGTATATGCTGTGAAATAATCACTACAATCAAAATAATTAACATTTTCTATCATTTCAACTATGGGTGTGTGTGTGTGTGTGTGTGTGTGTGTGTGTGTGTGTGTGTAGCTGGGAGAAAACTTAGGAGCGATTGTTTGGGCAAATTCCAAGTGCATGGGAGAGTGTTTTTGCCTATAGTCACCGTTCTGTGCATTAGAATTTATCCCTATGACTTTCTCTTTTTGCAAAATGAGTGTGGATACAGAGATTTCTCAAGGTGCCTTCCAGTTCTAAATACTGTAATTACTCTGATTTGTATCTATTGAGATCGGTAGAGGGTACACAGCCTAACTGCAGTACGTACATCAGTACTCACAATAACAGAGAGTGGAAAGCACAGCACAGTGCCAGGTGACCGTGGCGTGCGTCCTTCATCTGGCTCCTCCTCACCTCCAGCGCGGGAGGGCAGGAGCGATGCGTCTGTGTGCACTGCACAGGTGTGCACTGCACAGGTGACTATCTGGCACCAGATCTTGCTCATTTTAGTGACATTCCGATCAGGCTAGCTGAGGTGAGCACAGGTGATAACTGGGAGAGGAGTGCTAGCTAGAGCAGAGCTCTTCCTTCTCTTAAGTATATTGTGAAATGAAAAAAAATTCCATCTTCAAAATGAAGGTAATGGACTACTTCCCTTCTTGAATAGCTTTGACTGAAGCTTCGACCAGAGGCAAGAAGGGGGAAGAGCTGACCTCTGAGAGTCCTGTCTTAGCTCCTTCATTCTCCAAAATGTTGGCCCCGAAGGAAAAGTGACACACATCTTCTTGTATGTCCTGTCGCACGCTGAGTAATGTTGCCCCTCTGCCCCCAGTGGGGCATTTTAATGATAACAGCTGTCTTCCAGGACAGATTGCGACTTGTCTTTTAAGGGAAGATGAAATCTATTAAGACAGTGGGGACAGAAAAGAAAGGCTATTTTCCTGAGAAGAGTGATCCAAGGCAGAGCATGGTTGGCTCCTTTCTTACCCCTCCCCCGCCTTTGTTAGAAGAGCATACCCTTCAACTGCTCTGTTTTGTGTCTAGATTATTATGGTTGTTGGTGTATAAAATTGCTGCTTGGTGTGTATAATTTATAAGCTCTAAAAAATGATAAATTGTCTCAAGTAAGAAGAGTGATTTGTGTTAAAGTCCTTAGGGTACTTTTGTAAAGGAATTTAATTTCTTGGGGGAAATTGTCTATAACTTTCTGTGGAATATTAGTTAACTCATTCCTCACTGGGATTTATTTCCCGTTGACTGTTTGAGTGTGAATGTGCATATATGTTTACATTTTTGATTATTGGTTGGGATAGGTTTTACCTGGGCAAATGAGATTATATACTAAAGTTTGATAACTCAGGAAGCTTAGGGAAATAGAAAACATAGTTAATTTATTTTTTTAAAAAAATTTGTTTCAAACCAATTGCTAAGGCTCTGTCTAGGTTGATTTATTTTATTCTGTTGTCCAGTGATTCTCAGTCAGGAACCACTCTGCCAGCCAGGGGACACTGGGAAATACTTGAAACATGTCCAGGGTTGCAGGTGGCATCCCAGGACTAAGCACCATCACTGCTGTATGTCCTCCAGAGCGTAGCACAGGTCCTGGCCCCTAACACAGAAACGTCAGGCCAAAAATGCCAATCACATCAAGACTGACAAATCCTGCTGTGAAAAGCTGGCTCAGGAAGTATAATTCAACATTATAGCACCCAGGACTCTCGATAGAACTCACTTTTTTTTTTCTATACTTGTATTCTCATTAACAAGAAATAGTAATTGAGGTTTGGGAGACAAGAAGAAGCTGGAGTTAGGATAAAGGTGATTTTTTTTTCTGGCCTTCAGGGAAAGGTCTACAGGGCGTTCAGGGTCTCACTACTACTCAGACTCATAGTGATTCTCCTGTTTACAGCCTCCCAAGTGCTGCAATTACAGACACATGCCACCACGCAGTCTCAATTGCCATCTCAGGATGCCCCGGAGGTGGGGCTGGCATGCCAGGCCCAGGGATCAAAACCCCAGCCCCTGTGCCTGCTTGTAGGCACTTTAATCCTCTGAGCTATTTGGCCAGCCCTAGGGATAAATGTGAGTTATTCTCATAGTACAGAGTTACTGTTTCTGTTTTTTAAGAAATTCATGGTCATTATACTTTTCACTGTCTTTGTGGTGGACTTTCCTCAATCCTTAGGTTCAATTTTTGATTGCTAGTATTTAGAAACCTCAGGAAATGACGACTTCGCAGAGCTGTGTTCCAGATGTGCCTGGATTTTGGGTTTTGAATTCTTTGCAAGATCCTACTTTAATTTACTGGGGTTGAAAAGTTGCTGCCTACTAGGCCCAGTCCTTGGTTCTTTGGCACTGGCCTACAATATTATGACTCTCAGGCAATTGAAAAACTGGATAAAATAATGTTTACTTGGCTAAAAGTGGTACAATTAGCAACATTAATGGCATTAAATGTAGCGTAGAAAGTGACAAGTTGAGGTAACTATTAATTTGTCACCTTTAACCTTATGAACTAGATTTGTAAGCACACAACAAAATCTGAAATAAATCAGAAAACTTTATGCAGGAAATATTCTCTCAGTATATTGATTTTACCCTCAGGGGAAAAATTAACAGGGGCTTGGGGGAAAATAGAGAAATGGAAGAAGAGGAAGAGATTAGAAGCAAGGCTGGAAGACGAAAGAAGCTCACCCAAACTTTGGGAAACTGGTAAGGAAGACAGGAAGGAGGCTGGGCATGGGGGCATGTGCCTGTAATTCTAGCACTGTAGAGGCTGAGGCAGGAGGATACATGCAAATTTGAGGACAGCCTGAGTTGTATAGTGAGTACAAGGCCAGCCTGGGTCCTGTCTCAGAACAAAACAGAATGGAACGGAACAGAACAGAACAGAACAAAACAAAAATGAACAGGAGGGAAACAGAAGGATGAAATAAAAACAAGAACAAAACAGAACAATAAAAAGCTAGAAACCATGTTCACACTCATATAAAAGCAAAAACAAGAAAAAACAACAACAACAACAACAACAACAACAAAAAAAAAAAAAAGAGAGAGAGAAAATAAGAAAGAAATACATCCACTTCAAGGTATCTCTCTGCTGCCTCGGTTCTGGTAGACAACGTGAGTACACAGAGTTCAGATCTGAGGAGATCAACCCCAGGGTGCCAGCGGCAGCTCCATGGTGGGTAGTGGCAATTCCAGAGAGTCTGCGCCTTCATCTCCACTGCAGAGGAAGTGGCTGGGTTCTGGCTGTGAGGCTGGAATCAAACTCCGTCTTGCAGCCTTCCCAGCGCCTCCTGCTGGTCTGAACTCAGCTCCCTGGCCCTGGGTCTGGGTGCCGCTAGCCCGCAGCAGCTGTGAGTTCGGAGCTTGGGCCTCCCTCCAAGATGAGGCTCTCGCCCTCTCCCGGGGACCTCTGCACCCAGGCGACTCCCCAGCCTCCGCAGCCCACTGGCTCCACTGCCTTGCTCCCAGGGGCATTCCTCCTGCAAGGCTTCTGGGGTTGCCAGGGGTCTCTGTGCGTCTGTGGGTGTGAGCGCCCCTCCCACGCAGAGTCCAGCTCGGGAAGAAAGCGCCACCTGCCGGCTGCTCCTTCATTGACGTCTCTCTTCGCTTTCCTTGTGAGCTTCAATTCTTGCTTCACATTTGTTTCGGGTCGCAGAGACCCCCTTGCCTCTCTTTCCTCCACACATTGCTGTATTCTAGTGTCTGGACACCATATCTCAGAGAGTCTCACCACTATCCCATCTTCCCCGCAGTTCCAATTTTTGATTTTATTTATTTATTTATTTATTTTTTAATCAGCCAATAAATGGAGCCAGGGAAATGGCTTGCAGTCATGGACTTCTTAAAAAGATTTCTTAGTAAAGGATGGCTAAGTGTTGAGCACTGTGGCCCTAAACTTGTATTATATGTGTACAGCTAAGCAGATTCAGAATCAAAGTTAAATAAAAGATGCTTAAAAGGGGGTTTGGGGCTTTCAGGGCAAAGATTACACAGTTTAATATCCTCTGTATTATGTTCAGCCCTGAATCTGGTAGTTGTGGAGATGAATGGGTTGACTGAATGCCATAACCATCTAAATGTTAGTATTCAACTCCACAAATGCAAATAGCTTCAAATTCCTTAGCCTGATATGCAAGATAAGACCACCTGATCCCACCTTACTTCTTGCTTTCTTACCTAGGTCTTCTGCTCCAGTCAAGGTTTTGTATTTCATGTTTCATACAGTCAACTTGCATCTTTATACTCTTAAGCCGAATTTTGTTCATGTCAGTTTCTTTTGTTTAGCGCTCCTTCATGAATGAAATAAAACTAAACCTTTTGTTGTGAACCAAACAGATGATATTTCTCTCCCCCCTTTCTTTCTGCCCTCTTTCTCTCCTTTCTTCCCTCCCTGCCTCCCCTTCCTTCTTTTCTTCTTGTGCGTCTCTGTTTTTTTTTTTTTTTTTTTTACTTTCATGATTAAATGATGCCAGTTTTCAATCTGGAAAGGTTAGCAGATAATTTTTACTTTTTTCTCTTTTTAAAGAAAGAAAACATAATGAGTTTGGGATATCCCCAGTCTCAAATATCACACTAACCAAACTTGTTGTCTAGCCAGAACAAATCACTTAATCTCTCTCATCCTCAGTATTTTTTTTAATCCCCAGGGTAAGCAGAATAATATTTTCTCTGTTCCTCTTGAAAAATTATTTTGGATGCAATAAGATGATGAACATAAAAAGCTCTCTGAAAAATATGAAGAACTACATAGATGTAAGGCATTGCTGTTGCTATCAGTTTACACAATGACAGCGGATCTCACAAACTGCTAATGCTGTATGTATTCTGCAGAGCACTTAACTGTAGTTGGCACGTAATAGATGACAGCTTGCATGACAGCATTGCTTCCATGGTAAGACAGACAGGTGTGAGCAGCGCTCGGAGACCGGAGGAGGGAGACTGGTAAGAGGCTACTACCTGTACTGATAGAGAAGCTATTAAAAGCAGAATGTGATTTTTAACATCCCCAGGACCATGACAGGAATGAATACAATTTCCTGTGCTTTAGCATTTGTGACCCAGAAAAGAGAACCCTGAAGGCACACAATGTCTTGAAATAAATTATTTGTGTGCAAAAGGAAGCAACATATTCCAGTGTTTAGGAAAATTCAGTGTCTCCGTTGAGTGTATAAATAGTGGATAGGGTCATGCAAGCAAAATGCTCGCTGATGTGTTAAGCTTCTCTTGGCCACAAATTAACAAGCCTGATTTTATTTTTGTGGCTCATGAACTATTGAAACTTTCCTTCGCAGTTGGTGGAGGGTGGTCTTTGGTGTATCTTGGAACGTGACCTGGGAAGTGGGTATAGCTGGCTTCCTGGGGCCTCTGGGGCACAGGTGTGAGGGAGAGGAATGCAAGGACCAAGAAAGGAAGCAACTGACACTGGCTAAAGGACAGTTGGTGGTGATGAGCTACTACAGGACTGACAGTTTAGCTACTAGAGATCCTCTGAAGTGAGAGGGCCTGCCAGAGGTCACCTGTATCTCACCCTTTCGTAGAGGTTGGAGGGTATGAGTCCCAGCTTTGCTTTGCTTTCCTTTCCTTTCCTTTCCTTTTCTCCTGTCCCCTTCCCTTCCTTCCCATCCCCTCTCCTCTCCTCCCTTCCCTTCCCTCCCCTACCATCTCTTCCCCTCCCTCCCTCCCTCCCTCCCCCTTCTTTCCTTCTCTCCTTCCCTTCTTCTCTTGGAGACTGACTCCAGGGCTTTTACACTGTGCTGCACCCTAACCTCTTTTTATTTTTTCATTTTTGAGAAAAGACTCACTTAGTTGTCCAGGTGGGACTTGAAATTTCAATCCTCATGCCTCAACTTTCCATGGGCTGAGATTACAGGCATTTGTCATGGTGCCTGGCAAGCTATAATGACATTAAATGGGCAAGAGATGAGTCTAGTGCCTTAAAAGCAATGCAGTTATAATTTTACTATGTAAATACAGCTTAAAGAGAGAGAAGATAGTAAATGTGAAGTGTTTAGGTCCTAAGCAAGGGTACTTTTGTTTAATTCCTGCCTCTGACATGAATTCTTTAGTTGATGTGACTTTTAGTAAGTTATTCAGCCTTTCTGCATCTCATCTTCTTCATCTGTAAAACAGGAATAACAGTACCTACTTCACAGTGTCGTGAAGATTAAATGAGATAATAAATGCAGTATATAGTGTGCAATGATTGACAAAATGAGATCTTTTAAAAAATATTTATTTATTTATTTATTTTTTAGAGGGTCTTGGTAAATTGCTGAACTCCACAAGCTGTGCTTACCTTTGTGATCTCCTGCTATAGCCTGCTTGATTCCTGAGATTAGGGGTGTGTGCTCCGTACCTGGCTTGCATGGCTTGAGTTTCTTGTCAGTTGTTGGGTGGTTAGCCAGTTGAAGCAAACCAGGGCTTCTTTTGTATCACTGCCTCCTCTGCCTCCCCATCTCTGTATATCTATTTCAGAAAATGCTTGGCATTTCATCACTGTAAGGCTTTTGAAGACAGCTACATTTTGAAGACATCATTGTAAGGCTTTTGAAGCACCACATTACTCTGTGTGCTTCTCAAATCAGTGGGTATTGCTCAGGGTCTCACTGGGCGTACACAATTTCAGCCTTTTGCACCAAATCATAGAAAGTTCCAGTTCTTTACCTTTCAGAGTTGGGCATAGCTGCTGTGATACAAGCTATTTTTGAGTGTGAGGCAGTAGAATCACAAATTAGAGGCTAATCCGGGCAACTCAAAAGGTAAAAACAGAGAAATAAACAAATGAAAAGGACTGGGAATGTAGCTCAGTGGTAGAGTACCCCTGGTTTCATCTCTAGTACGAGGAAAAAGAATAAAATTAACATCTAGAATCCAATTCCTCTTGAGTAAAAGAGGGAGATAAAGAGGTGATTAAAAGGATGTTTGCGATACTTACAGGAGAGAGGGCTATTAAATGGCTATAGAATCTATGGACTTGTCATGATGGCTAGTCATGGTATCAACATGGCTCTGACTGGATTAAAAAATGGCTAGCAGACCAGTAAAGCACACTTCAGGCTGATCTGTAGGGTGTTACCACAGGTGACTGGCATGTAGGTCAGATCTAAGGAGGGAACACCTTGCCCTGATTGTGGATGGCACATCCAATGCTCATGGAGTAGGAGAAAGAAGAAGCGAGTTGGGGTATATTTAAAACATTTCATTCTGCTTGAATGGATGCATGCTTATGCAGGTCAGACTCCAGTTTCTTCAGCCTTTCAGTAGAGAATTTCACACAATACTGTAATTCAAGAGAATCAGGT
>NW_004524579.1:18505027-18509443 GCF_000260255.1 Octodon degus | reverse complement strand
TTCATTGAATTAAGAGAAAGTAGCTATATATCTATCCTAACTATTTTGAATATACAGATACAAAATGGTCCTTCATTTGTATCCCTTTTTTTATTTAGCTTTGCCAGAGATGGGTATTCCATTGTCATTTAAATATTGTAGGTGCCCGAATTCAGTAAAATAATCCAATATAGTCCAATAGTCCAAAATAGTAGTGGGTTTTCCATAGGACTAGTCATGACAGAAGTTGTTGACTTGAGGATTTTATAGCTCAGCATATTAATATGGGTTTACTTGTTATACTTCATTTTCATACTTTTCTGCTGGATGGCTAAGACCAAGATAAAGCAAGACCTATATAACAAGAAATGTAGCTTCTGTATGTGACAAGGTGAGACTTTGTAACTTTCTGTATGTCTCAAATCCCTTCAGGATTTATCCTGAAACCCTGTACCTCACTTTGTAGATCTTTTGTCAGTGTCAGCCATGTGGATGAGTCACGGCCATTGCTTGACCAATTTGCTCTCTGTGAAAGTCTGAGAGAATGTTTTCTCTCCATGTGACTCTCATTAGGCACACTCTACATTGTCAATCACTTTGCTCTGTGGCCCCATAATCTCCTTGATCAGAAAATTTGGGACACAACTGAATTACTGGTTGTTACAGTACAGGTCTTCCTATGTCCTGAGTCCTCACTGAACTTAAAAGGCTAGGGCCAAAATGTTGGCTGTCCTTGCAGCCCTTCTTTTTCTCTAATTTTTGGTCTTAACACTTAGGTTGCTATCCCTCCAGAAGAGAAGCTTATTAATAGTACCTTCTAATGTAGGCAGTTGAGCTTAACCTTACTATCTGTTTGAATATCAAACATCTTAGGCAGCACATAGAACAGGTATTTTCCATCAAGTATTGATATGTTAATTTTTAAGTCCTGACAGAATATGAAGAAAAAAAGTAAAAAATAAACAAATATTTAAAAAATAGGAATAAACAATTATTTATTTTTACACAGAAATTCAGAAATCTAACCATATACAACATTGTAGCAGGACAGGCCTATGACTTTTTTTCCTGCTCTCTTGTTTTCATTTATTACTCTTTTTTTTAAAACAAACATTTACTTGAGAGAGTATGGCAGTAATTGGTATGATATGACAAGCAGTACTTATATAGAAGAACAGAAGGATAGGCATTCCAAGAACGACCCTAGTATTACACATTGCTATCTTCAGTGCACTTGCTTAGTTCATAGGTATTAGCAGATGTATTTAGTCAGGGTGAGAATCCTAGCAACTAACTTCTAGTTTCAAAAGCCTGCTGAAGATTCTCAGGATCATTGCCTTAACCATCCTAATCCTGAAGTTCTTGCTTTCCTTTTAATTGTGTTATGCCTTTCTATTTTTATTTCTTCTCTTGAGTTCTTATACTAGGGAGACCATATGATATTTACACATATGGGTCTGGTTTATTTCACTTATGAGTATATCCTCAGGTGATGTCCACTTAAATATAAAGGCTTCGTGTTTATCATTCTTTATAGCTGAGTAATACTCCATTGTATAAAAATACAACATCTATTTCATCCATTCCTCAGATGATAGGCATCTTGGTTGTTTCCAAGATTTGGCTATCACAAATTGTGCTGCTATTAACATAGGTGTACATATATCACTATGTTATGACATCTTCAGTTCCTCTGGGAAAATTCCCAGTAGGGGGATAGCTGGTTTGAATGAGATTTTCAGTCTTAGGTTTTTAAGGAGTCTCCACTCTGATTTCCATAATGGTTGCACCAGTCTACATTCCCACTAGCAGTGGAGAAGGGTTCCTTTTTCCCCACAGCCTCTCCAACATTTGTTGTTGGTTGATTTCTCTATGACGGTCATTTTTTTCTGGGGTGCAATGGTATCTCAGTGTTGTTTTAATTTTCATTTCACGGATGGCTAGTGATGTGGAGCATTTTGTTATATGTTTATTCACTTCTTTAATTTTGTCCTCTGAGAAGTGTGTGTTCATCTCAGATGCCCATTTCTGGATTGGGTCTTTAAAATTTGGGGCCCTAATGTTTTTTAGTTCTTTATAAATTCTAGAGAGCAGACCTTTGTCTGAGTGCTTATTAGATATTTTTTCAAAATTTATGGGTTGTCTTTTCACTTTGTTGGTAATTTCTTTTGATGTGCAAAACCTCTCAATAAGAGGAGTTCTCCGTTGTTAATTCTTTCAAGCATTACCCATGTGATTTGATTTTTTTTTATGAACTCTTTGCCTACCCGTATGTCTTCAAGAGTTCCTTCTAGTTACTCTTCCAGTAGATTTAGTGTTTCTATTTTAATGTATAGATCTTTAATCCATTTTGGCATTAGCTTAGTGCATGGTGATAGACTTGGGTCAAGTATTAGTTTTTGGCACATAGAGAGCTAGTTTTTCCAGTACCATTTCTTAAAGAGGCTATCTTTCTTCCAGTAAGTGTGTTTGGCCCCCTTATGGAAGATAAGGTGGCTGACTGTGTTCAAAGAGGCTTCTGCATCTTCTAATCTATTCAACTGATCCTCAGGTCTATTTTTTTTTGCCAGTACTATGCTGATTTTATCACAGTAGCTTTGTAGTATAATTTCAAGTCAAGAATTGTAATGCCTCCTGCCTTGTCTTTGTTGGTCAGGATTGCCTTTGCTATTCTAGGTGTTTTTTGGTTCCAAATAAACTTTAGGAAAATTTCTGTAGGTCTGTGAGGTATGTTGGTGGTAGTTTGATAGGGATTGCATTAAATGTATACAGCTGTTTTGGTAGTATGGCCATCTTCACAATGTTGGTTCTTCCTATTCAGGAGCAGGGAATATCTTTCCATTTTCTTAAATCCTCTATGATCTCTTTTTTCAGAGTACCATAATTTTCCTTGAAAAAATCTTTGACTTCTTTAGTTAGATTATTTCCAAGGTTTTCATTTTCCACAGTGATATTGTAAAATGTATTGTTTCTCTAACTTCCCTCTCAGTGTGTTTGCTATCTGTGTAGAGCAATGCTATTGACTTTTGGGTATTGACTTTGTATCCTGCTATGCCACTGAATTTGTGTATCAATTCTAGTAGCTTCTTGGTGGAGTTTTTTTGGTCTTCCAAGTAAAGTATCATGTCATCTGCAAATAATGATAGTTTAACTTTTTCTTTACTGATTCTTATTCTTTTTATTTGTCTCTCTTGTCTAATGGCTCTAGAACTATATTGAATAGGAGTGGTGATAGAGGACATCCTTGTCTTGTATCAGATCTGAGAGTAAAAGATTTCAGTTTTTCCCCATCTACAATTATGTTAGCCAATGGGTTGTCATAGATGGCTTTTATCAGATTGAGGTAGGGGCCATCTATTCCAATTTTCTGTAGGACTTTGAACATGAATGAGTATTGGACTTAGTCAAAAGCCTTTTCTGCATCAATTGAGATGATTCTGAGTATTTATCCCAAACCTCTGATACTAGGAAATGGCTTTCAGTGGTGCCACACCAAAGTCACAATAAAGTGGCCAAGTTTCCTTCTAGCTAGTGAGGTCAGACTGAGGCTTGTGCATTGAGCTCTGCCTTCTCTGCAGACTTTTTCTGCCCCTCTGCCTGTTCTCACTTACTTTCTCTTGCGGAAACTTTGGGTGTTTTTTCCATATAACATATACATGATATCACGTGGTTCATTATAGAGAGAATGCAGATGTCAGCTCTGGTCTCTTTTCTTCTTGAGATCTAGGTTGTATAAAATTCTGTTTCATATGCTAAGTCTAAAGGACTTCTCAAGATTTCTCAAACCTTTGAGATTTTTCAAGGCTGGGTTAAATCTTATTACAATCAGATCCTGGCTTTGATTCTTTGCTTCTTTTCAATTCTAAATTTTCCATTTTCTGTTTCCCATTTATTTCCACCATTGTCTCTACTGAAGCATGGACATCAGCTTATTTTTATGATTTGGATTTTGGAGACTTCACTGAAAATTTGTGGAGAAGAAGAGAGTAAGGATGTGTACCTTAACAAAGCAAAATCTTATAAAATATTGGGCTGTTTGCCATAAAAGTTCTTCATAATTTTCTGTGTTGTTACATTGTTCTCCCTCTCCGTCTTCCTCATTTATTCCTTATTTTCATTCTAGACAATTCAGCACTTTCCCTTGTTCCTATAGAAAGAAAGTTCTCTTATCCCTGTTTTCAGCTTTTTGTGTTGGTTAGTTTATCTTTATATAGTCAATACAAAGCTTCTTAGTAATCGATCTCTTCTAGAGAAAGTAGAAATTTCTTTTTAATTACTTAACTATCTATTTAAATTACTTAAATATGTCTACACAATTCTCATCATTTCATCTATTGGGAAGTTTTCATAAGGATGAGGCCAGAGTTTTCTTTCTTCTCTACAATTACTATAGATAAGGCTGAGAATACAGCATGAGAATTGGTTCAAGCATATATA
>NW_004524579.1:18497121-18504927 GCF_000260255.1 Octodon degus | reverse complement strand
TCCCCAGAGCTGGGATCACAGGTGTGCCCCACCATGTCTGGCCTTGGTGGCTGGCTCAGTGTGCCTGGGGATGGGCCAGCGTAGCATATAGTGCCAGGAATTGAGCTGCGACTCTGCACTTGCCTAAGCAGGCACTTAGTCCACTAAACTATCTCCCTGGCCCCAATAATATATTTTTTGAGGACATAGATAAATAAGTAAGAGGTCTAGATATAAACATGAAGTGGCAAAAATTGAAAAGGTGAAAAAGATGATTCCCATTACATCACCTGTTACTCAGGTGGGTCTGGAGCCTGCACCCTAAGGTCCCGTTCAACAGCACCTATGCTCTCTAAGTGTCAGCTGATAGTCAGTGCTTAATTAGTTCTTCTCTCTCCTTCAAAATACTTATGGCTTTCTGCATTTTTTATTAGATTCTTTTTCTCTTTAATGATTTCCTTTGTTTTCACTTTATCAATTGTTGTTATCTTGACAGAACTTGCCAGCTAACCAGAAGTGTTTCCCTGCATGGGGAAAAAATCTCAGAAACTAGGTTCCTTGCTAATGGGCCCTTCCAGAATTGGGGATGAGAACTGGGGATCCTGGCTTCAATAATTAAGAATTCTATCAAAACAGTAGAATGGAGAAGCAGACCTCTCACAATCCACATGGGAAGACCAGAGGGTTGTTGATTTGAACCACAGCTTAAAACCCGCAGCTAGGAATTCTAAAAAGAGATGAGCAAGGAAATGTAGCTTTGGGGACCCAGAGGAGAGGAAGAAATGGACATTATGTTTGGGATGAACACTTTTTAAAAAAATCTTTGTGTATTTCTTTTTGTTCATTTTGTTTTGAATCAAACTCAGGACCTCCTGCTTGCTAGGCAGTAACCATACCAGCTGAGCTATATACCCAACTCTATTTCTTTGTTTTTATTTTCATTTTTGAGCAGGATGATGCAGACCTATGTTTTAGATAAAAGGTTGAAGGTAGAATAAAAACTGTTTACTTTTGTTTTTTTTTCACAATATAGTGATTTTTTTTTCAATTCAAAGTTTTAACTCGGGGGCCTTGTCACTAAGTTATCTCTCCAACCTTTTAATTATTTTATTTTTACAAGGTCTTGCTAACTCACTAAATTGCCCAGGGTAGGCTTGAACTTGTGCTCTTTCTGCCTCAGCTTCCGAGAGCACTAGTATTATGGGCATGCGCCACCGTGCCCAGAAAGAGTACAGATTTTTAAAGTGGTTATTGAAAACAAGCTATGTAAAAAAAGCTGTGTGAGTCCTATGTTCTCTTTTTAACTTTTTTATTTTTGTCTTTTTGAGTCTGGGTCTTACTATGTCATTCAGGTCCAGGGATCCTCCTGCCTCAACCTTGTGAGTACTGGGATTATAGGCATGCGACCTCAAGCCTGGATCTATAACCCAGACATACACATGCTCATTGTGAAATCACTGGCTTTGGATAGATCGCACATACGTATGAATGTGCATGTGTGTATGTGTGCACATGCATGCACACACTGAGGTAAGGGAAGGAGAACAAAAATATCTATAATAATTAGTTGTCATCATAACACCCTAGTACCACTATTGCTAAGACTTAGAATATGGTGTTTATTTAATACTAAGAGACCACATTTTCTTTCCTAAATACTGAAGGGAACTTGCCTTTTGTTCTCATGATATAATCTCCTCAAAGGTCCCTTTCCTTGTGACCTGTGTTTCCAGGACACTTAGATTCAGATCTATGGCAGTCCTCAATGCATGATAGGTGTTCATTGGCTTCCACTGTGTGTTTTGTTTGTGGTGACATTCCAGCCATCTACACGGGGGGAGCTAGGCTGTTATGTGCTGTATTGTGCACAAAGGGAAATATTGGGGTCGTGAAAAGTTGTTTTATAGTTCAGCCAAGCCACAGTATATAAACACTCTCTGCTGGTGCCTTATTATAAGATACTGACAAAGAATAAAAAGAAATGATTCTTTTAGTGACAACAAAGGCATGGTTCATTGAAGGAAGCGGAAATGTCACTTTCTACTTTCAAACTTGGATCATTTGACTGAACATTTGTGTTGCTTTATTTGCTACATACCAAACTTTAGAGATTCCAAAGTCCTGATTTGAATTTGGTAGTATAATTATAGGGAGGAAAAAAGAAAGAAAGAAATTAAAAATGAAGAGGCAATTTGATATATGGAAGTCCTTATGCTTTAAAGAATTGTCAAGTGGGCAGGCTCAATAGTTGGGGAAACTGAGTCATAAGCTGGGGCCAAGATTGAGCCTCCTAAGGAGGACTGACCAGGGCAGAATCCATACCCATAAGGTTGACAGTTAATCTCTTTTTCCCTAGAAATTATTGCTTCCTAATTAGGAGGCTTTGGGCTTCAGGGTCCTTTGCATGCAATCAAGAAGTGATACACAAATATAATCCTATGGTTCACTCTCTTCTTCCTGAAGACTGAAGAAAGGGGTTTAGATTGCATGAGTGAATAAGGCTTAGTAGATGCTAAGCTTCTTGAGAATGAGTTCTTGCCTCTTTGTTTTTAATTCCCTACAACATGCATAATGACTGGCACCAGATAGAATTTTTTTTCCAACTCTTGCTGTTAAATATAAATGGAACTGATAATTTGATTCTGATGGATAGAGGTGGGAGGGACCTACTGCAAATAAAGCAGACTTATGTCAGCCTGAGATTTTTCTGGTGGGTGCTATGTGAATGCTGAAGAATCAAACTACCATTAAACGCACTTCCCAACTAAGGGATCCACTATCCATTCTAAATACTTATGATAAACTGTGTAATAGAAGGAGGCAATCATAAAATGACCCTTTTGCAATTGCTTCAGAGACAAACAAATTAACACTTTGTCACAGAGCCATTTATTTTAATTGTTCTCTCCTAGGTAATATCAAAAAGTCAACAGGAGCGGAGGGAACAGAAAAAAGGGGAAAAAACAATTTGTTCCTCATTAAATGTTAGAAAAGTCCAAGATAAACCTATTTAAAATTGATCTGATAAGCCCAAGAACAGTGATGCGCTGATGTGTTTTCCTCGGCTAATGGTCTTCAGCTAATATTTATCCATTGCTTTGAGAAACCATTAATCTCTTGTGTTGAGAAACTCCACAAATGCAATTTCTAGGGCATTTAACCTTTCTGCATTTGCTGTCTCTTGAGTTTGGGAGACTTGGTTGTGGTGTATACTCAATTTCAGTTAGTTTTCTGTGATCCCAATTGCTGAGTTAATAGTACTAAGTTCATTTAAAATTAGTCTTTCTCTTTCCACAACACAGATATGTTCCTGAGGCATAATGAAGTTAAATTCATTTTGCTTTCCTCCGCTTACATTCTTATCCATTACTATCTTCTCTTCCCAGCAATACTTTCCTGCCTATTTTTCTCCTCTGTAATTTGACATCAGGAATGGCCACAGAGGAAAGAGCTGAGCAGGGTAAATGCCTTTCTAATGATCCCAAAGCTTCACTTTAAGCCAAATAATATTAATCAATCTTTAGATCAATCTTTTTGTGGGATATCTGTTGTTGTTATTGTTGAAAAAAGTCCCATAATCTTTTAAAAATAAGCTGCCAACTCAAGTTTACTTTTTAACCTTAGGGCATCAAAGCAGATCTCTCCTCCCTTTTCTTCTCCCCCCCCCTTCTTCTCCACCCCACCCCCATCTCTTTTCTGCTACCCCAGTCCAGGCTGACAAGTAAGGATTTTGGAAAAATGACCACCGTTCTGAACAAAGCCTGTTGTTGCAGGTAATTGTGGAAATATCAAGGGTATTGCGTCCTCCATTACTTAAGCCCTCATTTGTGGTTTTCATGGTTTTGAGGAATGTTTATGGCTGACAGTCCTTTCTTTACGGCTCTATCCTTCAAGCTCTGGCTGATACCGCTGGGAATGACCGCTTGAGTGACTGATAAAATGTCAAGATGCCATTATTTCCAAGAGAGTGTTTGGGAGCAATAAGATCTGTTTCAATTTATCTCATTCACCTAAATTTAAGTCTTCAGGTTTAACTTTGTCGGCTGCTACAACCAAATTGTCTCTGGGTTTTGAACGAACAGCCATTGTGTAACGCAGTGTTATAATGATGGCCATGCCATGACGCTTGTGTTGTATTTCACTGTGCACATTGGTGCAATATTTTGGACTTAATTAATACTCTCCAGGAAGCTTAGTTTATGGATGGCAATAACCATATTTTAGATCATGTGAAATACTGCAACAAAAATTCAATTCATAAGGCAGATGGCAAAGCCTAGTTTGAAGAACAACAAAACAGGAAGATTTACAATGAGTTGCAGAACTCTTTCAACTGGAATCCAGCCGCTGCCAAAGCTCTGTTATTTCACTGGAGGGTAACAATCTGTGAGGGTCATTAGTGTCCTCATAAAAACTGAGATTAAAAAGTAGTCAAATGAAATGAATAAATAGTTGAGGTTTTCTCTCTGCAATGGAAGTGGAGTTATTTAAAAAGCAAGGTTTCCAAATGTTTTTAAAAACTCATTCTATAGTCATTTGGTTCTCAACCTGGAATTCACTAAAGCAAAACTTTCAGCGTAATGGAGAGAATTTTGTTAAATTCTCAAGCATGCATCATATAAAAATTTTCAGGAGCAGATGTTCTCTCTCTCCCTTTCTCTGCCACATTTTTTTCAGAGCTCAAAAGAGAGCCCAGTGTGGGAATACTTGTAATGGAGGAAGGATAAATAGAATGTTAATAACATTCATGTAGTTACCTTGGTATTTGAAATTTTGGCACTGTCATGACATCATTAAGAATGAAGCTTTCAATCTAATAAGACACAAAGTTTGTAACTAGGTGAGATAACTGTCAAGTTTTCTGGACCATCTACAGCAGATTACTGGGACTGAGATCTGAGCAGCCACAGGTCTAGCAAGCACCTTGTCACAGCTTAAGTGCTCAGAAGAATGATACAGTGAAGTAAAATTTAAAATATATACCATGAATCAACTTCCTTGCAATATCGTGGCATGATGATTATTTCAGTGTGGGCTTTTATGATTGTTCATGTGTGCATGTATATGGAATTTGTAGCAGTTATTCACAATAATTTTTTTTTTGGTAGTAAAAGTCAGAGCTCTCATGGGAGAAAAAAGAATTGAGATATATTGTGCACACGGGCACAAATTCCCTATGATGAATATGATCAGTACATATATCTAAATGTAGCAATAAAATTAATTAAAAATAAAATTCATAGCTGACATGTAAAAGAGAGGAATAAAGACAATTTTATTAAGCTTTAATCACTAATCAAATATGTTGAAATTCTTAAAACAGACTATTTATGTCAATATCCTTACAAAGATTGAAGGACCGTTGCAGTGAATAGGTTGATTGACTTCTGTCATTACTATGAGGGTCAGTTGTTCATCACTGTGTCAAATTACCTGAGTAAAACAATGTGGAGGAAAGGTTGGTTTGGCTCGTAATTTCAGCTAAATGTTTCAGACACCATAGCAGAAGGATGTGAAGCTGCTTGCCTTACAGGATCCAGGAAATGGGAGTGGGGCCAGGAAAGACAGAAAGAGATTGAGTGAGACACCTTGTGCTCATGGCCTTCTTATTTTTCTCTGAGCATTGATTTAAAATTGTCTATTCTGGGTTCAAAGATATCACGATGTTTGTAAATGAAAGTATTAAATAATTTTATATAAGACCATTGGAAATCTCCTAAGCCAGTGGTGGTGAACATATGCCATGTGTGACACAGCGGGTAGGCAGAGCCCTCTCAGTTGCAGTGTGAGTCAAGTTGTCCCAGCATCCCTCCTGCAGTGGGCATTCAGGCTTCATTGCTGAGTTGGCACTTTGTGATAAGTAGGTGGGCTCTGGGTTGCAGTTTGGGCACTCAGACTCTAAAAGGTTCACCATCACTCTCCCAGGTAATCATCATCTTCCAGTATACCCTCCTCTATCTGGACCCACCCACTTTTCCCAAATACTGCCTCTGATTAATTGGATAAATAATAAAAGCACCTATGGAAGGCCAGAAATTCAAAGGTTCCTGTTTCTTTTGTAAATGTGCTATTTGAATTCAGAGACTGTAGACCAAACTTCCCTTGATATTCTCTTGATAGGGCTAAAGTACTGCTAATAGGTACATGTGCCAAGATATTGATACCCCTAGCCTCCTTGGTGGCCAAGAGGGGTTGAGGGCAACCAGTGCCTTCAAATGGTCACCTTTGGTTTTTGAGTCCTTACAGATTACCCTGACAGCCATAAAAATATGTTCTTTTCTGTTTTCTTGACACGAGTATCATTGGGAATTATTGCTTCAGGCCTCACTTTCCTATGAAACAAGAGGAGTTACTTTCTAAGGTCCACTCCATCCCTATAATTCTATGAGCATATATCAGCCTGCAGTTAAAACACCCAACACTCCCTGTTCCTCTAGTCATATTTCCCTCAGTCACAGAAGTTCATAAAAATAGAATTAAAAAACATGAAAAAACGTAGTAGAGTATATTTCATGTACAGGAAATCTGCTACCTGATTTTTATTAGACTCTGTGCGCAAGAGGCAATCCTTGTTTTTGTGGTAGAGAAGGGACTAAGGAACTAGAACACAATCTATTATTTTAAAATATTGTTATAATAAAGGACCTGTGACATCTTTGCTTTCCATCCAGTTCTCTGCTTCCTTTTTTTTTGTCTTTGCCCACCCTCATGGTCAGCTAAATGAGCTCCTGAATTCTATGCACAGCAGGCTCTGAGAGGAGAAACATAATTTTTGGCTAATTTCATCAGTCCCCGAGAGGCAATGAGTAAAAAGAAAGTGAAACACAATGGAACTGGCTGATGCTGACATGTTCAATAATATTCTCTTTCTAAGAAATCAAATTTAATTATTTGCTGATAAGTATGCAGTCATTTTCTTCAAGAGATCCAGGAGGGCCAGGGTGGAGTACAATTTTTTTTTTTGTCTTATTTTGATTTTTGTTGCTTTTCAGAGTCCCATGTCAGGTTTGCAAACATCTTCTGACATCTTCAACCTTGTGAGGATTGCCTTGGAGAAGACTTTATTTTTTATAGATCTCACAGGTCACTTTCAGTCTAAAAAACCCCTTCATTTTACCACATAATTACTTCAGAATCCTTCTTTGACTGATTAGAAGAGAGTTAGTACTTCATTCCTCCATATACAGCCCCATCAATTTTTGATTTTCTTTGTTCCTTAGTATAACTTCCTTCTACTTTAAATGAGACAGTATTTATTAATTAAAGGAATTTGTAAGCCAGATGCTACCTGGTCATACAACAACCATACAGATTATTGTTACACAAACTTTATTGTCCTTTACTTGATTACAATATAAACAGGATAAATTATAATATCCCATTGCTTAATATGTACCCCCACTCATCATTTTTTCATCTTGTCTTTTCCTTAAGTTTTACTGTATATTTGTTTCATGTTTCCTTTTTACAAATAAGTTGAAAGCAAGGAGAAGCCAAAGTTCCTTTTACAAACTAACTGATAAGATATTTAATCTACAGTTTCTGTTCTGTCTCTGAAAAAAGGTACAAAAAGTGGCCATTGCCTTCTGTTTCATCAAAAAGTTCACAATTTCATTGAGGAAAAATGACCAACATAATTCAAACAAGCATGTAAAATCATGGAAAAGAAGTAATGAAGTTATAAGCTAGCTCAGATATCTATCATTGTACAAGTTGGATAAGGAAAGGGTGGCTATGAGCTCGGGTAGACCAGTAGGTGCTGAGTTGGACCTGCCAGAACAAGAGGATTTGTATTTATTATTTATTTATTTATTTATTTATTTTCCA
>NW_004524579.1:18485407-18487576 GCF_000260255.1 Octodon degus | reverse complement strand
GTGAAAGTTACATTTTTAGTTATATAAGTCTTGCTTTAACTTGGTCCTAACATTCCAGCAGAAAAGTATAACCATGAGGTATAAAAAGTAAAGGCATATTAATATGCTGAGCTATAAAAAGCTTAAGTCAATAACTTCTGACATTGCCAGTTCTGCTGATAACTCACTAGTATTATAAACTATTGGACTATATTGAGTTATCTTGCAGAATCATGTCTTTTGAATTGCTACACATTCATACATGTTTTTCTTTCTAAGAAGAACATTTTTCAGAGTATAATTGTACTACACCAGCACAGTACACATCATTCAGTAGTTTCCAACAGGATGTGAATTAAACATCAATTAAAGTCAAGAAATATTCTATAGCAGCCTTTGTTTATGAGTCACAGGCAGTGAAAAATGTAAAGAAGGACAGACCTTGGTCATTTTACTAAAGAGTGAATGGTCTAAGAGGCTAAAAATACAATTTTAGTATCATAGAGAAAGTAAAGATTCTGTTAACTTGAGTTTTATTTTGATATTCACCTGACTTATTGTCAGAATATGGAGAAAAAGCTCTTCCTTGTTAGTGCTTCAGTTTTTCCTCTTACAAATAGTCAAGTTGATTTGGATGAGTTCTTTTTCCTTCTTCATAGTCAGTGCTCGTGGGTAGCTTTTGGAGTGGACTGTCTCTGGAACTATCACTGTCTCTGGAATGGACTTTTAACTATGAGCATATCAATCACTTTTCTCTAATTGTTGAGACACAATACTAGACACCCCAAGTTAAGGAAGGAAAGGTTTATTTAACCTACCTTCATGAAGGCCACAGGCTGTACTCAGCTGGCTACAAGGCCGGGTGGTGTGGTGAGGGACAACATTTCAGGGGGACAGAAGACAGCAAAGCAACAAGAACAGAGGCTGGGAGATTGAGCCTTTCCTCCTTTCTGACATTCATGCAGACTGCACCCACACCATCTCTGTGCCCTTCTCTTAAACAGGATGAAGATGTTCATAAAGTGAAGGCTGTGGACCCCTACGGAGTCAGGTAAGCTCCTAAACCAAATTCTCAAGTGGACACAACATATCCACCATTACAGTATGTAACTGAAATAGGTGTAAGGCCAGGAAAATAAACTATCCCACAAAGGTGAGCATGACATTCTCCTCATTCTCTTGAGGTTTCCCCTTGGGGATTTCTTTTCCGGCAAACCCTACTTCTTAAACATGGAGCAACAGGTGCTCTATAACTTAGCGGTCTCTCCCCAGCCTGCTAGCTACTCTTCAGATCCAGTAGAGCTGAAGCACCTGAAATGTTCCAGTTGCTTTTCTCCCACAGACTGCCTTCCACATCTATCCCTATTGTGGGGGTCACTCTCCTTATCCTGTTGAGCAGGGCTCACCTGCTCTCTGTAGGCTTTCCTAATTCTCTCCCTTCCTTATGGTCCTTCTTCATGCCCCTGTGAGGCTCTGTGTGTCCTAACTCGCTAAGCTCCCACCTTGTCTGCACTGGCACTAGTCAGTTATATCCTCGAGGCTGGGCACTGTTTTGCTTTCATTTCCTCTTGGTATTTAAGGCCTTCAGTAAATACTTTGGCATGAACACATCCATCAATGAAAACACCATGTTCCATAGTTCAAGATGGTGAAAACTTTGACCAGTGATACAAACAAATAATTATGGCCCTGGAAAGGAAAGGGTAGGGCTGGCTAGAGAGACTGGCTTAGCTTTTAATGAGGGAGTGAGATTCCACTTGGAGGGATGCTGAGGGTCCAGACACACAGACAGGATGCCGGCCGTCTTGGCCAGCGGGCTTGTCTGAGTTTTCGGGCAATGACCAGCCATTCTCTCAGTCCACTGCTGATGTTGCTCCAGTGGGAGGTCTCCTATAGAGCCCCATGAACCTATGGAACTATAGCTGATAATAGTTGTTTCATAAGCCCCTAAACAAAATGTATGGCTCTAAGCTTTGTATGCCTGCTCCACCTGCTTGGAACTATGTTCCTTCTTACTTTTGCTTTTGAAATCTCACATTACTGAAGGATATGAGAAAAACTGATGTGGTACTCTCAAAAAATTTACCCTACCAGAAACTTTTTTTAGGGACAGTAAATCATTTGTGTGGCTTACTAAAAGGAAAATATGAGTGCATGCTAAAAAAGGTAGGCCTGAGCCTGGAAAGCTTC
>NW_004524579.1:18478656-18485217 GCF_000260255.1 Octodon degus | reverse complement strand
GGGTGCATAGTCTCTTAAAATTTTACTAAAAGTTTGGTATTGTATTTGGAGGGTCAATTCTTGACATGTTTCATTCTGTTGAAGTGTTTTGTTTTTCCTCTTTTAACTCCATGGGACCATTTGTTTTAGTATAGGTTTGCTGCGCATCAACTTGTTTTGTTGAAGTTGTATACCATACGGTAGGGTACCCAGATGCCATTTTATTTTTTATTTGTATCAGTCATTCATTTTGAGACAAGCTACAACACACATGGAATAGGTGTTTATTCTTTAATATTTGGTATATTTCTGTGAAATGTAGCACACATTTTGGGGTTATAGAAATAACAGATTGCATGTGTGATAGCTACAGCCTATTGAAGTGCTAGGATAGCTGTCTCTGAATACTTTCCAAGTATGGCTTGCAGTAAATGGTGCCCTTGGAGAAGCTAATGATTTGGCAGGGGGCTAGAAGTTTAAGGAAACTGTGGAGTCACTTGCTTGATGATATCACCAGACTATGTACGTTTAGACAACACTCCTTTACTGCAGAGTTTCACTTCACTCCAAGCCAAAGTTTCTGAATAATTATATCTACTTGAGGACACTCCGAAAGGTACAGCCTCTGGGTCCAAGAAATCTTAGGAAGCTTTTCCAAAAGCCAGAGCACTCTAGGCATCAGCCCATCTGTTCTTTGGTTTTAGAGTATTTTTTTTAAGTGAAAAATATCTTTCCTTGTGATTCACACCTCTATGTTGCAATGAGAAGGGGTGCAGCATGTCACTTGGGTGATGGTAAATAAGTTAACTTGCTCAGTTCCTGGTCCAGTGCCTAAATCATCTACACAAGCCATGGCAGCACCCTAATCTTGAACACTGGTAACACATCGGTGGCAAGAACTAGCTTGCTGAAAATCACCAATGCATTCATATTGTCCAAGCATTTTTTAAGAAGATATTTTGCACTACAAAGAGTGCTTCTTCATGAGAATTCTGCTGTTAGCAGTGAAGAGTCACACTTTTTCTGTGCATTTGTCTTGGGCTCTAGCTTCCAAACATTAAAATTGCATGATTGCTTCTTTCTCTCTCTCTCTCTCTCTCTCTCTCTCTCTCTCTCTCTCTCTCTCTCCCTCTCCCCCCACTTTCCCCCTTTTCCTCCCCTCCCCTTCTCCCTGCCCCTTCCCCTCCCTCCCATCCTCCCTCCCTCTCTCTCTCTCCTCCTCTGCTTTTGTTGCTGTTGTTGCAGTTGTTTCAGATCCATAGAGATACATTTGTATTTGATCTCCAGGAAATGCAGTGTATTACACTACATGCACTTTTGTATTCTACTTAAAATATTCCCAGAGACAACCAATTATGAACAAATAATTAATTACTTGTGAATTGATCTCAAGTTGATATTTCTAGGATTCATTCTCTGCAACAGTTCTTCATTATACATATGGAAGTCAGCCTCATAAGAGTCCTGGAGGATTATGAAGTCACACTCCTTCTCAATTCACACGTTTACTCATCTTTAAGACAAAGCAAAACACGTATGTGTGGTTAGCTTTCACCTTGATACTGTGTATTAATGATGATGGGTGAGGAAAGAGCTAATTGTGAGAAAAATTGTGTGGTAGTTTGGGCAGAACTTCTGGCTTTTCCAATGAGGATTTTATGTCCAGATTGATTTCAGTTGGTGAATATTATAGAAAGCTGAGTTCTGGCAGGGGCTTTGAATTACTTTTCTATTCATTGACAGAATGTCGACACTAACCCCACATTTTTTATGAATAGTCTCACATATCTTCCCTGGTGAGCCTGTCAAGGAACCTGTGAAATGTGAGCCAAGAACAGTGTCCTCTGCTAAATATGTGCCAAGAGAGAGGGGGGAGTTTTGATGACACATATATTTAATTTTTTCCACCATTGACTGATGTGGAGAGGAAGCTCACTAGATTAAAGAGAATAGATCTTCTGAATGAAGAACTAAAACTTGGATACCGAAGCATATTCATTTCAGGGCATGCATGTCTTAGTAAAATATTTAGCCTATGGGTTTATGCATGTTGTAAAAATAACAAATAACAATTTATGATAGAGGTAAACCATGTTTTTGGTTCACTACCGCCCAAACAGCAATGACACTAACCCTCAATCTCTGACTTTGGATTCAAAACACAGTGACAAACAGTATCCAGGTATCTGTCAGAAATAAATTTCTAGGTTAAATCAGCAGGACTTCAGCTGGATCCAGATAAAACTGTGGCAGTGTTGACAGCACAAGAGCCTGAGCCTGTGAACACACCAGAAATGTGTGTTATCCAGAGACACGTGAAGTAACTCCTTGGAGTCAAGGAGATTACAGTGGGTTTGGGTTCCGTCGGAGAGTGAACAATGAATATGCCCTCCTCGCAACCTCATGCCTGTGTTTCATCAACAGGGTGTCCTGCTTGCCATGGAGATCTCTTGTGTGCAGGGAATGATCAACCTTTAAATCAATCTACTATTCTAATAATAAGTAAGCTACAGGTGGACACCAGAGCCTGAGACATACCACAACAGAAGCTAAGGTGGGACTAGAAAGTATTCTTCCCCACTGTGAGCTCCACAGCTACTCGGGGACATAAAATGGGAGTAAATGATAGACAACATGTGTAGGAGGAAGCATGCTGGAAGTTTAAAAGGAGGTGAGAAAAACTGATGATGCAATTTGGATGCTACCTCACAGAAGGGAAAGCTGACCTTTCAACTTCCAGTGACCCTTATCATGTCTCTTCTGGTTCACCCGTGACTGAGCCAACTTACCTCTGAGTTTCTTGTAAAATAAGCAATGTACGGCATCATTAAATCCTGAGCTGCTTTTAACTGAGTATTTTGTCATTTGCAGCTAAAAGCATCCTACGGCCCAAACCAGCTGATCTAGACTTTTATGCCACAAGAGTCTCAGTGTGTTCTGGTTTTGTGTGACAACATCTAAAATATTTCCTTGGAATGTGGCCATGCTTCAAATACTTGGTGCTTTGACCCAGTTAGAGTACATATTTACTAATTCATAAAATACACATTTACTGAATTATATTCTATAAGAGAGGAGCCATGCTGGGCCCTGGGACTTTAAGATTAATGAGATGTTGAACCCTTCTCAGAGCTCAACAAGCTACTGCGTAAGGATTGTGGGAAACACATGCAAACAGCAAATTTCAATGAATTGTGTCAAATTATTGTATAGATACAAGCAAAGTACATTGAGAGAAGAGAAAAGGAAGTATACCAGAAACAAGGTAGTGAGAATGCCTTCTTAGAAGAAGGTTCTTGAGGGTGTTTTAAGGCCAAGTCTTTTTAATGCCAGGAATCCTCAGTGCTGTAGAAAGGTAGAGCCATCATGGGACAACCAGCCTCCCTTTGGTTTAGATATAATGCTTCCTGCAAGGTGCACGAAAACATTCTTTCTTTAACAAAGGCAAAAATCTCTACAAGGAGAGGTGAGAAGGTTTATTTTTATTTATTTGTTTATTTTTGTGGTACCAGGGATTAAACTCATGGTCTTGCACTTGCCAGGCAAGCACTTTTTCTACTGAGCTATCTCCCCGGCCCTCAGGTGAGGAGCTTTAAGTGCATCTGGAATCTGGTTGCTTCTGTATTTACTTGTTCCTTAACTGCTTTGATCAATTTTCCCGCTGAACTCTTTCCCTTATTTATAAAGTGAAGATTGGAAAGCCTACTTTTGGGCACCGATGGGAGGTTGGCCTGGAGAAGAGGGAGAAATGTCCCTAAGAGTGCTCTTTGTGAGAAAAGGAGGGCCATTGGGAAGTAGGCTGGAGCCGCAGTGCCAGGAAACCTGGAGACAGAAGAGATAAATAAACCACAGAAAGAATAATAGAAAAATTGTCATGTGTTGGGAACTTCACTAAATCCTTCATTTACATTAAAAATTTTGTCTTAACTTTATTACTGAGAAGGTAAACTAAGGCCCAGGGATCTTAAATATTTCATCCTGAAGTATGTAGTTAGTAGAGTGACTTCAGCATATGGCTCTGAAGCCTACACTTCTAATACTCAGTACTGTTCATTCCTGGTTGATTGACATCACCTAGAAACTGAAGTTGGAAGGGAACAGCAGATAAATTTCAACTGCAAAGGTAAGAACAGCAGGGAGTAGACAACACCATTATATTTTTTTCTTTTCTTTCTTTCTTTTTTTTTTTTTTTGTAGCTGACTCTCTAGTTCATTCAATGAATTACAGTCCTTCAAAGGAGTCACGTTTTTAATGTGTAGCCATTATGAAGACCAAGGTAAAGTAGTCACACAGAACTGCAACATATTTGAACTGATGAAATAATTGGTCTGTAAGAAGAAAGTGATGCTTGTATTTCCCATCTCATTCTACTGTAGCTTTTATGGTTGGAGTTGAAATGAGGAAATAAGTGAAAGAAGAAGGCAGCTTGAATCACATTATCAAACGTGAGAATAGAGAAACGTGAATGGATGTGAGCTGCTACGGAAGGGCAAGCATCAGTATTTGCTGACTGGTTGGGGGAAAGGAGGGTAAAAAGAGAGAACAGGATTGGAGGACTATCAGGTATCTGTTTCAAATACATAGATAGAAGGTCTAACCATTCATAGCGGTAAATAATACTGAAAAGCTGAACATTGGAGGCTTAGAGTATTGGGTTCATTTTTTGACAATTTGAACTTGATTTGTTCCTGGAATGTTTAAATGGAGGCATTTACTATATGATATATTAGTTCTGAAGAGAATCTCTGACTGAAAATTCTCACAGGTAGGACTTTCTTTCATTTTCTTTCTTTTTTTCTTCTATATTTAGGGCAGGGTCTATAGGGTCTACAGGGTCTCAATACGTAGATCAGACTCGTAGTGATTCTCCTGTTTTCAGCCTCCCAGTGCTGGGATAACGGGCGCGCCACCATGCCCAATCTCAGTCGTTGTCTCAGGGTGCCCCATGGGCGTGGTTCTCATGCACACCCGGGATTGAACCTAGACCCGCCGCTGCACTTTGCCTAAGCAGGAGCTTTAACCTGCTGAGTTAGCAGGCCAGCCCAACAGGTAGGAATTTCTGAAGTCACTGTGATAGATAAACTTACTCAAGGAAGCAAAGTAACACGTGAAGGGTGATGAAAATAGAACCCTGACGCACACTGCTGTTGAAGGTGTGTAGACAAACGCAAGGCCCTGAGGACATTCCTCGTGGGCAGAAGCAAAACTGGGAGGCTGGAGCTTCAAAGAAATCAAGGAAATAGATAGCAAGCACTCAGTAAAGACTGGACACAAGGTCCATGGCTGTGTGGCGGCTATGACATTCAGTGGATGAGGTTAGTGCAGGCGTTGGGGAGAATGGCCGCTCTGAAGGCGAGGTCAGGAGGAATGGAAAGAGTGAGGACGTGTGGACACCGGGTGCATACGACACCTTCAAGGTCCTGAGTCAGGAAGTGAGTGGTAGGGAAGGTCTAGAGGCAAGGAACTTGTGCATCTTTGCTGCTGATGGGAACAGCTAGTAGCACAGGAAGGTTTAAAGGTGGGGCCTTGAGAGGAAGTATCCTGAGTAAGGAGCAAGCACATGTGTGGAAAAAGTATCAAATAAGCAGCAAGTTATTTTCTTTTAAAAAAATTCTCTTGTATCTAGAAACCAAATGGTGGACTAGGAAGACAACTTTCCTGGGTGTGTCAGAGGGACTTACAGAATGGTGCGTTAATATGCTTTAGGGTATAGAGTTCCTCTCTGTGAAGAGGATCAGAGACCAGCGTGGACCCCAGCACACTCATGGCTCTCCCTGTGGGAAGAAATGGTGTTAGTAGAGAACCTTGTAGTACATTCTATCGAAGTGAACCTAGATGAAGAGCAGCTCAGTACAAGAAAGGACAGTGTATTAGCAGCGCTGACTAACACAAGGAGCAAGGAATGGAACCTTGTAATGCTATCAAGTTTAATGAGGCTAACCTGGCACATCTTTAGCCTCTGCGGTGACCTTTAAATCATGTTGCTTTGGCACCAAGGAGCTATCCAAGTAAGCTGCATGTATAAAAGTGACAATGTGGAAAACAAATGGAAGAACTACTAGGAGTAGGATGCAAGCCTCACAAAGTTGTGAGAGCTCTGTGTTTAAGAAGAGGATGCTAACTCAAAGTATATATATATATATATCCCCCCCAATCTGTTCTATTTTCCATTCTTTTTTTTAAGCTACCATTTAATTTGGCTTCCCATATGCCAAATATTGTGTTGGGTTCTGGAAATTTGAAATTTAGTAAAACTGCGTCCCTTTCTTCTTGGTTAATGATTTCTAGGGAAAAACAGGAATAAAAGCAAAGCATTCTTTGTACCAGGGAGTAAGTGCTATCCTAATGAAGAGGAAGATGGAATCATGGGTACTTTTAGTCCTTGCCGGGTGAACAAGCTATTTCAGAGAAAATACATAAGACTTTTCCATTATTTTGAAATTACATGAAATAAGTGAGTCCATTTCACTTACGCTTTTTCATAAAGGTATCTTCTTGAGATTTTTAAAGTTTCATTTTTATTAGTATGTGCTTGCAGTACCTATTTTGTATTCATTGTGGGGAATTGGTGCAATACTATA
>NW_004524579.1:18476705-18478556 GCF_000260255.1 Octodon degus | reverse complement strand
GTGCGTGCGTGTGTGTGTGTGTGTGTGTGTGTGTGTGTGTTTCTGATACGAGGGATTGAACTTGGGACCTTGTGCTTGCCAGGCAGGCACTTATGCTGCTGAGCTATATCCCTGGACTCAAAGTAAAAATGAATCTTAATTCTTTTTCATCGCCTTCTCTTCTGCCTTTTCTCCTTTCCCTCTATTTCTTGGTATTCTTTCCCTTTGTAAAAGATCTATGTCCCCGTTTCCTACTCTATATCTTAATAAATGAGACACATGGGCTTAAATATCATACATTCAGTTCTATGAGAAACCCAAAGTATAATAGCAAAATAAAATAAGAAAATAGAAAATAATAGATAATTTAAATGTAGCTTTTAGCTAAATGAGAAGCTCCTCATCCTATCTGAACTTGCTGAACACACTAAATGAATGTATTTATCAAAGATCATGCATTCTACAGCTAAACAGACCTCCCATCAACCACACCTGCCTCTTCATTGTTAATGGAAAGGTGCTACCTTTATTCAATGTACTACCAAGCTACTGAGGTTTAGATGCACACTGTTCCCCAAGGGTCTCGTGGTCAGAGGTGGGGTCCAGTCAGAAAGGACTTGATCCTGAGGGTGTCGCCTGCAAACTGCATCCTTATCCCTGGCTCTTCTCTTGCCTCTGCTTACTGATTGCTATAAAATGTGCAGTTTTCCTCTGCAGGCCATGTTTTTTAAACTTTGGAGCCAGCTATGGGCTAAGTCATAAAATTGCAAGAGAAATAAAGCTTACCTCCTTCGAGTGGTGGGTGTTGGGAACCAGGCCCAGTGGCAGGAAGCTGATGTGTGCACACCGTGCCAGTCATTTGCTATCAATTCACTTGGAAGAGGCGATTTTCACTTTTTGCAAAGTGCCTTCCATTTGTACTAGTCAACTTCATACAAATCACAGACTTTTATTTTAGAATTATTTTAGTTATAGGCTTTTATGATCCCTGAAGCAAAAACACCATTTTCAATTCTCTAAAGAACTAGAGAGCAGGAGGTGAATTAAAACTCAGATTTCATAGGGCTAAACTGAAAGAAAAAAGTATAGTATCTGAAGCACTTGCTTGTGGATCAGCATGAATACCAACGTGCGCACACAGTGTCCCTCATGGGAGGAACAATGGTGGGGACACCTGTTGGTTTCAGTTACTAAGGACTTGGATACACACATTTAATTTCTCTTTAAAAAATCTCTGGTAGCTCTATATTTTGTTTCAATTGCCAGAAAAATATGTAACTATAGTCTTTTGTTATATCCTGCAGAAGTGGAATTGCATTCAAATGGGAAAAACTGTGCCCAAAGGTTTCATACTTGTTTCAGTACACTGTGAAATATGTGTTTTTAAATGTAGAAATATTAAATAGATTGGAAGTACACACAGTCAGTAATACCTCTTTAGATGCTGCTCCTGGAAATGTTGAACTAATTGGGGTAGAGCTGAGGGACATGGGTGTGAAGCACAAAGGTCAGGATGCGGGAGAGGACTTCAGACACCCCACAGTTTACCTACAAGGAAGATACTCAAATCATGGAATTTTAGTTTTAGAACTACTATCAGAAAGTACATTTTCATTTTATTTATTTACTTTTTGTCTAAAGACAATACAAAATATTTTTTTAAAAACATTAGAAACAGCACAGAACTTCACCAGACAAAATAATAGAAATTCAACAATGGTTGCTATATTGCACAATGCTGTCTTTATTTTTTCCATAATTTTATTGATAAATAAATAGCAATGAGATAGTTTCAAACCAAATTGGTAGGACACTTTCAATAATTAACACATTGCATACATTCTTCCTAGTGGTTAATTGCTTTACAAGATG
>NW_004524579.1:18446028-18476045 GCF_000260255.1 Octodon degus | reverse complement strand
AGTTCTCATATGTCCTGAGTCTTAAGTGACCTTGGAAGGCTAGGGCCAAAATGTTGGCTTTTCTTGTGGTCCTCCTTTTTCTCTAATTTTGGTCTGCAAACTTAGGTTGTTAACCCTCCAGAAGACAAGCTTATTGTTATTACCATACAACCTACACTGTTAAGCTTAAGCTCACTATTTGTCTGAATATCAAACTTCTTAGGCATAACGTGGAACAGGTATTTTTCATCAAGTATTGATACATTGAACTTTAAGTCCCTACAGAATATGATGAAGAAACATTTAAAAATTAGAATATATTTTTAAAAATAAACATAAGGAATTATATATTTCTTATGTTTACACATAAGTCCAAAAATCTAACCATATACAACCTTGAAGCAGGACAGTACCACAATATTCCTTTTCCTGTCTCTTACCTTCATTCACCACCCCCTTCTTTTTAAACAGTCATCTATCTGGGAGACAGCACAGCAGCAACTGGCATGTCATCACAAGCAGCCCATATTCAGAAGACCAGAGTGACAGGCACTCCAAGCGTGAAACTACTATTACAGATTACCATCTGCAGTGCAGTTGCTTAGTTCACAGGTATCAGTATATATAGTTAGTCAGGGTGAGAATCTTTCCAATTAACTGTTAAATTCAAAAATCTTCTGGAGATTCTCAGGATCATTGCCTTGCCCATCTTCTACTTATAACTGTATGGCTTGACATATTCATGTTTCCTAGCTCTTCTCCTTTCCCTCTCTTTATTAGTTAGTCCTTGAGATCCTGCTTACCTTTTACTTCTATGTCTGGTTTATTTCACTTATGAGTCTATCTTCAAGTGGCATCCACTACAATATAAAGGCTTCAAGTTTATCATTCTTAATAGCTGAGTAATACTCCATTGTGTAACAATACCACATCTTTTTCAACCATTCCTCAGGTGATGGGCATCTTGGTTGTTTCCAAGATTTGGCTATCACAAATTGTGCTGCTATAAACATAGGCACACATATATCCTATGATATGATGTTTTCAGATCCTCTGGGAAAATTCCCAGTAGAGGAATAGCTGGTTTAAAGGGGATTTCCAGTCCAACTTTTCTAAGGAGTCTCCATACTGATTTCCATAACGGTTGCACCAATCTACATTCCCATCAGCAGTGGAGAAGGGTTCCTTTTTCCCCACAGCCTCTCCAACATTTGTTGTTGGGTGATTTCTTTATGATAGCCATTCTTTCTGGGGTGAGATGATATCTCAATGTTGTTTTAATTTGCATTTCGCAGATGGCTAGTGATGGGGAGCACAATGCTATCTTTAAATTGGTTGTTCAGATTACTAGGTATAAGCATGCAAAATTGGTTTAAAAAGTTATAAGAAATTAAAAAGGGCAGAGAAGGAAATTTTTTTTACAAAAATCAACTGTTCCCCTCTGTAGACCAGCAGAAATCAGGAGTGCAATTATTTCACATGCATACATAAATATATCTCCTCCCTCCTGCCATATCTTTATTTTATAGATTAAAAGAGAACTGAAACTTAGACAAATTTCAGTAGTTTATCAATGGCAGCATAAGGCCAATCTTTTCCTCACTGTATTCTTTATCTAGTGTTTGTCACTCATTGGAATAACTATTGAACTATTACTGGTGCCTTTCAGGAAAAAAAAAAAGTAAGACATGTTACAATCCTTAACATTTACCTGTGTGGACTGAACAGAAAGAAACACTGTCTAGACTCAAGAGGTTGGCTAGCACATTCAGTCAGTGAGTTGTAGGGAAGTTCGTAGAAGGCTGACTTGGATCGAGGAGGTGAGGCCTTGTACCCGAGCCCACCTTTGAAAAGTGCTAAGATTGCGATGCCAGGTGATAGGTGAAGGAGAGGTCTCTCCCTGCTAAAGGTATTTGCACTGCTGTAAGAAGAAATGGGAACTGCAGAGAAAATTCATTTTGTTTTTTTGGCAATACTTTTAATATTTTCATTTTAGTCTGTGTGAATAACTTTGGGCATCTTGCTTAGCCACTCTTGTCCTCCCTTTCTTTACCATCGAAGAGGGAATCACAAAGCAAGGCAGCATTACAGGGAAACTGGGAGGCATCATGAATTTGACGCATTACAAAGGATTTTATTCACATAAAGGGGAAGGAGAATATGCTCCACAAAATTCTACAGCCAGAATTTCAAAGCATCCTTGTTGCCTAATGATGGTTTCAGCTTTGCCCTCAGTGGATATATAGTTGGAGTTTTGAAACAGAAAAATATCTTTGTTATGTTTTGCCTGGATCAAAGCACACATAAAGCCTGATCGAATGGAAAAAAAGGAGAAAGACACAGGCGAGTGCCTCAGCATGATAAGGAGCAGCCCTCAGGTTTTGCTAATATTCTGCCCCTTTAAAATGTTCTGAAACCTTTGTAAGCAGACTGAAAATCCAACAAATTACCATATATCATATCCAGAATGGGCAGTCACACGGTACTGGAGATCAGAGATGCTACAGATAGAAGACCAACATGTTGAATGCTTCTCTGCGGGGTATGCGACCAGGCCCCAGCAGAAGAGATATTTATTAGAAGAAAAATGAAAATGCACAAAGTTGGGAAATGTAAGAGAGGGTGAAGAGAAAGCACTATGTTTAAATAAGAGCTGGTTTGGGCAACAAAATCCAGATTTTTCACCCCTACTGTACACAGTGAGCTCCTTCAGATGAGGAGGTTTCCTGAGCACAAGAAACACTGGATGCTTAAATAAAAAATAGATTGTTAACAGGAAACAGAAACTTTTTCTTAAAATTAGTCAGGTCAGTGTTTCCATAAAGCTGGACAATGGGACATTTTCCTTTTCTCTTAAATTACAGTTTCAAATGGCAGCCACGCATGCCGGAGAGTTGCCTTACAGAAAAGCTAGTACTGTTATCATGACTGCTGTGAAGTTACAAATTTCTCATCAGACTTGAAAGAGTTAGACTGAGAATTAGAATGCATGATGCATACTTTTATCTTCACTCACATCTTACTCTTTTTAATTTTTATTTATTTATTTTTTTTATGAATTTAGGGCAGGGTCCACAGGGTCCACAGGGTCTACAGGGTCTACAGGGTCTCACTATGTAGATAGGCCTCATAGTGATTCTCCTGTTTTCAGCCTCCTGAGTACTGGGATTGCAGGCATGCTCCACCATGCCCAGTCTTAGCTGCTGTCTCAGCACGCCCCAGGGCCTGGGCTGGCAGAGCACGCCAGGGACCGAACTCTCAGCTGCTGTGCTCTGCCTAAGCAGGCCCTTTAGTCTGCTTAGCTATCTGCCAGCCCCTTACCCTTTTTGGCATTGTGGAGAAGTATTCTACTACTGAACAACATCTCCAGCCCCTTATTCTTTTTAAAAGGGTAATTAATGTTTACTTTTTATCTTTGACTTTCCAAGCCTTCCCTTTGTTTTACTTTCAACAATTCTTCTAGTAATATATTGTTATGTTTTTCTGCTTAGAGGGCAATTCTCTGAGTCATGAAGTCTCTATTTAAATTTGGGTTATATGCAATAACACAGAAAACTAGAAAACTTAATTCAAAAAATATATGTGACTCTGAAACTCCAAAATTAAAAAAAAACCACCTCATTTAATTGGCTATTTTTTTTTACCATGACATAATCATTTGCATAATAAAATTTAACTTTATTGCAAGCTTCTGAATGTTAGGATTATGTTTTATGTTTTTATTTTACTGTGTCTTTTTTTCATGCCTAAATATTTAGCATGAACTCTTGCCCTCAGAAAAGATGTAATCTGTATAAGTTGATGGAATTATTTAATTATTAAATTTATTGGGCTGTCAACACACAACAAATACTTGCTTAACTGTTTGGGGATAGTTGGAGGTTTTCAGTGAAACTACTGGGAGGTCTCTGGATGCCTCATCTTTGTCACCTTCATCTCCCTCACGCTGATTAACCTCACTATCAGCACAATGCCTCCTGCAGGCAAGTGCTCCATCTCTGCTTAATGAATAAAATGTTTCTATCATTGAGCAATAGCTCCTCAATTAAGTTCTCATATGAGAACTTATATTACCAGATTGTATCTAAAAAAAAAAAAAAAAAAAAAAAAGCTTCACAAAATTCTGGCTATATGACCTGGCCTTTCAGCATTGAGAATCTAATGTAATAATAAAAGATATTTTCTTCAGGGTATGTTAACTGGCCAGCCAGATGCTCATTGTAACACGAAAGACAAGCTCCTTAAAGCTGAAAGGTTTTTCCTTATGGAGTGGAGGGAAAAAATTAAAACCACTTACCTGGTCAACATTATTTCTTAGGGTGCTGAGAAATAAATCAGACCTGGCATGACCTTCATTGAAATTTCAGATTTATTTACAGAGGTTTGTGCTGATCGCTTTATCTACCGGAGGCTCCATTTCCCCTTCGTGACTCATAAGTAATGTGCTCCACGCAAACCCGTGTAAATAGAGCTAATATTTCAAGGGAGGTCATGCTATATACTCTTCCCCTGAGAATAGCTGATGGCTGACTGCTGGGCGGATATGAAATTTATCTTTGTGAGGGCAGAGAGGGATTGTGCGGCCTAAAGGGCACTGTCTAGGGTTTGTGAATCCGAGGAGGGCCACGCACACTGAACCCAACTGTTTATGTTTTGTGTTTCCATTTATACGAGAAAAGGAATAAAAGAAAACAAAATCAAATAGCTCATTCAAATTAAGTTTTAAATAGTCTACAAAGTCATTATTGATTTTTTTCAACTTATTTGTGTATTTTTTTCTTGTAAACCACTAAATCCAATAGTTCCCAAAGGCAAATTTATATTCACTGGGAAGTAGATCTTAAAGTTGTTTGCCTTTATCACTTACAAATCTTCCTTTTTCTGCTTTCATTCCGTCACTACATCTTTCATTCTCCTTCCTTGTAATGTATTTTGCCAGGATTTGTTTTACTTAAACTGATCCACTTGCCCAGTTCTACCTTGGCTTCTGTGATCAATAGCACTTCTCGCTCAGTGCTCAGAGATTTCTGAATTATAGGTACAGAAGGCATCATCCCACTTATATATGCTCACGGTAGACATAAGTCTTTCCAAAAAGAAAAGCAAACTTCTCTCTGAAAATTCCATGAAATACGAAATCCTATGCTTTGAAATTTCTAATCTCTGCTTTATGACATGATTATGTTGTTTTATTGAGTGTACTGACTGAGCCATTTAGAAGGAGCCAGGTGCGGTGACACATGCTTGTCATCCCAAAATTTGGGAGATGGTAAAAGGAAGATCGTAAGTTTCAGTTTCATCTGGGCAAATTAGTAAGCCACTGTCTCAATGTAAGAAAACAAACAAACAAACCACCCCCGAAAAAATTGGGAGACTGGAGATGTAGCTCTGTGTAAAGGCCCTGAGTTTAACGCCTAAAGTAATTGTATTAGTTTTCATCAAGAAATCCATATTTAGAACATTCCATGGTTGCTGTATGTTCTGACTGCCACACAAATGAATGAGCTCACCCCCAGTGAGCTTAAAATATATTTGGGAAACAAGACTACCACTCTGGATAAAATCCTGGAAAATACAAGACTGGTAAAATCAACTGTGTGGTGTGAACTTCGTGGCATACTAAATGCAGGTGTTGTCTTAAAACTCTTCACAATCATCCTGGAGAATGAAGTCCAGGTTTCCTTCCATGTCCATATGAGTTTAGTATGGCCCAAGTCTTCCAATCATGCTTCTTTCATGGCCCCAAAACTTGGTGTTCCATTTTCATTGGACACAAGTAAAACCTTGACGATATTTACTTTAGCATGCACAAGCTGAAGATAACGAACTTGTGCAAGCAAATAAGTCATTTAACATATAAGGTTCACCTCAAACCTATATCTTCCTCCTTTTGTCTTCTCTCAGTTTGGAATACCACCCACTACCATCTTTACTTGGCAAATATTAATGCCTCAAATTCTCCCAAGGCTAAGTAAGTTCTTCTTGCCTCTATTTCACAGTCCTTGCTTCTGCCCTACCACATGTTCAGTCATCTCTTTATCTTACCCCAAACAAAACTATGAACCCTTGGAGGGCAAACACTGTGTTTTACTCACTGTAGAATCACTGGTGCCTAGTGTTATTATGTCTTATAGGTGTTTTATAGGGAAACAAGTTCTCAGAAAGTGCAACATGCTCCCCTGCATGAGCAGACGCTGCATCCATCTCATGAGATGTGAGGGCCATTAAATACAATCCTCACACCAGAATATCTCCCCTGTACTCTGACCCTGTAGCAAGAGAATCTGCTCACATTCTTTGGTGCTACAGTTGCTGTGACATTGACATCGTGACTTGGGGCAAGTAACTTACCCTTTCCGTTATCATAGCACCTGGTACTGTCAATATCTGCACTGTTGTCTTGGGCAACAGCAGCCAACACAAGCACATTTATTGAGTGCTAAGGGGCCCTTTTCCAGGTTTTGTGGATACAGGCAACCATAAAATCTGTTTCTGCCATAGAAAATCTACTACAGTAGTAGAAAATAAAAACAAATGTTATGAGAAAATGGTATGCAAGAGCACAGAGTTTCCCAAAGAATGCTATTGTCTCAAAATACTTTGGGGAGAAAAAGTGGTTCTTTGAGCCAATGATGTGCCATATCAGCTTTCTGGAAATGTACAATGCGTAATAACAAGACAGCAGCTTTTTAAAGTTTTGTGATAAAGATATCTGCTTAACTTTTTCTACTGAGATATAACTTCAAATTATACAGCACAGTATACATATTTTACATATGCGGTCTGATGAGTCTTGACCAACAGACACACTCTTGTAGTCAAAATCTTCAACAAAATATAGACTATTTCAGTCACTCTGGATAGTTTTCTTACGATCCCTGACGCCAGTCCCCTTCTCCCTGATGGATCACCTCTCTCCTTAATGGCATCTGTTATTTGATTTCTATCTCCATCAACAGAGTAGTCATTACTCTTCTTCACACATTTGTAAGAAATGCAATATCAAAAGGAACTAGATCTTTTGCAAATGAGAAGGGGACTGGCGTAGATGGAGGGCTGAGGGAGGCAGAGGAGAAGAAGGGGAAGTAGAAAGAATTACGCTGTGCTGTGCACAGGTGCCAAAGGCCCATGATAAATATAATCAGCAGTGTAGCATGAACATATACTAATAGTCTTTATTCATATGACAGATATTTATTATACTGTGATATATGCTTTGGAATTTAATGGGTTATTTCTGTGTAGATTTCAATGGAATTTCATATCTATTGTCTGATTTAATTCAAAAAAATCATAAAATAAAAAGACTTTTAAGTCCACACAAGTATTTTATACAGTAGTTACCATGGGAATGTCGGTGCAACCATGATGCATAAGGCTGAATTGAATTGGGAAAGCCTACTGATGACTGTTAACTGGTCTTTAACTAGACCTGAAGGATGGAAGGATGTAGTCAAGTAGGGAAAAAGAGTATTCTGAGGGTAGGAGTGAGGTGGGGAATGATTTAATTATGGCCATGGGTACTGCGCTTCCAAAAGGCAACAGCAAGAACAGTGATGTGGGTGAAGCTACCTTTGAAACACTTTACACTGCAGGTCCTGTTTCCCAGCTCTGAGCACTCCTCTGTGTGCCTGGAAAGGTGCTCTATTTCTGGGTCTTCAGTAAAGGAAGTTTCCTGCACAATTTTCTTACTGTTTCTTTAGCTTAGCAAAGGTTCGTAAACTCTAAGGACTGAACTCATCTTGTACTTGTGTTTCATTTGCTTTCTCACAGACTTAGGGCATAGCTATCAGCAAAGCTTTCTTCAAGTTCATTTTTCTTTCAGTAAACTTATTTTAGTTTTCTTTGAGGACATTTTAATGATGAGAGAATGTGTGTATTGACTTATACTTTAATTCCATCACCAAGGAAGTGGGTTTTAAACATTTTTTGTGCCTTGGAACTGACTAACAGGAAGTGCAGGTCTTGCCAGAGTGATCTCTTTTGGACTACTCCTTTCTTCCCTGTTAACAGGGCTGTACTCTCAGGGATGTGTTTGGCACTGTTCCCTTGCTATCCCTTGTTCAGATCACTTGAGTTGTTCAGCGGAAGACAGTGTTGGAATAAAGGACTGTAGGATAGAAGATGCACACCATCAGAGGCAACCATCAAGTAGCCTTTTGGTTAATTCCTCTCATTTTTCAATGATTTTCTGTGAAGAAAAGGAGGTGAAATATTCGTTAATTATCTTGTCCAGTGAGGTCAAATCATTTATGCTGAGTTACCAACTCAGACCTGAGGCATCAGATTATTTGTAATTGTTCTCCATGATTAAAATTATGTTTCATAAGGAAAACACAAGCCCACACATATGCTACACAGAGACTATACTGTGTAGCAAAAATGTGAAAGAGGAGTATATGAAAATAAGTAGTAACTAAAAAAGAAACAGATATGATGTTGGGCCAGCTTCTAACAGAATAAAAGCAATTACAAGTGTCTTTGTCATTTTCTGCCTGTCTCTGCAGTCCCTTATCAGCACCTCTGTGACCTATTATTATTTCTCAAAGTCCTCTGTATCCCCACTGCACCATCATGGGTCAGAGGGCAACAGAGATGAGGACACTGTGGAGTGCTGGGATGGGTGATCCTTCTGGATGAGATTCATGTTTCAACCTTTATTCATTTAGTGCTAGACATGCGAAATACACAATGGCAGAGATATTCCATATTCTGTATCCTTTTACCTTAATTTCAGAGGCCTAATAAGAAAGTGCCTTCCAAGGGCACTTGGACAATGAGTTGTCATTGACCACAGCTAGCACTCCACTTCCTGCCTCCTCACTTGATCTTTCTACCTTGTATCTTTAGACTCATGAACTAGAGAGACAGTGGGCTTGTGCATGGCTTCTACTGCCTGGGACATAGTGTTTCCTTTCTCTAAAACATAATCCTCACCTTTGTGAAGCACATCCCTAGTTATACTCTATTTCTAATGCAAAATATGGCTTCTTAGTGGAAAGCCTTTTGTAGCTCTGGGCTTCAACAGTCTCTTTCAATCGGACCTTGCTTTTCCTTACCACATGTTCTACTTCCAATTACCTGGTTGACTGTCTGTCCTCCTTGTCTAACTGTGGGTGAAGTGAGAGCACAGTGCTTGGCACATTGTTTATGCTCAGTGACTACTGGATTGAATGAATGAATGAATGAATGAATGAATGAATGAATGAATGAAAGTGATTGAGTTTAGTTTGTATATTTCAGAAACATTTGCAAAAGCAGTGCCTAGAGTATGTAGGCCTATTGTTTTCAATTAAAAAATATCAAAGTTTGAGTTGTGTTGCTGGAAACTCTGTCTAATGAAAGCAAAAGTGAAATTCAATGGAAGAGTATCACTAACACATATAGAAGATTGAGAACCAGGCATGGTGGGAGAAGAAATGATCCAGAGTAGCAGTGAGTGCAACACTCAGGCAACAGGCAGAACTGGGCTAATGGTGTGTCTCTAATCAGTGACTTCCTACTATTTAATGCCACTCTGTCACTGGAAATAAGTTTTCAGGGGAGGAAAACTTGTTTTTAGGGGAGGAGCACTCAGTTATTGGTTGAATCTAATTTTTGTCCCAATGGGGAAAGAACAAAGCCTTCTAAAGATGATCCTGTTAGGAAAGAGGAGTGAATAGTAGTAAGTGAGATAGAAAAACAAAATATCAACTACCTCAAATCCTCTCATGTTTTCATGGTCTAGGGGAGGTGCTCCCCAGATTTGAGTAACCCCCTAGAGGGGTACGGTAGCCTATAGAGATTGCATCTTTTTTGCTATGAGTATCTAAGCCCCCAGATGAGGCATTTAGTAAGTATGGGACTCACGTGTGTTGAATGAATGAAAAAAATGAATAATAAATGAGTGAAGTGGTAGTTACAGAGACTGTTAACAGGAAGCACAACAGAATAAGGTGGCTGTGGACAATCGCAAGCATTCTGCTTTGCAAGCATTCTGCTTCAGGTTCATATTCCATTTTCAAGTCATTCTTTGCAACAACCTTGTAAAATAGACAAGATAGTTATATTCCCTATGTTGCTGATGAAAAATTAGACTTAGTGAGATTAAATGATTGATTCTGGGTCACAAAACTAATTATTTGCAAAGCTAAGATCAGAATATAGGTCACCAATCTTCTACTCCAATACTGGAGATAATGGTTGAGCACTTCTTTCATTTTTCAAATTCAAATGTTTGATGATGGATGATAAGTGAGAGATGGGTATAGAATTTTGTAAGGGAACAAAAGCAGTCCGAGGAAATTTAAAAATAATGAGCCGCGTTGGAAATGAAGTTAACGAAAGTACCATGTTTATGTGAGTATAAGATGCAAGAATGGAAAGAGGTGTGTGTGTGTGTGTGTGTGTGTGCACATCTATGGGTGTGTATTTAAAATTGAATATTTAGCCACAGATTTTCTTAGCACCAGGACTCTAAGCCAGGGAGTAATGAAAGAAAAATATAACAGTGTCTCTTTTTCACCATGTCTACGGCCAGCATCCCTCTAAACATTAGTGTTTTTGGTGTAATTACAATATTAGCACATATTGTTATTCAAATGAGTGTGCTCTTGATATTTATATTATATACTGTCTTCTCCAGCAACAAGAAAAATAAATGAATAAATCTTAAGAAGAGAAGCTTCGTGCTTCTGAACAAGCTCTTTATAATGTGAGGAATCAGTAAGCATACATTCAAGATATTTTACATTGAAATAGGCATGTGTTGCACAATTATCGCTCTGAGATGAAAAACTTGTCTTGGAACTCTTGTGCATCTCCTACATGCAGCCAGCAGGCTTTTGGGGAGGGGTGGTGGAAAGATTTCCGTGTGCTCACAGTGTGTGCTGCATCTTTCCTGATTCAGGAAAGACATCAATTGTTACCTAGCAGCCAGATAGGCAGGAAATCGCTCTTTCTCTTTCTCCCGTTCAGACAGTATCTGCCACAGTGCAGGGATGAGGACATGCAGAAGCCGCTCAACTTCCGGTCCTGGCAGGAGAAGCAGAAAGCGCTCTGGGCTGGAAGTCTTAATGCCAGCCAGATTCTTCTCAGTTTGCAATTTTCAAGCCTTATTTTAAAATGTAGATTCTTGTTTAAGCTTCCCGGGAGGATTAAGCTAAAATAAAGAATGTGTCTGAAGAGCTGACACCTTGCTCTTTCTTCATCTACACACGCAACTCCAATGCGCATGTTAATTTTGGTGAATAAATGAATGTATGTAGGAGAGAAAGAAGCTAGGGCAATGATTATGGTTGGTCCTAATTCTCGCTTTGCTAAAAACTGGAGCATGCAGCTTTGCAAGGGAGATACACCTGCAAGCAAACATTTCGAGGAAAGTGCCAGAAATAAGGAAAGCCAGAGGCAAAGGGCAACCTGAGCAGCAGGCAGCATGACCCATCGGCAGGCGACCGGCTGTGATGGGAAACAGATCTCAGAAAGACCTTCAGTCGGCTCGGGCTAAGGAAATTGTCAAGCTCGGGAGTCCTTGAAACCTTGCGAAATTCGCCTCCTAAAGACCGTGTTGCTCAGAGCAGACAAAAGTGGGAGTTGGGAAATTTTAGAATTCATTTCATTGTTACAAAATTTTGATAATGAGAACTATTGTTCTGTTTAGAGATTTAGGTTCAAAAAATTCCATCACTTTTAGCAGTTTGCCGAATGGTGTGAAGAAGGAAAATTTAGTATGTAATGCTGGTGAGCTTTAGCTTCTTCCAGTTCTTTTAGTTTCAGTTTTTCTGAGGCAGGGGAAGAGGAGAATCACATATATATTCACCAACATTCTTACAGATAGTCTAAAGAGAAAAAGAGTCCTGAGAGATGCTTGGGATATATGTTTTGGCTTTTTGCAGAGAGGAAAAATTAACATTCAGACTCCTTGTTACAAGTCCCATTTTGATCTTTTTTAAATTGCCAGTGAAAAAGTAATGAAGAGCAATGCTAATTTAGCCTGGAAAATCCATCCTACAAATGATAAAAAAGGACTGAGCTGACAGGTGTGCTGAAAATGGTCATGTCTTTCCTCTTTCTTGGAGTCTAACTACAACTAATAATTGTGTGGAGTGATCCTTTGAACTGCTTTGGGTGTCTTTCATCTAGAGAGTTCAAAGCCCTTTACAAACAATAAATAATTAGGTCTCACAAAAATCCTGGAGGTAGAAAAGTGAGAACTACGCTGTACCCATTTTACAGTTGAATAATGCATAACACAGGCCTGCAGCTGGCTGTGGAAGCTTCTTTGTGTCCCTTTCCCTGTGCTAATTTCTCTCCATAATCTCAGGAGAAGCTGCCTGTTATTGCTTAACTTGGACACCAGACTCACTGATCTAAGCACAGTTCTACTTTTTGTTTTGTTTGTTTGTTTTTGTTTTTGATTCTGTTTTTTGAGACAAGGTCTTGCTATATAGTTCAGGCCGGCCTTGAACTCACTCTGTAGTCTTGATTGGCCTCAACTTCTCTGTGATCCTCCTGTGTCAGCTTCCTTCATGTTGGGATTACAGGCATGCACCACCATGCCCATTTTAAATGTTATTCCTTGTTTTTCTCTTTTGTTTTTCTGATCATTATCCACTTTTAATTATTTTTGGCCTCATATAATCAGTGTATCTGCAGTTTTGTGAGATTCTTACGTCTCTGGTGAGCCAAATAGCACTTGATTTCCTTTTACACACTTAATGGATATGGTTACCTCCTAGCTGCCAGTAGCCTGAGCAAAGCCAAAGTGCTAGAAAGAGCCTAAGACAGAGATCTTCAGAGAAGCCCCAGGCAGATAATGAGACGTTCTGATGGGCAGGCACAGCAGAACCCACTTGTAGCGTGCATTACCAAATCCTAGTGATGCAGAGCTTTCAGACAGAAGGGTTGGGGAGTCAGACAGACTTCTTGCAGGAGGTAGGACTTGAAGAGTTTGAAGACTGGATGAGTAGAGGATTTAGGTGAGGCCTTCCAGGTCCAGGGTGAAGAGGTGTGTGGGGTGAAGAGGAAAACAGCTAAGGTGCAAAGCGTGTCCTCAGAGCATGCCATGTAGGCTCTTGCACTCACTGCATCCTCAAGGACACGGGTGTGTGACTGACCTGTGGAGCAGGGGTCAGAGCTTAGCACACACCCTCACAGTGACCGGAAACAGGCAAAGAAGAGATTTCCTTTCTGCGAAGCAAACTGAAGGCTGTTCTTTTAATGGTGTTTATCCTCTTTAGTTTAACTTTGTCCTGGTGCTGGGGATCTTGAAGCTTGTTTCACTGGTCTGCAGTAGAGCCTTTCCATATGTCAGTATCCAATCTATGAGGTAATCTGGCTGAAGGCTCAAGTGTAAATGGTCTCCAGAGTGATTGCACGTTCCCTGCAGGGGCCTTGGCTTGGTGCTGGATTCTGGAAGGATGGGCACACTGGTGATGGGTTGTGGGGCAGGCATGGGAAACAGCCCCGGGAGGAGTTCTGTGAGCACATGTAGCTTGGCAGAGGAGAGCTTGTTAAAGATGCACTTTTATTGTCCAGGTGAACATGGCGGAAATAAGATGAGCCAATTGGGACACTTCAGGACAGGGGCTGCTATCCTATGCAGGGGCTTGAAAGCAGGCTCAGCACACAGAAAGGAGAGAGTGGCCTGCCAGTAATAACATCCTACTATACACTTGCCAGCACTTTGCAGCAGTCAGAAACTTTTCGTACCTATATTATTTCATTTGATCACTGTGACTTTCTATGCAATGCAGAGTTAGGGCTTCCCCCCAAATCCTATAGCTCCTTGGCACTGATTGTGCTGTAGCTCTAAGACTATGTCTACCTCAGTGCTAGCAGCAAGCAGGGTGGTGCGGCCCAGCAATCGGGCGGAGGCGATTCTCCTCCTGACCTGGGAATGCAGCAGCGGCGCCAACCCAGGAGACAGCGCTAGTTCAGGCGTGGCCCCTGAGCTCTCTGGCTGAGCTCGTATTTTAGCCATGTTTTCCTGCTAGACAGGGAGCTTAGTGCAGGGCCGCACACACAGTAGGTGTTCCATAAATATTTGTGGCTGCTGCAGGCACAGCACTACTGGCTCACAGCAGGCCCACAGTACCAAATCGCCTCAGAAAGGACAGGGAAGAGATGGAAAATAAAAATCTCATCAATAATAGAACCTGTTGTTTTTCTCTTTCTGCCCAGGGAGACTTTGCTTCCTCAGTTGCGTTTCCAGGACTTTAAGATGGGAATAATTTTCACAGTGGCAGGTACAGCTGGGGAGATGCTGTTTTAATACGAAGGAAAATGCTAGAATAGAATTTAAGAATATTAAGAAGGGATTTGGTTTCTGACAGAAATATTAGCTGTAAAGGCTGGTATGAAGATTTTAGAGAAATTTAATTAAAATTTAATCTTTCTAATTAAAGTTTCCTTTAATTAAACTTAAAATTAAATTTGCTTTAATTGGAGGAATTTAAAGGGTATTACCTTTTGATTGTCAATCATTTCAGAAGAAAAAAGTTATGGTGCATTGTCTAGTTTAAATGAGGGTTGGTGTCAAATTTCTAGAGGAGTAATAAAAATATTGCATTTACATATAAATCCGAGGCGCTCCCCCCCCCCCCGTGTCTGTGAGCTTGCCAGAGCGCGTGGCTCTGTGCAGGTGACCTACGGAGAGGGCCAAGTGTGGATCTCGAAGGATCTTCATGCTATTAAATGCAGAGTGCTCACACGCCCCCCGCCACTTAGGTGCCACCAGCGCAGTGAATTCACAGTTTGCACAGCGACCTCCATCTCCAGCCATTTTCTATTTTTTTTAAAATTTTGAGACAAGGCCGTACTACCTTAGTCACTTTTCTCTCCTTGTTTGAACAAAGTACTTGACTCCCAAATCTAAGGATGGAAAGGTTTATTTAGCTCACAGGAGGTTTCAGTTCATACTCTGTTGGGTCTAAGATAAAGTGGCACGTGGCAGAGGGTAGCAGTTCATGGTGGTGGAAAACAGCAAAACAGCAAGAGCAAAAAGGGAGGAGTGGCGGCAGAGAGCAAGCCTCTGTCCCTTCCTTCTGTTGCAGCCAGGCTATCCGCCCCAGGGCAGATGTGGCATTCACACCCACAATCCCGACAGCACTCGCACCCATAATCCCAGCACTGGATCATGAATTAATCACAAACTGTAGAAGCCGCCCCATGAGTGCATGAAGCTTTGTGGGGACACCTAGACACAAGCCGTAGCCCTCACCAAGTCCCTAGTTGCCCAGGTCAGGCCTGTACTTGCAGTCCTCCAGCTTCCATCTCCCAGGGGCTGAGGGACTGTGGCTGTGCATCTCCACATCAGCTTCCTCATCCCTTATTTTAGTGAATGTGCTCAACTGACACACCTTTGGAAGTGGCTGCCTCCTGACTCTCCGTGGTTTCCAGCCTCTTCGTGTGTTCTCCTTCCTTGGTGCCATTTTTGTGTTGGTGTAGAGTCCTTTGTAGCCTCATGGGCCCATCAGCTCCGAAGCCCCCTGGGGAGCTAATTTCTCACCCAAGTGCAGCTGCCTGTGAGGTCTCCCCCCTGTGCAGTGACAGCAGCTCAGCCCCTGAAGTTACTTAGCCTCTGAAGGCAGGTACTGAGTTCTCCTGGCATATCCCCATCGGCGGCCAAGTCTTTCCAAGCAGGCAGCACAGTTCTGACTTCAGCCTATGTCCTTATCTTATCCCTGGATGGATAAGGCAATCGCTGCTAATAGCTTCTGTCTACTTCTTGTCTCTCCCTGATCTATCCTGCACACTGTAGACAAATCATTAATCTAAAAATACTGTTCTTTGTCTCCCAAATGAACTCCTAAGGTCTAACCCTGGCATTCAAGGCCTTCAAAAGTGCAGCTTCAACTTACCTTGCCTGCATCCATCTTCCACGACTTTGCTAACACACAGTGTCTGCTCCAGTTGCACTGGTTACCTGCTGCCCCGTAAGTATAGCTCAAGGATTTTGGTTCCTAGGTTTTCTTTCACATCATTCTTCTAGTCTAGGATGTTTTCTCTTTTCTTCTAAGCCTCTCTTGAAATTTCAAATTGTTCAAAAAGCATCCTCCCACCAATCTGGCTCAGCATGCTGGCTGTCTTTCTGCAGCCCTGTGACATTTATTTTACATACTTATACTTTCATCCTTATTCATGTACGTCTATATGTGTGGAATTCTGAAATTTGGCACGTATATATTCCCAGTTGATCTCTGAGGCCAGCTGTGACATATGCCACAGATGTGCCATTATTCATACTTCACATCAGGCCAAATTGGGGCTCCAAAGGATCTCGACTTACTCTCTGTCTCCTACCTAACAAGGGATGGAGCAGAATCAGAACCAGATCCACTGCCTGCTTAGTTCCTCAGGTCCACTTCACCTCCCTCTCCATCCGGGACATTTTCTGTGAAACCCTGGCTTTAGGCTGCTTTGTTCAGATAGTTTCAGTGCTTCAGGAGAAGGACAAAGCCTTATGAAGAATTCAGATTTGAAACTGTTGGGACTTACTGAACTAGTTCCAAAGATAATCCCTTCCTCTTTTATTCAAAGTAAGCATGAAGTAAATGAAAGTCTTCACTGGAGGATAAACGACCAGCTGCCTCCTTCCTTGTCATTGCTAATGAAGAGGTGCATTCTGGGAGGCATCTCTGACCCCTCTTTCCTTCCTTTCCTCCCTTTTTCATTCCTCCCTCACTCATTTCTTCCTCCTCTTTTTCCCCTCTCTTTTTCTCTCTTTACTGCCTGGGTCTACCCTTTGCCCCATTATTATTTTCTTTTTAAGGAGGATCAAAAGTGCCTGAAGTCAAGAGAGAGAGAGAGAGAGAGAGAGAGACTCTTAGCATACTTATGGGCTATTGTGTTCACATTTTCTCTGAAAGGAAATTGCCCTCCAACAGTTGTATTGACTGTGCACAGGCTGACATATAGGAGGCTGCTTACCAAACTCTTCCGATTAAGACATGCTGTGTTAGAGAGCAATGAAACAGTCCTTCCAGATGGTCTCTCATGGTGACCTTCCTTCCTTCCTTCCTTCCTTCCTTCCTTCCTTCCTTCCTTCCTTCCTTTTTTTTTTTTTTAAACAAAACCCTAATTGAAATCATTTATTTATTTATTTGGTGCAGGGTCTTGCTACATAGCTCTGACTCAAAGTGATCCTCCTGTCTCAGCTTCTCCAGCACTGGGATTACATGTGTGTGCCCCCATGTCTGGTTTCCGTGGCCAGCACGGCAAGCCCAGGGTTCTGGGGCCTCCTGTGGTACTGGGGATCCAACCTGCGTCCTTGCACTTGCCAGACAGGTACTTAGACTGCTGAGCTCATCGTGGGTTTCTTGAGCTCATGAATAGATTAGGTACTTCAGATTTGGAAGTCTGGGGACTCAGAATGGCTCTGTTCTCCCTCAGCCAGTTGCTTCTTTATCCTATTTCCTCTGGTGATCTCATGACAAGAGATCTTTATAGAAGGTCACTTGGAAAGTTTTTTTTTTTTTTTCAAGTATGAAAACTCAGTACAGATACTCCTTGACTTATGATAGAGAGAAGCCCTCATAAGCCCACTGTAGGTTAAAAATATCATAGGCGGGAAGCGCTTGTAAAACACACAGCCCGCTGCACAGCACAGTTCAGCACCGCAGCTCTGTGTGGAGCAGGACTCGCTTGCTCTTGCTCTGTGCTGAGCAGCTGGGAGAGCTGGCTCCTGGGGCCACCAAGCACTGCAGGGTCACCACGCTGCAAGCTGCTAGCCTCAAAAAAGAGCAAAATTAAAAATGTACTTTTAAAATTTTTTACTAAATGCATGTTGCTTTTGTAGCATCATAAAGTCAAAAATGTGTAGGCCAAAGTATCTAACTTGGGAACTATTTAAGTCCCTGTTGTGCCTTTATTTTTCAAAATCTTTCAAAATTTCCCAGCCTTTTCATATTATGAATTATTAAGCATGTTTTTGGTGACTACTTGTTCTTTGCCTTCTCTTTCTAAACATATCACTATTGTATGCCTAGGTCAGGAGTAAGAGGATGCTTTCTGTGCAAGGCCAGAAGAAAACACTTTAATTTTTACTGCCTCTACAATTTATAGACATAACTACTCAATCCCCTGAAAGTAACCATAGACCATAATGAAAAGCATGACCATAGCGGTGTTCCTAGAAAAGTTCATAAAGTGATACTGAAATTTTATATAATTTCATACATTTTCATGGATAAAATATCACTCTTTTCTGTTTTTCTTTTGTCTTGTGCCAGTCACTTAAAAAAGAATAAAACAAGGGGATGGGGAGCTAGCTTAGCAGTCTAAACACCTGCCTGGCAAGCACAAGGCCCTGGGTTCGATCCCTTGTACCACATGCCATGCCAGCCCCTGAACTGCGGGTGTGCTGTGCTAGCCACCGAAACCGGGGGAGGTGGCACACACCTGTGGTCCTGGCACTGGGGAGGCTGAGATAGAAGGATCACTACTAGTCTGAGCTGCAAAGCAGACCCTGTACCAAATAAAAAATAAATAAAATATTAAAAAGTATATAAAGCAATTATTTCATCACAGGCTGCAAAAAAGCAAGTGCTGGGCCATATTTAGCTCATGGTTTAGCTTAACTGACTCTGTTCTACACATCATATTCCAGCACCCTGGTCTACTCCCACACCTTAGGTATGCCCCTTGTTTCCTTACTGCTGTGCTGCTTTGCATTCTTTTCTGTGATGGCCAGGCAGATGTCAAATTATAAGATTGAGAATGAGTGCACATGCACATGCATACACACACACACACACACACACACACACACACACATCTATGTTGACACTGGTCTGTCAAACTAAAAAAGAAAAACTCTCAATCAAGGTTTATCAAAATTTTGCCTCATTATTTTGAATGGCTTTTCTGTTTGCAAGTCATACAGGGACTAGAAAGTGGTCAGGACTTTGAAATTACACTACCTGTATCTGAATCCTGGCTCAGTTGCTTGCTTACTGTCGTCTTGGGCAAAACTAATCTCCTAAGCCTCACTTGTAAAGTGGAGATACAAGGGTACTCAATTCACAGCTTTCAGGGCTATTGCAAGGATCAGATATTATAAGCAGGTAAAGAGCTTAGCATAGTACCTGACCAGGGTGGGGTAATCAGTACACGTTACCAGTTATCAGTCCTTCATCCTGGGCTCTCTGCCAGACCCTGGGCTGTCTCTCTGCAGTATAAAGAAGAACCAATCTTGCAATGAGCACAAACTTAATGTAATATCCCTTGTTCTACCAAATGTCTTCATTGCGACATGCATATTCTAAATTTTTCCACTTGGTTGAAAAAATAATTCAAAACAACAAATGTGTTTTTCCATCATTGTGTCTGCTTACTTGCAACTGAAAATGTAATTTTTTAAGATTTTGGTTGTTATATGTGGTGATAAAATTAATGTAGTTTCACCCTTTAATAAAATGTATGGTCTCAGTCTTATCCTACCACCACATCTTGGTTTGGGTGTTAGAGCTATCAATTTATATCAACCCAGTTCCAGGAATAATGTTGGTTTATTAATTCTTTCTGTGGAGGATACAAGCAGGGCTGAGGAACTCTACAGAAAGAATTTATTTCCTTTCACTTTACTTTTGATGAAGTGTAAAGAACATCAAGTAATTAGGAGTAGGCGGGTAAGATGTTTTCCTAATTCAAATTCATTTTAAATCATGTCAGATACAAGTTGGAAACTAGTTTCAACTTTCTGAATTCAAATGTAGTATTTCACAATCAGTGATATTTGCCTTTTATGGTTATTTCATGGACTCAGGGTGTTCATTCATTCAAGGCATTTAATGAATATTCAGTAAGCTAGGCATCTGGGAGAAAGAGATACATGACAAACTGTTATAATGGTGGTTAAGGAGCTTCTAGGCCACAAGGGTGCAGAGCCATACTCAAAAGGGCCTACAGCTTGGTGGGGTGAGGTGCCGTGCTTAGGTACAGGGCCACAGTGCCTTGGGAAGTAGCCAACAGTGTATTGGAGAAAGGCTCAAGGGCACCTGGGCAAGCTGAACAGAGGTGAAGGGCACTCTCAGCTGATACAACAGTAGGAGGGTGAAGGGGCCAGTTAATTGATGTGACTATAACAATGTATTGCAGAATACAATGAAAGAAGAGCTGAAGAAATCTATACCTACTGCTGAAAAAAGACATTTTTCAAAGCCTTAGCTCTCTTAGAAGCTAAGGAAATTCAATTAAGGAGAACAATTATCTTTTCAGTTTTAAAAAAAATCAGGAAACAAATAAAAGGCCAGATATGGAGACTTGAAAATTCCTGATGTTCCAGTGGTCACTTGAGGAAATTGTCACCACCAAGAGGTAATTTCTAAGAATGACTTACATTTTTGGAACATGTTGTATGATCTGATACTGCTTCAAGTCAACAAATCATAAAAATTCAGAATTGAAACTACAAAAGTTGTCTAATCCATTAGTTACAAACTATTTTTTTAAATGGGAACATTCCTTGAAAATACTATAGGTGGTTTGAGAAATGGAAATTAAAACCACGCTGAGATCCCATCTCACGCTTGGAAGAATGGCTATCATCAAGAAACCAATCAATAACAGATGTTGAAGGGGCTGTGGGAAAAAAAGAACCCTTTTCCACTGTTGGTGGGAGTGTAGGCTGGTGAAACCACTGTGGAAATCAGTGTTGTGATTCCCTAAAAAACTAGGATTAGAGGTCCCATTTGACCCAGTTATGAGTATTCTCCCAGAAGAATTGAAAATATCATACCAGAAAAATATGTACTCACCCATGTTTATAGCAGCATAACTTGTCACAGCCAAATGTTGGAAACAACCCAAATTGCCATCAACTGAGGAACGGGTAAAAAAGATGTGTATACAATGGTACAATACTCAGCTATAAAGAAAGAGAAACTCAAGGCTCTTACAGGTGAATGGATGCAACTAGAGACCATGCTCATAAGTGAAATAAATCATACATTCTTGTGTAAACATTGCATCGTCTCCCTGGTGTAAGAAACTGAAAGAACAAATGAGATCCAAAAGATGCGACAGAAAAAAAAAAACAAAACAAAACAAAACCAAAAAACAAAAGGTAAAACAGATATCATGAAAGGGGAAGAAACTGCTCAAAAGGAAAGAATAACTGGAGGGGGGAAAGAAGAAAAGAAATAAGGGAAAAATTATATATATACATATATATATATTATATACACAAGATAACTTAGGTAATTGTACTACTAATTTCTACTGGTTTATGAAAGGAACAGTTAATACTTAATTTGTTTGATCAGGGCCAGCTAAATAGCTCAGCAGATTAAAGCAGCTGCAAGCAGGTGCAGGGGGTGGGAGTTTGAGCCCCAGTCCTGCTGTGCTGGCCCTGCCCCCAGGGAATGCTGTGATGGCAATTGAAACTGGGAGTGGTGGTGCGTGCTTGTAATCCCAGATCGTGGGAGGTTGTAAACAGGTGGATCACTGCAAATCTGATCAAGTAGTGAGACCCTGAACACCCTGCAGACCCTTCCCTAAAATATAAAGAAAAAAAAATAAAAATAAATTGTTTGATCAATTTTACATGCCTATAGCTGGTAATCTAGACAACTACTTTGAAGATAACTGTCTTAGTTACTCTTTACTTGTTGTTGGGACAAATACCCGACACTCACAATGAAAGAAGGAAAGGTTTATTTAGCTCACAGTTTGTGGAGGTTTCAGTTCATACTCCGCTGGCTCCAAGGAAAAGGACAGCAGTCATGGTGGCAGAAAACAATGGAGAGCAGAGGAGGAGCAGCAGCTGCAGCGTCCATCAAGCCTCTCTCTTCCTTCTGTGCCGACTGTGCAGTCCAGTCCGGCCCTCCACTGTGAAGATGGTAGATCGGAGCTCCTCTGAAGACTGGGACTTCTCTAAGGAAGCGGGGCAGGGAAGCCAGGAGGACTTCCTCAACTCCTTTATATACACTTTTTTGCTGAGTCACTCTGGAACGGCCCGTGGCCCTCGTGTTAAATCAGTCAAACCCCAGTGCTGGCCCAGATTGGGCCCTGCCCCCCTGTGGTGCTGGCCTCCCCACGCCTGGAACTGCTGGAGCCGGGTTCAGCCAAGTTGACACAATGTATCAACTACTACAATAATAATGTACAATCAAACAACCACTGTTAATTTCCTATCATCTTATTTTGAAATTCTGTATCATATATTTTTTAATTCTCTTAAGAAAAGTGCCACAGGTGGGTATGCTGACAAAAACCTATAATCCCAGTGGCTGGGAAGAATGAGGCAGGAAGGTCACAAGTCTGAGCCTAGAAATTTAGCAATTTAGCCAGACTGTCTCAAAATGAAAAATTAAAAACAGACTGGATGTGAACCTCTGCACAAATATCCTTTGTGGAGTCCATAGTACCCTCCTTTCTACAAAAAGGCACAAAACAGTCCAGAATTCTAGCATAGCTGATTTAATAATTCATAATTACAAAAAGCAAATATGAATATAAAAATATTATAAACTGAATCTGCATCTTTTTTTTCTTTTTTAATGTATCTAGTACAGGGCCTACAGGGTTTCACTACCCAGGTCAGACTCGTAGTGATCCTCCTGTTTTCAGCCTCCCAAGTGCTGGGATTACAGGCACACACCACCATGCCCAGTCTGTGAATCTGCATCTTATTTCTCTCTGCATTTATACTGTGTTGAAAAATTGATATAGGTAACTATGTGCATAGTGTGTATTACTTATTTGGGCTATAGGAAATGTTAGTACCCACCAACACTGGCACAGACTGAAGAAACGGCCTCCTTTATCTTGGGACTCTCGCCGTGCTATCTCCATAGAGCCCATGAGTGGCCTTCTAATGACTTAACTAGCGCTATGTGGGACCCAGTTTAGGAGCAGTGAAATTCAGCTTTTGAAGATCAGGTACTACAGTTATGTCAAGGTCCAAGGGCACAAAAGACAGCCAGGAGATGCAACATCTGTCCCCGAGGTGTTCGTGGCTGGGTTGATGACCAGTGAGGTATCCTTTCCGTATTGGATGACCTCTAAAGTTTCTCTAGGAGTGCATGTTATGAGCCAATAAAAGGAATGCTTAGAAACTTCAAAATAGAGCTTATACTTTTTCAAACTATGGATTTAGTTTATAACTAATAACTTCAAATATAGTATTTCATCTCATATTTTCTACATTTTAATCTCCTCTTATATACTGTGCTCTGGGCTTTGGAGATGGCCTTGTTTAACTCAACCTCCACACCCCATTCCTATAAGGAATACTTGTGTAGTGGCACTGACCCTGACCCTTAGCTAGGGATTACTGTCCCAATTGTGAACTTCAAAAGGTACAGCAGCAGGGTTGAAATGTCTTGAGAAGGCTGACTGAAGCTTACCTGGACTCAGATATTCAATGAAACTGCAATTATTGACTCAGTAATTAATGCAGTGTTGAAACTGGCATAGAATTAGACACCTAAAGACCCAGATCTGTTGAATTTTACATCTTCCCCCTGATGCTGGCATGTGTGACCATTGATTGTGATGTGTCAGTCCGACTGGTGAAAGGAATGCCTAGATTAGTAAAAGGCACTTCTGGGTGCACCAGTGAGGTGTTGCCAGAGGTGACTGGCATGTCGACCAGTGGACTGAGGGGAGAAACCCTGGCAGATTGTGAATGGCATCATCTGCAGTTGTGGATGGGTTGTTTCTGGATGGAATGAAAAGCGAAAAGAAGTCTGCAGCACATTGGGAAGCTCCGGCCTCTCCAGGTGAGAGCACCTTTTGCTGCTGCTGTCAACCGTGGACATCAGGCACCCAGGCCTGCAGCCGTCTGACACAGACTCCACCCAAGAACTCTCCACGGAGCCCCCAGCTCTCCAATCTGGCTCTGGCATTACACTCGGATTCCTCTTATTCTTTGGTTTCCAGCTTCTTGGATTGAGCATCTATCGGATCATATGGTTCTCCAGGGCCCACAGATGGTCCCCATAGATTCTCCCACCTCTAATCCTGCAAGCCTCGCCTGCATAATTCTATGCATAATAGAGTTTGTTCCTCTATAAAGGAAACTTAACCAGTGCAGTATGCTACAGTAGTGAAGATTAGGGGCACCAGTATGAACACAATCCCCACACTGTCTCTTGCTAGCCATGAAAGCTGGGTTTTCAGCTCTAGTGTGCATCAATTTCCTTATGCTTAAATTTCCTCATGTAATAACAGTGTTAGCATCCTGTACCAGCTACTATATGTGAAGCGCTGAGCTGAATGCCTGTTCTGTAACATTCACCAAAACCTAGCTATTACTATGTGCTATTAAATAATAAAGCTCAACCTCCAAAGCTGAACAGATCTGTTTCAGTTCTTGCCCTGTTACTTACTAATAAGGTGATTTTAGATGTTTTTTTTCTTGTTTCCTGTGGACTCAATTTTTTTTAATAAAATGGACACAATAATACTTGCTACATTGTTCTGATAATTACATGAAATTACCACATTCTTTAGCAAAATGTCTGGCACATAATACATAGTCAATTATTTGTACTTATTTTGATTATAACAGCATTTGATGACTGTGATTTCTTTAGATGTATTTGTAGTTGGCTATAATACGCTAGGCTTAAAGTTTTAAGAAATGAAGTGTCTTCTCTCTCCAAAGAACTTACTAGGTTGCTAAAGTAGCAAGAAGTAAAAATAACTAACAATATAAAATTAAAATATATGAAAGTATATCATGCAAAAGACGGTACAAGGAAAGATATTATTAACTGTCAAATGTCTTATTAGTTCAAATAAAGTGAAGACTGAGGAAAACCTGTGATTCTGTGATAAAATAAGACTTTCTCATAAAAAAGTACTTTTGGAATATGGAAGTAAGAAATGTTTTACCTTTTATAAATTACAAGGATTTCTCTTCAAAGGTACAGAAGATAAATAACAGTTTTCCCCTGATCAAAGTCTGAAAATGACACATGTCCAAACTGGGAGGTCAGCCATTACCACATGAGGACACAAGTGGGCCCTACATGTAGGATGCTACTTCTAATTTATGTCAGACACTTGGGTTGTTTTGCTTTCAGTTTTCTGCCTTTCCATTTCCCCGTGGAAGCCATCCTCCAGTCTAATTGAACCCAGGCTTACAGCTCTTCTCTTACAGTGGGGCATATGTTTATTTTTCCCCAGTCTCATTGCTCCAACTAATCCCCTCTGGGCAGCATAGAAGGGTTTCCCACTCTTTTGGGACTTGCAGTCTTTCAATATTTGTCCACTGTTCATTTCCAATGCTACCATCCCATCTTGTCAGCTTAGCCTAGGTGTTAATAGAAATGTTCCCAATTTAAATTCAATCAGTAGGATATTTTTAAAGATGGTGTGGTGAGAAACGAGGGCAAGACAAGAAAGTGCTGTTGATATAGAAGACTGGATAGCAAGCCAGTGGAGGTGAAAGGCTTGTGTGTGTCTGGTGAACCACCTGCCATGTTGCTTGGCTGGTGAGGAGGGGAGAAGTGGCAGGAGTCAACAAGAGACCAATTAAAGTCTGACCTCTTAGCTGGCATGGGTTCTGGTTGTGGGTATCTGGGCCAGGCGGGTGGCCTCTAACTACCTCTCAACCTATGCAACTGGTTTAGAAGTTTCTATTCTGAGGTTAGCTGAAGGCAGGGGTAGAAGGGCATGCTGGAAAGAAACTGTGACTCGAGAAGGGTTTTCACTAACATAGCCCCCTTGGAAGCAGACCGTGAAGATGACTAAAATGCTCTGAGAACAAAAGCGAGCAGAAGGCGCTGCAGAGACAAAGTGCAATGGAGCAGATTGGCCCTTGCCAGTTTGTTTTAGAAAATGAGAGGAAAGAATCTTCAAGGACAAAGGGTATGAAGCAATAGGGGGAAATTAACATACACACTACAAACACGCCCCACACAGGCGCACGCCTGCGCTCACTCCCTGAATTCAGGGCATCTCTGATGTTGCATGCAGCAGGATTGACAGGTTCTTGTCTGCAGGGTCTTTTTGTCCTCCAGAAACTATCAAAAAGGCAGTTACCAGGAGGCGTTTTTCTGCAATAGCCGTGTTAGTGATTAAGGGCTTTTCTGTTGAGTTTAGCTTTCCTGACAAACTGGTGTTATCATAATTGAATGCACAGATTTCTTTCTTACCCTTCAAATTACCATCACACAAGGTTATTATTAATTTTTTGTTTGTTTGTTTGCTCCATTTTCTCCTGATACCTCTCCCCTTTAAACTTTCTTCTAAGAAAAAGTTCAGCAAGTTTTGGAATTATTTTTCTTCCTGTAAAACCCTCTTCCTTCCTCAGTCCTGCAGGACACAAATTTGATTACTGAGTTGTTGTCAACCCCATTGTGCTGGCATTTTTCTTTCTTTCTTTCTTTCTTTCTTTCTTTCTTTCTTTCTTTCTTTCTTTCTTTCTTTCTTTCTTCCTTCCTTCCTTCCTTCCTTCCTTCCTTCCTTCCTTCCTTCCTTTCCTTCTTTCTGTCTTTCTTTTTGATGGCTGGCTCAGCCCACCCTGGGGGTGGGGCTGGTGCGGCATATGGTACCAGGAATCAAACCATGGTCCCTGTGTGCTTGCCTAAGCTTGCCTAAGCAGGCACTTTAGACTGCTGAGCTATCTCATCGGCCCATGTGCTGGCATTTTTTCAGGCTACTTGGGACACATAGCATTACAGGTCAGAAACCCTGACTCTGTGAGCTCATCAATAATGAACCCTTAATTTTGATACTATTGAGTAAGCATGTTAGAGCATGAAGTAACACCATGATGGGTGTTCTAATGCTAAATCAAGAACCTCACCTTCTAGTTATGCCAGAGTTCAAGCTCGTTTCCAAGTGCTTTGTACCATTCTCCTTCTAGGGCGCTGAGGTGCTTCCTCCATGTCTAACATCGTATGCGCCTGACTGTCGCTCATTGTAGTTCTCTGCTCTCTCTGTTCCAGTTCTACACCTCTCAAGTCCCAAATCAAGGTCCTTTTTTTTTTCTCTAGGAAGCTTTTTATAACCTTGCCTACTTTCAGTTTAGATGACCTTCTGTCTTCCTGTTTCTTTCTTTTTGGTCAACTTTACTTTTTGGAGCCACTTAAATTGAAAGCAAAATTCAGCAAACTGCTAGGGAGTTCCTTTGTACCTTCTATGAACACACATGCACCTTTATATCATCTATTCTGAACAATGAGTGTGTGTGTGTGTGTGTGTGTGTGTGTGTGTGTGTATTATTTTTTCCCTTAGGGGAGGTAGACATCTTGTTTTCTCTGAATGCCCAAGGTAAGAATAGTGTGTAATTAGTGTTTGAAAATGACACATCCATTGATAATGCTATTACTTTCCTTAGTGGTACAAAAAAAAACACATGGCAGATTGTTGTTTTCCTTGCACATCACTCTCCAGTGTTTCTCTTGTCTTTTAGTTTTTATGACATGTTGAAAATAATAGCAGAATGGCTAAAGTGTACCTCTTATAAAATAACTATACCCATATTTAGCTTCAGGGTAGAGCAAACTTTCAGCTTGGCACACTGTTGGATCTGGCTGCAGTGGTGGTCTACATTGGATCTGGACTGTGTAAGGTGCCTCAATTCTTAAACTTCCTAAAGAAGAAACTTAGAGTCAAAAGTTGCATGTTCAGTAATCCAGTTTATTGGGAAGCAAGAATACTATTATTTTAAGCAAACCCTTTATTATGGACAGCATACTTCTCAAAAAGAGGGAAAGTGTAATACCAAAGTCGACATCCATCTGTTGTAGGCAAAACATACTTGGGGGAATGCTACATGGACCACTCAGGGAAGGGGCAATACATGGACAAAGCTGAGGTAAATTCAGTGGAGAGCACAGTATACTTGGGAGTGTTCCCCTGGGTGGACTGGGTAGTTGAAGGTTTTGCTCACAGGATTTCAGCCTCACATTTGAAAGGGGAGTTTTAGAAATGGTACAATTTTGGCCAGAATGGACATGGTGATGGAAAACATGGAGCAATAATCCAATCCCATCATGCAAATGTACACAAATGAACCCAAACTGAATCATACATGGTTTTCTAGGGTCAATCGGGGGCCTGACTTTTTGCACCACATTCTTTTGCAGGGTCTCCTCCCTGGTCAGCTCTCGTCTCTCTAGTCCAGTTCTATCTACTGTCACCATAAAGTGCTGTTGCCACAAGAAGGCCAGTTGCCCAGAAAACACTTCTGTCTATCCATTCTTTCTCACTTTCCACAAAAAGTACTTCACCTAGTGTTCCTGTCATATCAGAGGGCTTCCTTTGTATACTGAAAATTATGCCAAAACAAATGGAAAAATCTCAAAAGGTCTTCTTGATCTCTGCTTTTTCACATCAATAGACAGCTTTAATCTATGCATGGAGTGGAAGAAAACTCACTCATCTAAGAACTTATGAATACGGATATTGAAAGGCAACAAACACAAAGCCCTCACAAGGATAGGATCACAGACGAACTAATTTCAAAATTATATGCACCAAAATGGATTAAACAAAGAAAGAAATATTGCATTGAGACATCTCTGTTTTTTCGGACCAGGAATTTGTGAAGTCCTTAAAATCACATCTGCTCACCTTATGCGATGAAAAGGAGAGGGAACTCCTGAAACAGGATGATTGAAATGGAAATACATTCAAATAAATGGGCTCCGGCGTTCCACTTTGTTCTAAATAACCTCTGCTGTAAGTGATCAGCTTATTTGAAAGTATGATGGGTGGGCTTTGGGGGCAAGGCTGTATTTGATTTTTTCAAAAAATCATTAGTCTATCTTCCTTTTTCATTCAACCTTTTAGAATAAGGTCTTACACTCAGGGCAGAACAGAGGCTGGCAGAGCCAAGCCTCCAAAGGACACTGCACGTGTTTCTAATGGGTTTTCAAGAGCATCCTTCTCCCCTTGGAAAATGTATCTTTCAGAACACCTACGCTCAAAAACTGCTGTATTGTTGCCAGGTGGTCAGAAACCAAGGAATACTATATGTGCTGATTAAAATAGAAGAGGAAAATAAATTTAATTTTTTCTGTAATCAAGAAAATTATGTGCTCAGCACCCTCCAGCACCAAATACATCTTGTATGGCATGCATGTGTAGTCTGGCTGGGCACACATAGGCTGTGTGAGAAAAAGGCTCACATACCATGAGGTGCAGACACACACATAGGGTTGGTTCTGGGCCTCCTTTCTGACCTTCTGACCACTCCTTAAATCAGTTTCATCTTTTATTTACCTTTATCTGCACATTGTTCCTGTCATCTGATGCGCTTCTCTCCTTTTGCTTCCTGAATCCACTGCTATTTGTTTTATTCTTTCAAGTAAAAGGGTAAAATGAACTACTTTCTCCATTGAGAAGATGGTGTGGGCATTTTGCTTTTTTTCTTTATAGTTGTGGGGATTGAACCCAGGGTTTTTACACTGATCTACATCTCTAGCCCTTAAAGTTTTTATTTCATTTTATTTTGAGACAGGGTATCGTTAACTCTCAGAGTTTCCCAAGCTGAGCTTGAATTTGTGATTCTCTTGCCTCAGCCTTGCAGAGGACTGGATTACAGATGTGTACCATCATGCCCACCTTAATTTGTGGCTTTACATACTTTATCTTTTTGTTTCCTTTTAGTAGCTCTAAAATCCCCATTTTAAACTCAGAAACTTTGAAGCTTAGAAAGGATTGAATGAATTGTTTGAGTTCGGATAGCTCATAACTTTTAAAGTCAGGATCCCAGTGCTCTATAAGATTAAGTCATGCTCTTCTTTCCCCATAATCCTATGTTTTTAAATTTGTTTTGTGAACTCAAGTAGACTTTTCAGCTCCTGGAGAAATCTGTCTGCCTTTTTTCCCTCATTTCCTTGTGTATTTTTCACCTTTCCTAGTCCCATTAACTCAAATACTAGTGGCACATAACTTAAATAATTTAGAAACCCATAGGGCCAATGTTTCAGGTATATTTCACCTTTTTCTTTATCCTTTCTCTAATCACTCAAGGTAGTACTTTGTATCTCATTGTATGACTCTCTGGAACACTATTCATGCATTTGGATGGGTACAACTTGAGTATATGTGATTTAGGGAGAATGGATATATGCAATATATGTATCTATATATATATA
>NW_004524579.1:18436538-18445919 GCF_000260255.1 Octodon degus | reverse complement strand
TAATTTATAAGCAGTGAAAAAGCATACCTCGGACTGGGGAGATAGCTTGGTGGCAAAAGGATCTGCCTGGCAAGAGCAAAGTCCTAAGTTCGATCCCCGATACTGCATCCCTTGCTGGCCCCAGAACCCTGGGTGTGCCGTGTGGGCTACCAAAACTGGGCAGGGTGGTGCACACCTGTAATCTCAGCACTGGGGAGGCTGAGATGGGAGGATCACTATGAGTCTGAAGTGCATAGTGAGAGTTTGTATCCAAACAAAAAAACAGTTTACAAAAAGTATTTCTCATAGTTTTAGAGACGGGGAAGTTGGACAACAAGGACTCAGCTGGTTGGATGTTAGAAAGGCGGACTTGTAGCTATGCCCTCTCACGGAAATGAGTGACTGGCTTTCCTTGAGCCTATCTTAAAGGGTGCTAATCTAATTTTTGAAGATTTAATCCCCCAAATATTTTTCCAGTCTCTACTTCCTAATACCATTGCCTGGGAGCTCATGTTTACATACAACTTTGTGTGGATGGGGCACAAAATCCAGATCATAGCACAAGGTACATGTGTACATGTACACATGTATAGATCTGTAGTTTGGATTATTTTTCATACTGGTATTATATTACATATATTTTCATGAGTCTTGATGTCTTTTGGGAAAAGTATTTGTGCTAGTTATTTGGCTCCATGGTAAACTACCCCAGAACTCAGCGCCACACTGAGTTCCTCCAACAAATGGCTCCTCCATTTGTTCAGTTCATTCACCCTGTAGAAAAATCCTGCTGAGGAGGGTACATTTTGTGTTCCCTAAATCTGGGTTCGGGAGGACTCGAAAGCTGGAGGCTGAAATCCTCAGGGGATTCCTTCACTCATGTGTTTCGAGGATGATTTCATTACTGGTGGAGGCCTCAGTTCTCCACGTGCGTGTCTCCATCTGCTCTCTCTATCTGGGCTGCTCTGGGCATCTCACCACATCTTCTCAACAGAATGCTTGTGATTTTTTCCACAGCAAGTGTACCTAAGAAAAGAGAAAAACCTTTAAATGTGTTTTCAGTCATGGAAACAAGAACCTGATTTAGTTGAATGTGAATGTTATTTTCAAAAGCGTCTTCCAAGGAAGGCTGCTGTCCTCGCCACTTCGAAAATGTGTTGTCACCTATGTAAGTGATGCTCATTCTGTGTGAAGCTTTGACCACCTCTCCTGAAGACAAGAGAGTAATTATAATTGCGGATCTCTGAGAACATATATTCACTTTTAATGATTTTCCAAGTTGTCACTGGCGTATCCATTTACAGATCCAACAACAGCAGCTAAGAGGTGCTACGTAACATGCTTTAAGTAACGTAGCTAGAGAGCACATAGATTCAAAGTTTGTCCACCTCAAAAGCCCACTTCTTCCTCACACACCACATTGAGGCACTGTCACTTCATTTTCATGAGCAAAAACAATATGTGATGCCTGCTGAACATCCTATTTTAAGCTCTGTAATGCACTAACTCATTTAATCTTTCAGATAGCCCTATGAGATAATTATTATTACCTCCATTTTCAGATGGGGGATCAGAAGTTAGATCGCTACTCTACATTTTCTTAACTACTAAGTGATGCAGTTGACATTCCAAAAGTAGTATTTTTGAGAAATACAAATGTGTTTAAACCAATATGGATTAATTCACGAAAGATATCTCTGTATACTATTTTGATAGGGATGCTGGCCTTAAGGTTACACTGTGACATTCTCTGACTCTTGTGTCACTCGCTCACATTTCTTGCAAAGCTATTCTTGGTGGTAGAATGCTGTCCTAGAAGGATCCACTGTATCAAGGCGTGCTTTATGAAGAACTAAATATTGAATCCAAGCAGCAAAGTCTGGCCAAATCACCCCAAAATCTGCTTCATCTCGCACAGCAGGGTGGCCGTCCCTCCTGAAGTTTCTAATTAATACACCACATTTTCTCAGTGTGACCAGATGAACATAGCCTGGGCAGAGCAGAGAGCCACCTCCAGCCTGTTGCAATGAGAGGAAGAGGCGAGGCACCCTGGAAACACCTCTTGCAGGTCAGCAGAATTATTGGTGAGCAATTTCTCTAACAGAGGGAGGGAATTTGGAATTCAGAAGTTTTTCCATTCCAGGAGCACACATGCATGTTTTAGGGTAGTATCCAGTCAGAGCTGATGGCTCAGACACCCCAATTATTACCTCAGCATGAGAAAGACTCAGCCCTAAGGCAACGCTAGTGCTGTCAACTCAACTTGTGGAAGAAATTGTGGAGGAGCAGTTATGGGTAGTTGCTTCTGGGGAAAGAATTCCAACTGTGGACATCTGGCTCCAAATGAGTTCTTGTAGAAGAAGAGGGCTACGTTAGGGCAGTGGCAGAAATGGTGGTCTGTAGTTCCTGTCCTATTCTTAGAATCATATCATTCAAAGCTGGAATGGCTAATGTCCACAATTATTCATTCAAATGCAAAATAACCAGTCCCAAAAATATAAACAGGCTGGACAAGTTTGAGTAGGAATTAAAAGACAAAATCAGACACAGGATCCACCAAGATCTTAATAAATAGTTGGTACCTAGTAACTTTAACATAAAGGCTTTGATACACTTTTCTTCATTTGAAAAGTGAAGAAAACCATACTAATTTTATATAAGAATCATTGACGATTAAAGTCGTAGCTAAGAAACACTATCTTATTAAGATTAAATTATATTTTGTAAACTCTCTGAGTCAAAATGAAAATTTTCCTGAAGATTTTTATTCTCCAGGGAACACAAAATTGGTTAATCAGAAAGTTGGAAATAGAAGACTTTATTCCAAGCAAACTGCACAAGAAAAATTTTGTTGCATTCTGAAGCTAAGTTAGATGCCACTCATTCTTATATTTGCACTCAGAAAAAGAGGATTTAGAACTTACTATGGAACAGTTTTGTCTTTGGTAAAATTGTGTCTGTCACTGTGACCCTGCTATCTCAGTATCTGAATTCAAGCTGCTCATATCTAGCGAAGCCCCAATCTCTGTATGAGTCAGATTTTTTGTTGTTGTTGCTGAGATAAAGTACGACTATAAAGACCTTAAAGGAAGAAGGATTTCTCTTGGCCTATGGTCTCAGAGTCTTTGGCTGACTGGTTCCAATGCAAAGCATCATGGTGGAAGGGTATGTGAGAAGAATGCTGCGCTAGGGCTGGGGATGTAGCCAGTGGCTCAGTGCCTGCTTGGCAAGCACAAGGTCATGAGTTCAATTGCTAGTAAAAAAAAAAAAAAAAAAAAGGAAGAAACCTGCTCACTCATGGTGTCCACATGCAGAGAGAAGACTTCCAGAGAGTGAGGAAGAGGCAGCGATAGGATATGTCCCTCTGAGTTGCAGCCTTGAAGATCTGCTTTCTCCATCCAGATCCTATTCACTAACAGACTAAATTCATCTATGAACTCAACAATACATTAAATTATCAATGAGTTTAAGGTCCCCATGATGTAGTCATCTTCTCCAAGCCCTACTTTTGAACACAGGATCCTCTTAAATATTACTCTGTTGATTTTCTTTACACTGATTTTTTATTATAAAGGAGTTGGGGACAGGAAGAGCGAGAGTGAGAGTGAGAGAAACAGGCAGAGATGGAGGTACTGAAATAGAGACAGAGACAGATCTCACACAGCATGATTTGTGCAAGGGCAGTGCTGAGTTCCATCACTTGGAACTCTTAGCTTTTAGTTGGGTCAGGCTCTGGATACACTCCAAGCGTGTGCTTAGGTCTGTACAGTCAGTGTTTAGCCTAGGACCTGCCACAAAGTAGGTGGACAATTATTGCTTGTTTATCAAATTTGTCGCACTGAAATATAAGAAACATTATAGCGGTTACCACATGGAACAACATTAATGTATCTTGAATGTGATGCTGTTTTATAAAAAGTGTCAGATTTCAAAGAATATAACATTCACCAAACCTGGATACTGGCCTGTCACGTATGAGTGTAAGCTTTGTTACAAGGCTGTTCACCAGGATATTAATTTTCAGTGCTCATCCTATGAGGAGTACAGTAGACAGTCCAGTGCTGTTTTGACCCCAGTATTTAGACAGCAGTAATAACATTTGAACTCCAAGTTAAAAAGCCAGAATTACATGAGTGTTGACAAGTTTTAATCAATGACATTCCATGGAGAACATAATTTTTGGAGTGAACTTGAACCAATTTAATGCCCTGGTCAATTTTTCACATAGCACATTTAAACCATTTATTATTATTTTTTTTATCTAATTCTATTTAAGTAATTAAATTTGGGGGTAATACCTCACATATAAAATTTGCAGTATGAATGACCTATTGATCACTCATATAAAATTTTATCAGGCTGGCTTTTCTTCATAAAAATTATTTCTGTTATGAGAAAGTGGTTAAGGCTCTCTAGATCAAAATTTGGCCCACAAGATTAGATTCTTCTGTCAATTTTTGACCAATAATACATTTTTTCCACAATGAAGTTTTAGCCACTGTGAATTTTAGTTTGCAATGACTGTTTCTACCAAGTTGAATATTACTGAGTCAATTTTTGCAGTTTTGGAAGTCATCGATATGGTGAGATTCTTCAGTCAATGTTTCTTTGAATTTGGCTGTGCCATTTTAATCTTTTCTCATTTTAACTTCTTTGATTATTTCTTAAAGCATTTATTTATTTATTGGGACCAAAACCCTTAGTGAGGGAAAGCTCGTAGGGTGAAGTGCAAAGGTGGGGTTACGATGCCAACCTCCTGTAAGTACCTCTTTAACGCTCTAGTGGAGAGAGGGAGGGAGCATTTCCCGCAGAAGGTACATAGCAATTATAACTCTGTGAATTCATATTAAATTATCCCTGAAGGTATTGAGGACCAGTACAACCCAGGAGGCAATTTTATCTTCAAAGAAGAGAAATGTCTATCAACCAAAATGATCCCACTTAGAATGGAGTTGGTAAGCACCTCAAACATTTAGAGAAACATGGATGAAAGTCTGTCAAAGATTCCCTTAGATTGTCTAATATTTCTTTTGAAAACCCATATAAAACATTTTTAATGAATTTGTACTCATTCCAAATTATGGTTTAAGGGCAGATGTGAGTTTTCTCTCCTTTTAGCCTTCATCTTTCTAAACTGTGGAGAACTAATTGGTTTAATCATCTTTCTAAATCGTCCAGAACTAATTGGTTTAATTTATTTTGTTTTTAGGTCTTTCATAAGAGGTCTGTTTTCTTTCTTTTAGTCTTGCTCCTGTCCAAACTATTAGGACTCCTCCTTTGTTCTCAAAAACTGCTGCACCCTCTATCTAATTTTACGACATGTTCTCCAAGCTCCTTTGTTCTTTTTCTTTTTAATATTTATTTATTTGCTTATGTATTTATTTGGTACAGGGTCTCACTATGCAGCTCAGACTCATAGCGATATTCCTGTCTCAGCCTCCCTAGTGCTGGGGTTACAAGCCCATGCTACCACACCCTATTTTAGTGGCTGGCTTGGCACCTGGGGTGGGGCTGGCACAGTATGTGGTACTGGGGCTAGAACCCAGGTCCTTTTACTTGTCAGGCAGGTGCTTAGACAGCTGAGCTATCTCTCTCCAGCCTGCTCCTTTGTTCTTGTCCTTCAGAATTTCTCAGCCTTTGGTGGTCTGAGAAGTTTGCACTGTCCCTCTGAAGGAGCGCTAGCTACTTTCCAAGTGTCATTCACATGCTTAGCAACAAGTGGCAGCACCCGGATAAATTTTTAAAAATTTAGTGTGTTTGTATTGATGGTATTCAGGTGAACCAATGAATCATACTTTGTTTAAATTACATGAAGAGTTTTGAATGGGTTAAATGATATATAATGTGCAATTTTTGTCTAGGAGTTGTCATGCTTGATGGGAAATCAAAACACACCTTTGTAAACAGGTAGAATTATTACAGAATGTAGTTAGCCCAGAATTCCACAGGTGTTAAAGATTAAGCGTGCTATAGAAGCTTAGAAAATCAACATCCATGTGGACTTCTGTTATCAGAGCAGGTTGAATAGAAGGAAAGTGATTAAATTTTTAGGAGTCTTTGAAATTGTGCTACCTAGACAAATATTTAGGGTATCCTGCTAGCATTTTGATTTAAAATTTGCCTAGAAATTGTAAGAGGGTCTTGGCATTTAAGTTTTCAGCAGAACTTTGGGATATACAGTAATAATTCACACAAATACTCATCTTCTAAGAGAATATTTGAAAATCTAGAGTGTAAGAAATTGAGAAACTCTGTGACTAAAACTTTGGTCCAGAGAGGGTGGCTGAATCATATATTTGCCAAGGAAGCCCACAGAACAAAACTGGGAGGAAAATTCCAGGCAACGCAGGATTAAGATTTTCCTCTTTTGAATCTTTCCTGAACACTTGGCAATGTGTCCGATGTTACACTAATCGCCGGGGAGGCAGATGTAGATGAGGTAGGCGCAGTGGGGGCCTTCATGACTCCAACTGGAGAAAACACTCATGTTGGATCCCCAGAATTCTGCCTCCTGCTTACAATACCATTTGTCTCCAGCTCTCTCCTGCATATGCAGCTTTGTTTTTGCATGAAGGAGCAAGTGGTGCCCTAGAAGAGAAGTGGACCTGGAGATCTCTGAGGATATCCCTCCCAGCCTGAGGAGCCCAAGACGCCTTTCTGTCCTCAGTGATCGGGGCCACCCGTGTGGTGGAGCACCTGTCCTGGGTTTTCTCTGCGTTTGCACACAGCTGGGGCTGTTCCCTGGCAAGTGTTGTCACTGACAATCAACATTTAAAAATGCTCCTTTTCTTTGTACCTAAGATTGCTCACTTTAAAAAATGAATCTGAAAACTCATATGGGGGATTATTCTTGCATTACATGTGTATTTTCCCTTGAAGGTGGTAACATATGGCACAATAATTATAGCAAGATTTTCTTTTGTCATTATCATATTTAACTTTTTTCCCACATGGAATATTCATTTTTTAAAATCCATGGCCCAAACTCAGTTTGCCTTTCAAGAGAGTAAGTCCTGGTTGGGTTTCATGCCCTGCATCACAGAGGCTCAGCTTATCACCCTCATCCAGCTCACGTGTAACAGCAGCTGCTTGTCTGAACTGCTAGTCCAGGGCCTGGGATGGCGAGCCTATGAATTTAACGGGTCCATTTAGGTTTGTTCTCTTGAATTACAGTTTTGGTGTCAGTGACCCTAATCATTTTCCTCTTCATCTCCCAATCTCTCTCTCTCTCTCTCTCTCTCTCTCTCTCTCTCTCTCTCTCTCTCTCTGTTTCTATCATTTTTATTTATTTATCTATTTATTTGATACAGGGTCTCACTACTCAGCTCAGATTCATAGTGAACTCCTGTCTCAGCCTTCCCCCCGCTGGGATCACAGGCATGCACCACCGTGCCCAGTTTTGGTGGCCAGCACAATGTGCCCAGGGTTTCAGGGCCTGCACAGCATGTGGTACAGTGGATGAACTCTTGTCCTTGTGCTTTCCAGGCAGATGCTTCGACCACTGAGCCATCTCCCCAGCCACTCCGCCCTTCTCTTTTTTTTTTCCTCTTTGGCTTAAGCTTCTTCCTTTTCATTTACCTTTGCTTTCGCTTCTGCTTAGACTTCCCTTACAGAGCTTCCTCTTCTTTCTTCTCCTCCTCCTACCTGTCTGCTAAGAATCATTGCAGACAGTCATTACATCCTTGCTAATGATTGCTTTTAAGCCAAGAACCAGGACAAACAATGTGAATTCTCTGCTTTTTCCAACAGGCTGTATTTGGGTCAACTCTCCCTAAGAGCTGTGATGTGTGTCCCATTTTCACAAGGAGGTTGGGACCAAAGGATCAAAATTTGCCACTCTCCCTCCTAATTTAGGCCTACTTCAATTTCCATCAAATTGTGGAACCATTTCCTTACTCCAAATGGACTGGCATTTTCAAAGTCTGCATCCCTCACTTTTCTGGGTTGCTTATCTGCCCACACCGTGTGCTTCACTGCACTGCTCCTCAGTGCGGGGGACACAATCTGATGTCCCTAGGGATCAATATCTCTTGGGTCTCATCCTCTGTCACATGTCAGACAGTGCCAGAAACTTCACAGGGATTTTTTCCTTTAATCCTACCCAACTCATCAAGGTGGGTCTCACTTTCTCTTTTTTAATTTGAAATAAGTGAAGTTCATAGAGTTTAAGACATGGGATTACTAAACCTGGTTTTAAAAGAACACTACTGGGGGCCAGCCAGATAGCTCAGCAGACTAAAGTGCCTGCTTAGGCAAGTGCAGAGACCGGGGTTCTATCCCTAGCATTCTGTGCCAGACCCGTCGCTGGGTCGCACTGAGACAGTGACTGAGACTGGGCGTGGTGGTCCACTATTGACTCTAAAGAAAATTTTGTTTTGTTTTGTTTTTGTTTTTAGGTTTTTTAAAGCCAGGGTCTCATTGCCAATTGGGTCTTATGCAGGTCTTGGTTTTGCTACGTAACCCAGACTGGCCTTGAACTCATAGCAATTCTTCTGTCTCAGCCTGCAAAGTGGTGGGAGTATGGTTGTGTGCCACTGTACATAGCAATGTTCTTGTTTCTAAACAAGCTTAATCCCAATTAGTTTTCATGCTACTCAGAGAATTTTCTTTATTAATTTTGTTTGATTTAGAGATTGCTTCTTCCTATGTTGCCCAGTTGTTCTTGAATTCCTGGACTCAAGTGAGCCTCCTGCTTCAGCCTCCTAAGTAGCTGAGACTACAAGCGTGTGTCACCATGTCCACTAGGCTTTTCTTTTGGATTGTTTTATGTAACATATCGCTGTGTCTACAAGAAGCATCCACATATCTTGTTAACTGTTTCTGCATTTTTCAATATTCTAATAGTCTCAAAATAAATCTTCTCTCTAAATATTGATTAATTTATTGATTGATGTTTTTGTGTAACCTTTAACTATTTGCAAATATCATTCACTTTTAAGGTGCATACACTGGCCATCCATAAAATGGTCCCATCTTATTATTGTCACAAAAGATTAATCATTATTACTCTTTTCAGGTATTGGATTACCTCCTTCAATGTTATCTCCTATTTGTCTTCTCTAGTTCATTATGCTTGACTTTAATCTTGTGCTTTAAAAAATCTGTATCACTCTTAGACATTTCAGGGTGAGCATTTTGTGCACTTGTTTATATCTAAATTCCTGTCCTTCTGAAATTACTAAATGAGAGAGACACAAATAATCACAGTACAAACAGAAGACAAACATTACATTACTCTGTAGGTAACTCCTCTGTTAAGCCCTGATGTTAGTGTAATACTCTAAGAAAAGGTGAATGTGACTTGGGCCAGTGAACACCTTTCTTCTTCCATGTTTTCTCTGGATGGCAAATGGGCAGGCATTGCCAAGGCTGGCCTGGTTGCTTGCATTTCTCTGTCTCTCT
>NW_004524579.1:18434668-18436343 GCF_000260255.1 Octodon degus | reverse complement strand
ACATAGGACATTTCTCAACTTGTGGTTTGCTTGTTCTACTTGAAGTACATTGTGATAAGGGAAGCTAGAGAAGAAAGGCAGCATGTCTCTAGGTAGCTGCAGACTCTAACCATGACTGCTTAGCACACTAGGCATGTGGACAGTTAGCAAGAAGCAGGTAGCTGGATGGGCTCAGAAGGACAGATTTTATGTTGGCAGCACTGGGACATAGGCAGGGAGTGGCAGTGCTAACTGTGCTCGGACATCCATGTGTAACCTGGGGTGACTGCGGTCACTATGAAGAAAAAAAGATTGGGGTGGGAGATGGCTCATTAGAATAAGCACTTCCCTGGCAAGCACAAGGGCCTGAGTTCAAACCCCAGTTCTGCCAAAAATTAAAAAGAAAGAAAAAAGAATACATGACTTTATGTCACTGATGCTGAACCATTGGACTGAGAGCTTCGCATTTCTTCTTAAAACCAGTGAGCATGGCAGGAAGAGTCTGGAGGAAAGTTTCCTTTGCAGCACATGCTAACTCATGATGTTCTCTTTACCCACAGAGGCTTCCTCCAGAAGCCGGGGAGATCTGGCATTTCCCTGCCTCCTTGCACATTATTCTGAACTAATTTATATTTGTCCTGTTACTGGTGAAGAGAGGAATGGAGAAGCAGCAGCCTCTGCTGATCCACTGGGCACTGCAGCACAGACATCTGGAGCCCTGGGGTTTCCCCCTTAGTTGTAGGCAACCTGCTGCCCTGTGGTTGCCTAATTGGGTCACCTCTGCTTGTATCTGTCACTTACTGCTGTACTATGGTTGATAGAAAGATAGCCAATATTCTTCTGTAGTGGATTAAACAGAAATAAGCTTGCAAACAGAAATTCACCAGACAGAAGTCAAGGAGAGAAGGACAGGTACATCGTTGGAGATGTGACTCAGGAATGTGAAGCACTCTGAGACCCACAACAGCCACTTTCACACTTACTCTTATTTTCACACCTTGAAATGTGCCATTTGTTTTGTATTCTCTGTTTTCCTCACTGCATTCCACTCAGTGGCCCTCATTCATTTTTGCTTGAGATTTTTGAACAGTACTTTTTAAGCTATTTCTTGTGCTACCAATCTGGGATACAGAGCTTTTCTGTTTTCTTTCCAGGCCCTGCTTGCATCTGTAGGACACTAGTTGTTAACTGTTTATTTAATTTCCCTCCCACCCCTGCCTCCTGGCTATGAGTTCCCCTCCGAGCAGCTCGTGGAATGGGGCCTAGGGTTCACTCAGTACCTTCAACTTGGCAGACACTGGGGTGGATGTGTCCAACTCACTATCTTAATAAATCTATCTAGCCCTGCAAGGTGGATTGTCTTATCTTTGTTATATGGATGGGTAAATGGTGGCTTAGGGATATTATGTAGGTTGCCCAAGGCCCTTTATTAAGTGGTAGAGCTGGGATTTGAAGCCAGTTTTCTCTGACACTCCAGCCCTTGCTTTTCTCTCACTGCTGCCCTTCAGACCCTCCAGTAGAGTTCATGACCAACACTGACGCCTACATTCACTGCTGACTCAATTAATGCTCCCATCTTCATTCCACTCCCCTGACCTGCTATCAGGGGCACCTCCAGCCACAGCTGAACTTGTCAGCGTCTCCTTCTGCCCTATTTCAGTTTCTGGGCTTCTCCTGCTGACTGGAAGATTTGCGA
>NW_004524579.1:18380804-18433603 GCF_000260255.1 Octodon degus | reverse complement strand
CGTGTGATTTCAACGAGCGCCCGACAACATTGAAAAACAGAAGGCTCAGGAACTTGCCCAGCTTCACACTGCTGTTGGGAGTGAATGTCAGGATTAAAGCTCAGGCAACCTGGTTCCAGAGTCCACATGCTCTCCTCGAATGAGCTGCCTCTTTCCTCTTAGGTTCACATATAGCCCGGCAAAGAGAATTTTTTTTTCCACTATGTATTGTGGGCAACTGAAAGCAAAAGGATTTCTTGTTTTCTACGTGTTCAGGAGAATCTTTCTAACATGACTCAGTCGATTGTCATGCTCTAAGGATCTAGTAAACTGTTTTTAATCTATTTGAGGAAGGGTTCTGGTTTTCTGTGAGTTCATTCTAAAACTCTTCTTCAACTCAGAGGATGCTCTAGATAGATGACAAAGTAGAGGAGAGTCTTTACATGACACAGGATCTATTTAAGACATTTTATTTTAAAAATGAACTCTGTTTCAGGGCATAAGCTTGACTATGCTCACTAAAAATGTAATTTTCTGCATTTTGACTGTTATGCTAGCTTATAGATGACTAATGGACTGATTCAGAATTTTAACCTGTCACCTTTCAGTGTGGGTTAGATAAACATTTATACTCTTATGATTGGATACAAATATCTAAAATTATCCCTTGAATGTAGCATTACTGGGGCTCTTATGCATCATATGTGCCAACCCAAATCAAGCATTGTTTTATTGATACTGTAGATTGTTTGAATGAAATCTCTATTTTGTGAGCTCAATTACAGGGAATCTCTCTCCATCTCTGAAGACTGAGATGGCCCATTAAAGTGTGTTCACTAAGTTCATTCTTGATTGTACCAATCAGCATCACTTTTTCATAGCCTAAGAATGTGGAGCTACAGGACTATAACATATGCTTTAGGCAACCTGTAAATTACAATCACATGCAAACATTATACATTTATTTCAAGTGCTCAATGTTTTTTTTTTTTTGGCTTTTGCCTCTTCTGATCTGAGTCTTAATGTTGGTGTAACATGATTCATAACTCCAAACATGCACTCTTACCACTAATGCTGTTCTGTTCCCAAGGAAAGTCTTCTCCGCATCTCTTTAACTTTGTAAAACACAAATATTAGGGATTGGGGAGATGGCTCAGTGGAATAAGCACTTCCCTGGGAAGCGCAAGGGCCTGAGTTCAATCCCTGGTTTTGACAAAGAAAAAAAATTAAAAATTAAAAAAATTAAAAACACAAATACTGTGAGTGTCACGGGGGCTTATACATTGATTTACTGTGGAACTCAGGGGCAAGTAATGGTGTTTGGACTATGGGGAAGGTCTTCGGCACAGAAAGCACATAGATGAAAACCAATTAATATCTGAAGGCTTTCTCTCAGCTAGCATGGTGATCATCAGTTTCTGTAGGGCTCTGGGTGCTTTTCTGGCTGAACTCACGAATAGCACAATAGCAGGGCAACTGGAACAATATTCTGCAGTTTATAATATTTCTAAATTTGTGTACATATAATTTTAGCTGGATATAACATGCACCAAGAGTAATCATGATTCCTTACACTGAAAATTCTCATCAACATTGAAACCTAGTGAACAGACTTTATTTTAGGGAAATATTTAATGCCTTATTACATTTTCAAACGTTTTTTTAGTTTATAAAAACAGTAGTTTCACAATTTTAATATGCTAATTCTAATTAACATTTATCCTTTTATTATTTTAGAATTAAACTTTAAAAGTACACAATTTCAATCTTTGGATATTTTTGTGATAGAAATTTAGATTTTATCAAAGTATATTTACTATTTATATACTTTTAAAATAATTGTATTTTTAAAGAAATTATAGATTATACAGCTCAGTGGAATCTAAATCATGTAAAAATATTGCCAAAAACAAAGCGATTTTTATCACAGTGAGGTCCAAAAATATGTTTTGTGGACTATATAACTTATAAATTATGAATGTACTGTTTTAAACATGATATGTCTGGGCCGGAGAGATGGCTCAGTGGAATAAGTACTTGCCTGGCAAGCTCAGGGACCTGAGTTCAATCCCCAGTTCCCCCCCCCCCAAAAAAAAAATAAAATAAAATAAAATAAACATGACAGGTCCATCAATAGAACCTTTAGGCCTGCAATAGTAATTTTTACAAATTATTAATCATCTTTTACCTCTTCTCAACTTTTACTCCTAAAAGAGCATGGTTTCAGATTTAGTTATTTTTTGCCAAGGCAGGAATCTGGGTGCACTGAACTGTTGCCAATCTCTCAAGTTTCAGTGTTTCAGGCATGAGGAGCCCAGGCCTCAGTTGTACTCTGGGGCCTGCAAATGTGTAACCAGGCGGCAGTGGCTTAACCTCTGTAGGCCTCCCTGTGCTCATTTCTAAACTGATAATCACGGGCGCAGGGCTGAGGTAGACTTGCTCCCGATGTTTTGTGAATTATGTGGCACCACCCCAATATGTAAGTTTTGATAATTTACCATCACTGTCTAAAAACACTTTCATACATGGAATGAAAATCTATTTTCACATAACTTAAGATAGCAGATCTCCAAATTGCAAGAAGCCTCACGGTTAATATAGACCACTTTTATGTTCTTTCCCCTGTGCCTTTGGAGACAGCATGTGTTATTCTTTGATAGCTCAGTTTTTAGAGTTAAAATGTGCTCTTCCTTCTGTCGTTTTCATCTGCCCTCATCAGAGGCATCATTACGCTACCTTTTTCTTTGGATTGTTCCTCTCGTTCACCTTTAAAATTGAGATAATTCTCAAGATGTAATAAATTGCAATTTAAAGACACTTCCATCTCTTGTGAGCCTTACTTCTTGGAAAAAAAAAAAAAAAACTCAACAGAGCACTATATCTCTATTTTTTTAAATGCCAAATGTCCCCTGCCAAATGCATGTCTGAGTTCCAGACCAGTGTCATCACATTCTCTTGTATTTTAAGTTATTTCTAAATTATTAATTTGTTTTTTTCACTGGTCCCAATTAAGCCTGGATTAACAATTCCCCCTTTCTTCCTCTGCCACCTGCATGAGTCAATGAGGTGCGCTAAAGGTGCCTCATCGACTGTGGTACCCTTAACATAATTAGATCAATTCTTCTGCTGATGAAAATCGTGCATACACAAGTATCCTATGCGAGGGAATTACTGACATGATGCACTAATTTTCATTTTGCAGAGATGTGGAATCCTTTGTACCCCTATCTAGAAGAGGTCCTGGTCAAGGAGAATTGAATGAAGTTAGAGACAGCGATAGTTGCCACATCATAGATAAGGGAGATTTGCATATATTTGCTTTAGTAAAATTCCTCCCCAAATCTTGAAACATTGTTTTTTTCTTCCTATGGGATAAGGCATCCAAACATCTACGCAGAAAAAGGAAGATTACAATTTTACTACAAAGCCGACAGTGTGTGTATATAACATTAACTGCGTGGGGCAGCCTGGCAGCAGTTTAGAGTGAGTTATGGAGGCTCAGTCCTCCTCCTGCTACCTTCTCTCCATGGGAACAAGCAATGGATCATTAGAAGTCCAAAGTAAACCCTGTTGAGTTTCTACATCCAACTTAGGGTTGTAACAGAATTAATTATACCTTCTGCTACTTTGCAAAAGATTGTCACCAATAAATTCTAATAAACAGGAGTACAAAGATTTTATTCATGTCATTCCCCAGAAATTAGAACGCAGTAGTGTTATTTAGCAATGCAGATGTTACATTATTGTGTTGTCTATACGAAAATAGATATGACACGGAGAGGTATATCAAATGAGCAGGAGAGAGTTTTGAGCTGGGCTACTGTTTTGATTATGCATATTTATTCATAATGCGGAATTCACTCTATGGAACTTCTCTTTAAGATGGATTACTTATTTTTGGAAACCTTGTTATTATTTTTTTTAATATTCAGAGGTGTCAATACCCCCCTGGTACAATATTTATGAGTGCCTTTTAAAAATTGTACCTTAATTGGTTTAGTCTCTAGGGTTGTAAGACATGATGCTAATACATGTGGCCAAGTGAGCAAGATAGATAATGATGCGGGCTGTCAGGGGCTGCTGCTGGCCTGGCCTGCTGCTGTACATGGTCTGAAGACAGTAATTGCCCTGTGACTCTGATTTGTTGTTTCCAGCATAATGTTGTTTTAGCATTAGATCACCTCATTTTCCGTTATGATTACTCTACCAGGACCATAGTTTCATGTCTGTATTTTATTTTATGTAATCAATAGCACATGCCAAAAAAAAATCTGTTAACCAATTGATAAGGAATTAAAATAAGTAGATGAGCTGCACTTATGCATGTCAGCGTGTACATGTGCGAATGCATGATCACGTGTGTGTGCATTTCTCTGGCTGTGTATAGTTATTCCTTCAAATATTCATGTTTTTGAAGTCAGATGGATTTAAGGAACCTCTTGAATTATCCTATCCTTACTTCACATGCCCTGCAGCTTTCTCGATAGTCTCTGTTCTGTGATTTTCGCTGTATAGAAGAGCAAAATGGCAGTCTTGCTTGATTTGCTTTATTTGTTTGACACAAGCCAACTTCACAATTTCTAGCACTGTTGTCACATTTTAGCAGCTGGTGACTTTTCAAATACAGAATCTTTAAATAATAAGGATTGATTGATTGTGCTTTCTTTTGGAAACAGGGTTTTACTGTACATTCAGTCTGGCCTTGAACTCACTTTGTAGCCCGAGCTGGCTTCGGACTCACAGTGAACCTCCTGCCTAAGCCTCCCAAATGCTGGGATTAGAGTGCTGTGATTACAGCCATGCACCACCATGCCTAGGTGGATTAACTTTTACATTTGTTTGGATCCTCTAAATGCTGGACATGGTCCCTTGCCAGGGGTTTTTATTCAATGAGGGCTTGCTGAGTGGAGGAGCCAACAGCCCCAGAAACAAATAGCAAGATCTGGGTGTTTTTCTCTTTCTTTTGTCCTGTACCTTCTAGTGTATTGAGAGGCACATAATTAAGACATTGGGAGACTGAAATCTGGACAGAAATGGTCTGGATTCAAGTCTACCTGTATGATCTTGAGCCTCAGCTTATATCTTTGAAAATAAGGGGTATCAACAGTACTGAATTTAGGGATTTATTACAAAAGTTAAATGAGTTACTTTGGGATAGAACTTGGAAAGCCCCTGGCACATGGCGCTGTACATATCTTTGATTAAAATAGCAGTTATGTTTGGGAGTATTGATGCATATCTGTAATCCCAGCACTTGGGAGGCTGAGGCAGGAGGATCACTGGGTGTTCAAGGCCAGCCTGGGCTACATAGTGAACTCAAGTCCAAATTGAACTACACAGCAGACTCTGTCTAAAAAACAAACTAACAAACAAACAAAAAACAACAACAGCAAGCAACAACAGCAGAAAAAGCAATACTGGGCCAGGGAGATAGCTCAGTAGAATAAAGCGCTTGCCTGGAAAGTGCAAGGTCCTGAGTTCAATCCCTGGTACCGCAAAAAAAAAAAAAAAAAAAAAAAAAGCAATACTACTTTCTGAGTATCTAGAATTTCAACAAACTAGTTTTAATTTTTTTTCTGAAAAATAAGTTTTCTTCCCATATGCTTCTTATGAATAAAAACATCCACATTGTCCTCTGCATAAGGAAGTAGGAAAATAAAGTGAAAGTTATATCAAGAAGTATGGACGTGCAGAAATGCAAATACTGGTATGACTTTTTGGTATGCAAGTTTGGCAGAACTTGGCCTCCTGGGTTGGGCTTAGCACTCCTCTGAGACTTGTACTTCAAGGTTCACATGCTACACGGACAGGTAGCAATTTTGTTGTGACTATCTCACACTGATGTCTTTGAATGAGCCGACAGAGCTCATTGCTGCAGTGCCAGGAAATAACGGTCTAAGGCAGAACTGTATACATGTCTTCTCTTTTCCACCAATCAACAGGTTGTAATTTAAGATAGAAATAAGGCCCCTGAGTTCATGCTGGAAATGGGGGAAAAAGTAAGAAATGATAGGTTGTCAGCTTCCTTGAAAAGGTGCCAGGCATCAGAACGGAAAATAAAGACTTTATTACCTTGCAAAGGAGGCTTGGTAGCATTCAGATATTACCTACATCTGCTTTAATGATTCCATTTAAGCTGTCATTTTCTGCATTTACCTTGCAGCATTCAAAAGCAACTCTACTTACCTATTCACAGCCCACGCATCGCCAGCATCACAAAAAGGGAAGTTTAAAAAAAAAAGAAAGAAAATGGTATATGGTGTATTTCAAGAAACAGTTTCCTTGTAGAAAATTAGCAGTAATTTTGAGGCCACTCTTAAAGGGAAATAAAGTTTCTTTGGAGATTAAAAAAAATGCTGACACTGAACAAAAGAGAAGAGGAGATGTGGATTGAAACAGAGTGGGGAAGGGAGGGGGAGTGAGGGTGGGGAGGGGCAGGAGGAGGAAGAAAGAAGAGGGAGAAAGGGAAAGAAAGAGAGAGGGAGGGAGAGAGATTCCCTTTGAGCTAAGCATTGTGCATGCCTGCAATCCCAGCCCTTAGGAGGCAGAGGCAGGAGATGGGCTGTGAGTTCAAGGCTGAGCTGGGCTTCAAGGTGAGTTCAAGGACTGCCTGAATCACATAATGAGAATCTATGTCATAAAACCAAAAAATAAATTTAAAAAGAAACTGCTTCTCTTGTCCTTTCTTTTTCCATTTTTGTGCTAGGTTCTGCAACTCTTGACAAGCACTAAAGCGCTGATGACCAGAAAACAGTAGATGAAGTCATCCTGCTTTTATTCCCACATTGGTCAGTCCTGGTGCAGGTGAGAAGGAAGCACAAGGACTTGTGTTGTTTCCCAAGAGTTCACTTGACCTTGTCTAACATGGGAGCACGGAGAACAGTGGCTGTGCCTTCCAAGGGCCATGAGGAAGTCTGTAAGAAATGTTTGCAGCTCTTGAAAATCTCAGTGCCTTACAGTCTGGTAATGCAAACCACTATAATTATGGTCATTTTGTTACAGCTGCTCAAATATTCTGAGTCAGATGCAACAATTATTTCCCCAAATAGGTTTCATTGCTGACGTTCCACCCTCAGTCTCACCACCACTGCCTGGGACGTCTAGTGCCTGAGGGCTTCCTTGCCTTTAGGTTGCTGTGGATCTGGCTAACCTGACTCTAGGTCTATACATTGAATGCTCTTATAGTTTGACTCTCGAAAGTCCCCAAAGGCCATGTACTGGAAGCTCAGTTGTCAGATCATGGGCTTTTGGAAAGTGATTCAATCACAAGGACCCTTGCTCCGTCTGTAGGTCAACACACTGATGGTTGACACCTTGGTGGTATTATGGGGAGAGGATGGAATTAGCCCATGGGGCCTTGCTGAAGGAAGTGAGTTCTGGAGCATGCCTCTGAGGACTACATCTTGTCCCAATGATCTTCTCTTTTGCTCTGCTTCCCAACCGCCATGAAGTAAGCATCTTTGCTCTACTATATCTTTCTTTGGTAAAGCTTTGACTCACCTGAGACCCAAAGTGACGGAACCAGCCAACCAGGGGCTGTAATCTCAGGACCCACAAGGGAAAAGAAACCTCTCCTCTAAGTTGATTCTCTCAGATATTTTCTCGCAACAACAAAATGACAACCCTGGAGGCAAATGAGAGCCTTTGGTTTGCATGTCTCTCTGAGCTTCACTTGTTACGCTGTTACATTAGTCACTTTCTCATCTCATCTGACCTCAATCTAGAAGGAGGCTAGATTGGCTCCCATTTCCAGTGGGCTCAGTCCATGGTTGGCTGCTTCCAAGGCAGAAGTGCTATACAGAAAGACAGAGCAGGGAAAAAAAAATGTTTACTCCATGGTAGGTAGGAAACAGAGAGTGAAAAACAAAGAGCTGGGGACAAGCACCTTTCCATAACAGATACCTGCTGACTGCGCCTCCTGTACTCAGGTCTCCTCCTCACAGCACAGTCGCCTACGCACTCATCAGTGTGCTAGGACGCTATCACCTTCCCAGAATCTTACCTCTGAATATATGAGGTTTTGGAGGCTGTGTTTATATCAAGCATAATAACTTCCAGCTAGAACAATCTTTGTAAATTAAATTTTGAGTTATACTTAGGTTTGCTTGAGCCTTCTGTACAGCATGTTGTAGGGAATAGCTACATTAAATAGTAATAATCTGTGCACTTTTTTTTTTTTGTATTTTAGGGAAGGGTCTACAGGGTGTTCAGGGTCTCACTATTAGATCAGACTCATAGTGATCTGCATGTTTACAGCCTCCCAAGAGCTGGGATTACAGGCATGTGCAACCATGCCCACTCTCAATTGCCATCTCAGCATGTCCTGTGGTTCTGGCCTGCACAGAAGGCCTGGGGATTGAAGTCTGCTTGCAGGTGCTTAATCCACTGAGCTATTTGGCCAGCCCATGTGTGCTTATTTTTACCAGAGATGAACTCCAGACAGTCATGGTGGCCCAGAACTAGAATCCTAGCACTATGAGAGTCTGGGGCAGCAAAATCACAAATTCAATTTCTGCTCAAGGAAGTTATTAAGACCCTGTGTTGATATTAAAATATTGTGGAGGGGTGTGTGTTGGGGATAGAGCTCACTGTGAAACCTAGGTTTTAATCCCTGGTACTGTAAGAGAAAACTCCAAACCTGTAGTATATATGACTACGTTAAAAGTCTTTAAAAAAATTCCTTCCTCTGACACTTTTGCACATTATTGGACTCTCTCTACTGTAAGCTTTCAAAATGTTTCAAAGCCATTCATGCTAGTGCTATGGTTGGGACCTTATTTGACTATCCCAAAGGTTTCAAGTGTTGAAATTTAATCCCTGTTGTGTTTAAGAGGGCCGACATTTAATGTGAGTATGGTATTTAGAGGTGGAGCCTTTGGGAAATGATTAGGATTAATTAAAGTCATCAGAGTGAAGCCTCTGTGACTGAATCCTAGTGGCTTTCAAAGGAGAGAGGCATCAGGGAAGACATGGTCACAGATGCTTCCTGTCTCCTGCTGTGTGACAGACGTCCTTTGAACTTGGCTGGTCAAAAGACCATCAGCAGATATGGCCTCTCAATTTACACCTGAACTGTGAGCCAAAATAAATAGACAAATATCTTTTCTCTGTAACTCATCCAATCTGTAGTATTATATTATTTGCAACAGAAAGCAGACCAATGGTTAATGGAGCAAATAAACTTGCACTGGCAAGTCATATCAAGATAATGTGATGTTGTGGAAAGAATGCGGCTTTTGGTGTAGCAGGCTTTGCCCACTCATCAGCGGTTGTCTCCTATAAGCCTCTTCTACGGTATAATGCAGAGCTCATCTTTATGGGGCCAAAATACCCCTGCTTACGCAAATCGGAACTTTGAAAGTCTTTCCTTAATAAATGAATGCATGAATGAATTAATCAACACCATCAGTGTCCTTGAGCAATTTTCTTGGCCTCTTTAGGTCTCCTGTAATCATGGGGATAATGCTTCCAAACTGAAAGCCTTTCTTGGAGTGATTTTTCATGGTAGTTTTTGTGATAAAATATTGTGAGATGTTAGCATTCTATGTAAAATTCTTTAGGAAATTTTATAAGTCACTTCGTAGAGCGAATTCACAGAGCAGGGGCTGTAAGCATCAATCTTGGAAAGAAGATGGAATGGAATTGATAATTCTCTGATTTTCTGTTCATCTAAACACATGTCACCAGGTTTAGTCTTCTTAAGAGAAATAAAAAAAAATTGTGGGCCGGGGAGATGGCTCAGTGGAATATGCACTTCCCTGGCAAATGCAAGGGCCTGAGTTCGAGAGAGAGAGGAGAGAGAGGAGAGAGAGGAGAGAGAGGAGAGAGAGGAGAGAGAGGAGAGAGATCATTTTCTTGTTTTTAAAAATGTATTTGCTACAGGGTCTCACTACACAGCTTGGACTCATAGTAATCCTTTTGATTTCAGCTTCCCTAGTGCTGGGATTACAGGTATGCACCACCATGCCTAGTCTCTGTGGCCAACTCAGCTTGCCCTGGGAGCGTGGCTGGTGGGTGTATGATGCCAGGGATTGAACTGTGGTCTCTTAGCTTGCCTAAGCTTGCCTCAGCAGATGCTTTAGTCTGCTGAGCTATCTCGCTGGCTGAGAAATCATGTTAAATCTTTTCTTTCTTTCTTTCTTTCTTTTCTTTTTTTTTGTAATCTATATTTTAAAAGAAAAGAAAATTTGGGTTTCTAAGAGCTGGTGAGGTCAGAGACAGAAAAAGAGAAAGAAGATATTATCTGTTTACATTATTGCAGAGTGTGAGCGGACTCTGGGAAGCACGGAATATGATTTAGTTATAGGCTCTAATTGTTCCTGCTCTTGACCGCAGGGACAAGCTCTTGACATAGTTTTCTTTCCACTCAAATGAGATGGAGTGTGGAATGTGCAAGGTAGTCATTAGTTGCTTCATTAATAAATGAAAAGGGGAGTGAAAGATACAGTGACAAGATCAAGCAGACCGGGTGTGTAGAGGTTGTGGGGCCATAGAGAACATTCTCATGTCTTTTTTCTCCCCAGAACCTCTTCCAAGTGGAGCACCGGAAGAAGGGGAAGAGCAGAAGTTCCTGGGTGTTGCTCAGTAGCTCCATCAGGCGCTGCCTCTAGTTCCTTCATCTGGGAATTGTGAATGTCAACCGCAGGCCGCATGCCATGAGCACATTTTCACTTCCCACCCACTGAGGCAGCTTGCTCTCAGCTTAGTGTTGATGACAGAACGCAGATCACTTGGCTTTTACAGATATTTAGCTTTCTCAAGAAACAAATACAGATACATTGGCTCTCATGTATAATAAAGCTTGAGGCAAAGATTCCAAATATATTAATTAGTCAGTAATCAGAAAGAGAAAAATATATAGGTCCCCTCTGGGATGAAATAAAATTTAAAACTAAAAATGGCCCAAATACAATTAGAAACAACAAATGTCTTGATTCTCTGTGTTTAGTATATGAAAATTCTACATGGATCTCTACATTTCCAAGGTTATTTTCTATAGAAGTTTTCTTTGCAACAGAGTGTTTTCAGAGATATAAACATTCTTAGGAAAACTCTTTTAAAAATTATAATAAGCCACTTTCTTGAGCTCATCTGGAGTTGGGGAGGATAGGCTTCAGTCTTGAAAATGAACTAGAAACGAATCAATAATTCTGATTCTTTTATTTCATTCCAGAATTCACACAGCAGTATTCAACTCAAGGGACAAGATTGCTGATACCACTTGCCATTCACCAAACATAAAGGAATCCATCACAGGTGTGTACAGCAATCTTTGCAATCAGATCACTTCCCTGCCTGATTACCAAGTATTGATAAGGTTGGACACTATAGTTCTACAAGCTGCACACTGGGACATTTCTCAAAAAGCCACATCCTTAAGTTTTCAAGCCTCTTTCTAAACCATTAATTAGTGGAGAAATGTAACCTTCATGAAGTAGTTTCCCAATAAAAACCATGGGTATCAGACAGAGAGTGAATGCTGACTAAAATGTAATATTATGCTTCCCCTAGTTCTGAAAGATCATTCGGTTAGTATCAAAATTTAGACTTCAGCTTTCTGCCACGCTGAAAGGACATTTCAGCCAAATGTGGCACAAGCTCTGAAGGCTCTGCTCACCGCAGGTGTCTAACCATCAGGTATGCAGGCCGGCCAGGCCGATTTCTGCAGATGGGGAGAAGCTAGTGGGGGGCGAGGCAGGTTAGGAGAGCACCAAGAGCTGGACAGGCTCCAAAGCAAACCTCATCTCTCATTTCACACCTTTGCTATGTGCTGTCAGTCTCTCCCCAGAAACCGTTATTACTTTGCAGCGCTCTGCAGGAGTTGATAGGCAAACTCCACGCATCGCCTTGGCTTCACCGCCTAGTGGACGGACTTCTTCATTAAAGACCACTCCGCAGTTTGCCAAGCTTAATGGGCATGAATATAGCTACTCAAAGAGGGGAAGCATTTTCCTGTCCATGAAAGTATTACATCCAAGAGACGAAAGGAAAACCTGCTAATTGAGAATCGCACTTCAGTTTAATTACACAGATGCTAAAATAATGTAACTGAAGCGCCTTAAAAATATAATTATCCACTATGCAATGCTTGAGAGCATGCTTTATCTTTTTGTGTTTAATGTACATGATCAAGAAAGAGCCAACAAAAGAATCATTCCTGGGTAATTTGGGAAACTGGGACATGTTTGGGTTAGAAAGATGTTTCAGAGAGTGCCTTGCATTTGGAAGGCATCATCAAAGGCATTTTCTTTTTGAGCCACTATACATAAAATCCGTCTGCTTTACCTGCATGTTCTTCAAAGACATCTGGGATTAAAATAAATAGTGAATTTTAGGGTACCTTGAAACTGTGGTCAATTATCTCCTCCAATACTGTGAAAAGTGAGGATTACTGTGTGTTTGGAAAGAAGGACATGCAGCATTTATAGTGTGATTTGAAAAATGTCTGACGAGCTCCCCTAATTGATTAGACATTCCTTCCATCCTTTCTTTCTCATCCCACTGAACTAACTATATTTTCATATAGAATGCTAATCCCTCAGAATATCCACTGAAGAATAAACCCAGTTGTGGATTTCTTTCTACTGCTACTTGCATTGTGTCTTTACAAGTGAGTGACCCATCCCTTATTTTCCTCTGCATTCTTTCATGTCTGTAAATAGTGTTCGGCATGTAATAAATGTTCGCTGATGTCTGTGTTCATGATTATTATAGTAGGAAGTGAGTGCTGCTGCTGTTCCAAGAAAGTCTCAGCAATATACATCTCATATGAACTAGTTAAATCTACTTCCATAAGGTAGTCTAGACAAGTTCTAGGTTTTTAGGGTGCAAAACCTCTAGGCACTGGCAAAGGCTATAGTCATGAAAGGAGGAGGAAGGAAGCAGGAGATGCAGTCCATAGAGTTTCTCAGGTGAAAATTACTGAGTTAAGTGATCACCTTGATTATCACGCTGATACAAAAGAAGGCACACAGCAGAGTAGGCATTGAGCTCAGGCTAAATTCAAGCTTAGAGATGTCAGTTACTCTGACCATATAGTTTGGAAGGGAAGCAAGAGATTAAAGTGGAGGATTCAGGGCCTGAATCCTCAACCCCAATCTGGACTCTTTCTGACAGTAGAGTTGTACTTACCTAAGTAGCCTACCTATTTAATTCTCAGTTTGTTGTCTTGCAAAATCCAGTTACTAGTAGTACCAATTGCCCTGGGTTACTGCAATAATTACCTGAAACAATTTGAGCAAAACATTTTGAAGTGTTTAGCCTCTTGAATATTCAGGAAACTTATCTGGCACAAAAGTCCAGGCTGATTCTACTGATTTTAGTGCAGGCTGTAATACTTGGCAAATCACACACACCTTTCAAACCCCTTATGTAGAAAGACTCAGAAGGTATGCTGTAGCTCCTAGAATCTTGGAGAAGAAACACATAATTTGCAAAGTCTGGGGATCTTGAATTTTAAATCTGGTGCTCAGCTGATCTGTCTGTTATATCTTCTCTAAACTAGGAGAGAGCAAGTGTAGAGCTAAGAAATGCAGTTCCACTTGCACTGGGTAGTTCACAGGTTGGGCAGTCAACCTGTGACTAGACATTTTTATATTAATGTCTAGACAGCACATGGCTCATTACTAGGGTGGCACACCACTGGGCACTTGCACATCTGCCAGTGAGTCTGGACTGCCACAGCAGACTGCCTTGATAGCTAGATCTAAAATCTTTTGAGTAGACTCTGGAGGCTGAGGCAGGAGAATCACTGAATACCCCGTAGACCCTTCCTTAAAAAAAAAAAAAAAAAGCAGATAAACTGGAGTCATTTGCAAGAAAATAGATTTGCTTTGAGTCCATAATGCTAAGGGAAATCAATCAGATTTACAAAGTTAAATATCAAATGGTTTCTCAGGACTGGTGAGATAGCTCAGTGGTCTAAAGTGCCTGCTTAGGTAAGCTTAGGCAAAGCACAGGGACTGCAGTTCGATCCCTGGTATGACATGCCTTGCCAGTCCCACCCCCAGGGCAGGCTGAGCTGGCCACTAAAAGATATATCAAATGGTTTCTCTTATATGAAAAACTTAAGTTATGAATAAAGAGAGAAATAAAGGATAACACAACCAGGGACATAAATGGAAAAGAGATCAAGGTATGGACGGAGAGGGGAAAGAAAATATGGAAAGAGGATAAAAAAGGAACTAAGATGTATTATGTACATGATCAATTCCCCACAAGGGATACAAACATTATGTACTGCATGCATGAACTAGTTAACTAAATAATGTTTTTTTCTAAATAATTAAATAATAAACTCTTTTATTTTAAAGAGAAAAAATACAATACAAATGATACAGAATTTCAAAACGAGATGATAGGAAATTAAGAATGGTTATTACATTGCATGGTGTTATCTTCAAAGTAGTTGTTCAGGTTATCAGATATAGGCTTGTAAGATTGATCAGACAATATAAACAGTAACTATTCCTCCCAACAGGCTGATAGAAACTAGTAGTACAGGGTCTGCCATCCAAAGCAGACACTACAAGATAGCTATCTTGTATATATGTATATATTTTTTTCTTCCTTCTTTTCTCCTTTCTCCTGCCCCAGTTCTTTACTTTCCTTTTTACAATATCCAGTGTGTATCCTGAATCTTGTTTACTCTTTCAGGTTCTTACACTAGGGATACAAGGCCATGTTCACACATGTGAGTCTGATTTGTTTCACTTATAAGTGTCTAGTTGCATGCATTTACCTATAAAATCCTTCATAGTTGAAGGAACAAATGAACTATAATTATTCCATTCCACTGTCTTGACCTGTTTGGAATTCTCCCTCATGCTAAGCATAAGATAAAAACTCTTCCTAAGCAAACCACAGCTTGGGTGATGCACTCCTGCATTTTTTTTTAGGTTTTTCCACACACCCACTTGCTCACTCACAGCAGGCTAGATTCCGAGATGTATCTCTACCACCTAGCCTATGTCACACCACACTGACATTATCATCTCTTTTTCTTTATAAAAACTGGACCCAGCTGGCGTTTATTTACCTGAGAATCACCTTCATCTTGCATCTCTCAGTGTATTTTAGGTCCGTGTGAGCAAAGGCCATGTGTGTCTGGCATTCTAAGTGCTGAGCACAATCACAACTGCATTGCAGACACTTACTTGTTGAAATAAGCGACTAATATGAGTGTACCACAAATTAACTAATGTGCTTGTCACTGGTGACCACTTACACCACATACCCAATTTCTTTGACTTTTAAAATAATACTGCAATAAGTTCCTCATGTATTTTTCACGAACTACTGTGCAGTTACTCAAATTCCTTGATTTTTATTTATTTCTTGCTGCCACCTACAAACAAAAAAGCTCATGAGACTCAGGTATTTGCATTTCCTACTATTTCCCAGCCTTGGAATACACAATTATTGAACACAGTTGAAGCATGTAGGATGGCATAAACAGTCACTTTAACTCTTAATGGCTATACTCTAATAGGTTTTTAGGAAAAAATGTACAATATACTCATCAATATGTAAATCTTTTGAGTTTTACATATTGAAGTTATGTGGAAAGTTTGAGTCAATAATATATTAACTAAAAAACAATGTAGCAAAATTCAAGATACAGCACCTGAAACCCATCTTACGTGTAGAGAGAATCGATCATCATCAAAGGGGCTATTTTGATAGCTGACGGGTAGTATTCACATGTACCACTTTCCTCTGGCTTGGAGTAGGGATGGAGGAGCAATGCCCTTTAAAATCTTCCAGCTTCAAGTGTCTGCCAACCAAACTTCTTTCAAACCTGCTCAACTGTTCATGTGCTATGTTCAAGCTTATTATTTCGTGTTCTTATCCTGAGAGTTTTCAAGATTTTCTATGATTTCCTTGTTTCTACTTCTAGACAAAGGACAAAATCTGACATTACTCAGTGCATTTTCCTGAGAAGAAATCTGTTGCCTGAGAACCGCTTGGTGTGTGTCTGTCAGTGTTCCCTTGGCTAAGGCAAGCCATAGAGTCACAGCTAGCATCACATTCAGGAGAAAGAAGATTCTGTCTTCCAAGAAATGCATTGTAAATTTGAATGCAAAGAACTGTGTGTCTGATCTCATTACTGGGAGTCAGCAGAGCACTGTAAGAATAACCTAGGCTACCTCAAAAAGATTTTTCTCCTTTATATTTTCTAATTTTCCAATATTCCCTAGTTAGTCTGCTCTATGCCACACATATTCATTTAGGAGGAAAGTCTCTATAAATGTAGAGATCTAAACTAGTGTGTGTTGGGGAGCAATTTCTCCATCTTAAATTTTACCGTGTACATAAAGTCAGTGGACTTTGGTAATCCTTAAGGACTTCCAATTCCAAGATTGAGGAAATCTGCTCTGGTCATTTTCAAATCTGTCCTAGTCCATTGGTGTGTTGTAACAGAATAACACAGTCTGATTGGTTTATAAACAGCAGAAATGTGTTGACATCGCTCCAGATACTAGAAGTCCAAGACCAAGGAATTTGACAAAAACCTGCCATTTCACTGTGTCCTCACAGGAGGCAAAGGGCACTGGAGATCCCTGGAAATGCTACAAGGTCACTAGTTTTTTTCATGAAGGCTCCACATTCCCAACTCAATCTTGTCCAAAAGGTATTACTTCCCAGTACCAGCACATTAAGGGTTGACCTCAGTATATAAATTCAAGGGGCAATGAACTGCTACAGCCAAAATAATATTTTCATGATGCTGAAATAAGACTTTTATTAAGAGCTATTATTAATAGTAACTGCTGCAATACCTACTGTTGTTTCTCAGTGGCTTAATCAGTAGTGTGATGGTATAGAACAACTAACTATTCTAAAAAAGAGAGAGACAACTTGGATCTGTACCATGTGCTGCAATGGTCCCTCAGTGGCTGATTTTATTATTTAAATGAATAGTATCATTTCACCAAATGTGGACTTGGAAATTGATGTTAACAGTTGGCTCTTTGGGCCAGAGTGGACTGGTTTCTATTACACTATTGAGATGAACTCAGTAAAGCTTATTGCTTACTCTTGTGTCAGTTCAATGTGGCCAGTGGCTCTGCCATGATAATCCTTCTTAGGACCAAGACTGAGAGTCTCTTCTACTTCGAGGATATTGTTCCTTGCATCCTGTAGAGTGCTGGTATTCTGTTACAAAACTGATGACAAGATACAGCATGAAGAACTGTGGTGCTTTGGTCTATCAAGTCTGGACCACTCACTTTAACCAAAAGTCAGTCACTTAGCCATAGTACTGTAGAACTGCAGTCTAGCAGAGTGTCCAGCAGTTTAGAAAAAGGCAGCATTTTCTTTAATAGAGACTGTTATGGCTTATATGGAGGTGTCCCATGAAAGCCATGTGTACTTATTGGTGGGGCTTTTCAGAGGTGGCTGGATCTAGGGTGTGTGTTGTTGGGATTAAGGATGTGGTGGTATGGTCCATTCATGGTACAATGCTAGGATTAAGGGGGTGAGTATTCCCTGGGTGCCACTCTAAGGGCAGGTAGCCTGGATAAAATATAAGAGACAGAAAGAGAGCTGCCCATTTCTGTCACTTGTAGCTCGCTGCTTGCTGATTATTTCCGTCTGTCTGTCTGTCTGTCTGTCTGTCTGTCTGTCTGTCTGTCTGTCTGTCTGCTGGGCTTTAACATGGGTTTTCATCTGTGATGCTCCTTTGCTTGGAGCCAGTCAGCTATGGACAGAAACCTCCACAAGTGTGAGGTAAATAAACTTCCTCCTTTAAGTTTGGGTGTCAAGTATCTTTTTTTTTTTCTTTTTCTTTCTGTATTTAAGACAGGACCTACACAGTCTACAGGGTCTCACTACGTAGATCAGACTAGTAGTGACCCACCTGTTTATAGGCTCCCAAGAGCTGGGATTACAGGCAAGAGCTACCACGCCCAGTCTCAAACACAGTCTCAGCACGCCCCTGGGATGGGACCAGCATGGTATGCCAGGGATTGAATCCTGGCCACTGCGGTCTTCCCAAGCAGGCACTTCAGCCCACTGAGCTATCAGGCTGGCCCCGGTGTCAAGTATCTTGTCTCAGCAATAAGAAAAGAAGTAAGCCACAGGCTCTCTTCCAATTATCAGTCTGCCCAACAGAATCACTCTTTCTACAATAACCATGCCTTAGGGCTGGCCAGATAGCTCAGCGAACGAAAGCTCCTGCTTTAGCAGGATGCAGAACCTGGGGTTCAATCCCTAGGGTACCGTGCAGGTCCTGCCCAAAGGGTGTGCTGTGATGGCGATTGAGTCTGGGTGTGGTGGTGCGTGCCTATAATCCAGGGTTTGAGAGGCTGAACACAGGAGAATCACTATGAGTCTGGTCTATGTAGTGAGACCCTATAGAAGCTGTACTAAATACATTACCAAAAAAAATCATTTCTTTACCTTAAGAGGTGAGGAAATTTAAGGCAAATCCTTTGCCTGCCATAACAAAATATTGCAGATTGGATTGCTTAAAACAATAGAAATGTATTCTACTGTCCTGAAAGTTAGAAACCAAGGTGTCAGCAGGATTATGCTCCCTCTGGAATTACTAGGGAACAGTTCTCCTTTGCCTCCTTTTCCTAACTGCTGATGGTTGTTGGCAATACATGGTACCACCTAACATGCAGATGCGTCCCTCCAATCTCATTCTTCCTTGCACATGATCTTCTCATCCGTGTGTTTCTGTCCTAATTTACCTCCTTTTGGAAGAATTTTAGTGATTATATGAGTCCCCCTAACCCAATTTGAATTCATTTTAATTTCATTATAGCAATAAAATAAAGACTGTATTTCCAGCTGGGTATGGTCTGTAATCCCTGCAAGAGGATTGCAAGTTTGAGGCCTGCCTGGACAACATAGTGAGATCCTGTTTCAAAATAAAAATAAGGATCTTGGGAGATAGTTGGGATAATATGCAGTAACAACAACAATAGCAGCAGCAGCCACTAAAAGATAACAAAAATAGAACCAAGTCTTAGGGTCTTAGTATTGAACGATTGCATCTGAAGGACAAAAATTTAACCCATAATGCTGACATCCCTCATTAAAGAGTTGATCTCTTGCAAATCTCCATGAATTTAGTGCAATTAATACCAAGAAGCATCAACTCTTTGAGCTCAGAACTACAGTCACTCTAAGAGGAGCCAGGGCTTCCCAGCCATCAATGCCAGGGAAGAGCTGTGGCCACCGCACTGCTACGTCACACTGCAATGGTTTCCTGTAACACAGCCATGCTAGGGGAGAACCTGGTGTTTTGTAATGTCTGATTCATTGTCCTGCTAAGGCATGAAGGGCCCACAGGGGACCAACTCTGTTCCTGCACCTAGGGGTGCAGCCCTGGAAACTTCTTGACTATGTTCTCATGCTTTCAGGACACTCGGTTTTAAAGAAGCCAACTCCAAGTCCCAGTCCATAACGCAGTAAAACTGGCTGCCCAGTAGACTTCACTGAATGTTGATATGACTCAGTGCATGAAAACACACAGCATCTGCATGCCTCCCACAGCAAATCAATGCATGATGGGAATATAAAAACATGTTACGCTAATTAAAATTCCCACTTAGAAAGGAAAGAATAGAAAACACACAGATGTCACTGGTCCACAGCAAATGAAACTGTGTAGCTCTAGAGTGCTCATACTTGTCATCTATTCAGTGGAAAATCCCCTCCTGAGACTCTGGGTCCATTATCTGGGGGATGTTTTCTATATTTATTTCTTCCTGGCTCCTTGTACCTCTTGGTGCGCGGAGGGCTTCTGCCTGTTCATTTTTCCTCCCTGCCACATCTGAAGTGGACATTAAGATGTGTGCCTTTCTTAGGGCAGGGTAGAATCTGTTTACAAGGCTAGGACAGTAAGGTTTGTTTTAAATCTTAAAGATAGAAGGGATGGACTAGTTTGTCACCGGAAATACAATTCCCTTGAAAAGTTAGTGGGCTTCTGGGTTATTTGATTAAAGTCAGTTCTATCTGCCAGTGACTGCAACATCCAAGGCCTTTCCCTGGGTATAGTTGAAATCTCCTTCATTTTTTGTTATTTCTCCTTCTTTTACCTTGATGGAGCTATACTGAACACATTAATTATTTTTTACTTACTTATTTTTATTAGCATATATTTGTAGTACATAATGATTATGCTTATCATGAGGAATTGGTACATGAACAAAACACAGCTTCTAAATTTTATTGTGGTGAAAACACCCTAAAGTCTATCTTCTTAGCAGATTTTTCAGTGTATGACACAGTATTGTTATCTGCAGGTACAATGTTGTACGGTAGATCTCTAGAATCTATTTTGAATAACTAAATATTTTTTTAATTTTAAAGAGAAAAGGGTAAACAACGAAACTGAGTTTCTTTTTTATTTTATTTTTTTTGAAACTGAGTTTCAAAACAGGTTAGTAGGACAGTTACAATAGCTGCTACATGGTATATTGTTGTCTCTGTATCATGACTAAAATTGTAGGTAAGTGATAAACAACTCTCCATTTCCCTTTCCACCAACCTCTGAATACCACAGTTTTATTCTTTGTTCCTTTGAGTTTGACTACTGCGGAAGCCACATTTAAATGGAATCATGCAGTATTTATTCCTCTGTGACTGACTTATTTTACTTGGTATAGTGTCTTTGAGACCATCTGCATTGTTGCATATTGCAGGATTTCTTTCATTGCGTCTTTACTACAAAACTAGCCCAGTAGAATTCTGCTGTTCTAAAAATCCTATTCAGTATTTTCTTCCTATGCCTTGGGGCCTAGAATCTTTTGATTTTTGTAATAACTCACAACTCCATATTACTGGACTCACTGTATTCTCTTTTATTTCTTTTCATAAGCTGTGGATTTTCTCCTAAACTCATCAATTTATTATAATATGCAGCCAAATTTAGCAACAACTCTAAGCACACACAAGTACACCACTCCCTCTCCAGCCACGTTTATGAAGGTAACAGGCTCAGAAAGATGAGACCTTTCTCTCAGGTTACTGCTAGTATTGTCACTACATACCATAAATTACTCTTTTTCTTCCTAGAATCAGATTCCCTGAATCTGACATCTGAATGCCAAGGCAATGCCATGTATTTCTGGCTTTTGTTATAAGAAAACTCCATTCAAAAGCTGCATATTGATTTCCATATTAGAGTAGCGATGGTAATAAAACTTCCTCGCTCTCAGTGGCCTCATGCATCAAAAGTTCTTTCTTTATCTTTGATAGACAGGGAGAGGGAAGGGACAGGGCCCTCTCTGCTCTACCCAGTGAGTCAGGAACTCCAAATCCTTCCGTCTTTCGTCACTGCCATCTTTAAAGTGTCATATCCAAACGCAGAGCTGTAGAAGGACAGCACTCTTAGCTGTCGCACTGTGCACACGACCCATCAGTGCTGGACATTTTTCTGGCTCTACTGAGGCAAGAGGATTGGGAAATGCAGTTCAATCAGTGTGAGCAGAGAAAGGAAATGGGTGTGGTGAGTACCTCGAATGGTTTCCTCTGGTGATCTAGTTGTATACTGCACCTACGGTGTGAGTGGTTTTGTGTTATCTCATATGTGAAGCGGGCGCTGGATGAAAAGCACTATGAGAGATGAAGAGTGAGGTAAAAAGAACCTAAACTGGAAGCACCCATGATTCAACAGAGTAAATATTTATTGAAATATTGATTTGTTGCTCACTTTTGTTGAGGTGGTCTCATCAAGCCTTTTCTAGTAAAACAGCTAGAAACTAAACACACAAGGCAATCCACGATTGCACCACTTGGTGTTATATTATTTTGGCCTAAGAAATAAATCTTGAGGAGCTGGGGTAATTTTTCGACAAATGGAAAACTTCTCCAATAGATTCTCTGTTCTCCAGTGCAGTGGCCTATTAACCATAGATAAAAAGGAATAGGCAAACAGTAGCTGTTTGCGAAATCCTTTTCAGGCTCAGTTATCTGTTTGCTGCCCCGAGGACAGAGCCAGGTGCCTGCATACTGGGGCCCTACAATAACCGGATACTCCTTGGCTGGTGGAAGCTGAACTGAATGATGTCTGAGCTGCACTGCCTCAGTCCATCCCCTCCCTTCTCCGTGAGTGAAGTGCTTTGTTTTTCAAAAACTCCTTTGGGAGGCTTCACAAACAACCTCTATTTAGCTCACAGATTCCAAAGATGATAGACTGTGGCCTTTTCCTGCAGGTAAAGATAGCTTCCCTTCTGATGGTGGTGATCTGATTATTGGCATCCTCCCTGCCGACGAGGATGCTCTATCCAAAATCAAACAGAAATCTGGGGAAGTGAAAACCAACTGAAAAAGCACTGAGAGTCCAGCAGAACTCCAATTAATGCTGACCTCGACTAGCCCAACAGATGAAACGGTGCACTTATTAAGAGGCAGATTCGAGCCATTTGGGGTTGAGAACTTTGCTCTGCTGATTTTGAAAGCAAGAAAGAGAAGAAGAAGAAAAGAAAGAAAAAAAAAAAAATCCAGCAGCTGCCCTAGTTTCTGTGAGGACACCAGAGTATTTACGCAGCACAGAGCAAGTCCGAGCTAATGGTGCTGAGTGCCTCTAATGGGCCTGCAGGTCGGGCAGGGTGAATTTTGGCACGCGCGGAGAGGCGTGCCCACCGGAGGGGGCAGCTGTGCTCAGGTGGGGCTCCCGCACCTGCGCGCTCCCTCCACAGTGCCTGCGAGCTGGCTTGCGAAGCTCAAGAGCTTGGATCAATAGCTGAAAGTTTGGAGGCTTATGAAATCTTCCAAATTGGAATGAAAACATCTCCCCGGGTATTCTGCAGTGCTAGTAAATGGAAATGAAACATCTGAGCGAAGGCAAAGCATTCCCCAGGCCTTCATCTTATTTCCACTCAGATGTAATCCAAAATTAACACTTGCTCCAGACACCCAGCCTATTAGCGCGCCCAACGATTCTTCAGTTTCAACGAGGAGGGCAGCGGCTGGGGGCCTGGGCCAGTGCTGAGGGGCTCCTCCGCTTGGAATTCCACCCCGGCAACCCGACAAGAGACACGCATTACCATTTAATTATAATGACAGAACAGATGTGATAACAAGGTTGTCTTCTCTGGCTCTGCTCCTGATGTCACCACAAGGGTTTCCAGTTGTTGCTCTTTCTCATTTTGTGCTTCCTCATTAATCTCGGCTCCTCCAGCTGCTTCTGGCTTGCCTCCCTGACAGTACTGACTGGCCTTTGTGCGGGCAGTCGTGGCCTTCCAAACGCTTGGCTGTGTGGGGCTGGGTCTTTACCGAGCCTGGTTTCCACCATCTGCGCCTTTCTGTGGCCACCACACTAGGCTCAGAGCCCCAGGATTCCATCTTCACCTGATTATTGCATTTTTGAGGGAAAAAAAAAAAAAAAAACCTTGCAAACCTTAATGATTCCACTGTCCCCTCCCTAAAACGACTTCTTTTTAGTTCTGTTATCATCACTCGTATTTGCTCCTCATTCTGCTCCCGGCTGCCTCCACACTTCCTCTAGCTCCTTGTGTTTTCCTAACCCCCAACCTAAATACGGATAAAATTACTTGATTCTTCAGGATGTAAAAGATTTCTGGACCCAAAATTAGAAATAAAGTAATAAATTCATTAGTTTTACATGGGCTGGAGTTGTAAACTTTTTCCTTTAAGAGGCAACCCTGAGGATGAGATTGAGTCTGGCAAAGCTAGAGGCATGTGCTATCACTAAATTTATTAAACTTGAACTTTTGTATACAACTTGGCACATGAGTCCCCCCCCCGCCCCCAGTGATTAGTTATGTAGCCCTTGTGGAGCACACAGTTCAGGAGGTACTACAATAAAGCTGAGATAGGAGGGTGTGAGAAAACTCCTTATTGAAAAATCATATATATGTTTTATTCATCTTTTTATTTCCGTTGATGTGCTGGAGACATAGTAACTACTCAATAAATGCTATGTGAATAAATGATAAAAATGTTATACGGGAAGCTTAATGGAGATCTTATTTCATTTGCTAAGGAGAGTTTTAGATTCCATGAGCTTTTTTAAAAAATAACCCACCAAGGGCCTGCCAGATAGCTCAGTGGATTAAAGTGCCTGCTTAGGCAGACACAGGTTCAATCCCTCCTGGGCTGTGTTGGCCCCACCCAGAAGCTTGCTGAGAAATGATTGAGACTGGGCGTGGTGGTGGGTACCTATAATCCCAGCGCTTGGGAGGCTGAAAACAGGAGAATCAATAGGAGTCCAATCTGTGTAGTGAGACCCTATAGACCCTGTACTAAATATAATAAATAAACAAATAAATAAATAAAATAAAAATAACCCACCAAGCCTGATATAATACTCAGGTTAAAAAAATAAATTCAGCCAATTGGTATTTCACCTGTTGTCTTAGCTACTCTTCTCTCATTGCTGGGACAAATACCCGACACTCAAAATGAAGGAAGGAAAGATTTATTTAGCTCACAGTTACTGGAGGGTTCAGTCCATATTCAGCTGGATCCAAGGCAGAGTGACACATGGCAGAGGGCAGCCTTTCATGGCAGTGGTGAAGAGCAAGAGCACAAAGGAGGGATAGCAGCAGCTCAAGCAGCTAGCTTCTCTTCCCACCTTACACTGTAATGCAAATTACCTGCCCAGCGGGTGGGCAGCATCCTCACCCACAATAATCAATCACAAACTCCAGAGGCTGCCCCAAGACTGCATGAGGCTTTGGGGGGACACCTAGACACTAACCATAACACCTGGCCTCCCCTAGTATACCTACAGAAAGAGGATATGGGAACAAAATTAGACTTGGATAGGTCTGCTGTCTGCTGATTCAGTGCTTACAACACTTCTTCATGCTAGGACTCAGTCCTCAGTTAATCAGACAGGGAATCAGGAGCACAGAGAACTTAATCTACTTACTTGGGGCCACCCAGGTAGAAGTGGCACCCAGAGCAGGCCTCATTCTTTTCAGTGTGTTTTCTTCTGATTTTCTCACTAATGGAGCTCAATACTGGTACACACTACCTTCCCCCATTATCCTCCTCAGGACCTAGAGGACAGGACATTAAAGTGAGTTTCTCCTATGGGTTTCAAGTTTGGAGAAGGTAAAGAGGAGAAAACCACGTGAGAGGTTAGCATGTGTCCCTTGGCATGGCCATTTGTTCGTTGCTGATCTGATGGCTGCCCTTTCCAAATGAACTCTATATGTTGTACCATGACTACATGACTGGCCATGAATGCAATCTGTGGGAAAGCCCCAGACCTGAGGCCTTATTACAGTGCCTGCTTCATACAGTGGTAGGCTGACCTGCCTCATGTGTGTAGATGAGGTTTGAAAGCCCAGATGTCCCTCAAGCTCAGGTGTGAGCCAGGGAGTGTAGCTAGAGGTCCTCAGCATTTAGAGTTGAACTTTTCTTTCTCAAATATGTTTCTTACTCTTTAAGCCAGAATTGTAGCTATGCCCAGCAGGCACACAGGGCCGCAACACTGCTGATCTGATTCCAGCTGTCTTCTTGATCGACCTTCGCTAGATCAATACAGAAAACTCACAGTAGAGGTCATTCCTTAAAGCTGTAAGTTTAGGTCAAATAAAGGGAAACATTATTATACATACAAATGGAGAAGTTACAGAGGTTGGGAAACAATCATTGTAAAGGTGAAATCAAAAATAATTTCAAGGAGCAAAGTATACCTATCTATGCACATATACCCTGCAGTCAACACCAACGCCTTCCAGGGAGTCTTAGCTAGAGATGCAGTTATTTGCCAGTCTTAGTTTCAGGCCAAGTGTAACGGTGTTCTTGAGTTTGGGTGCCAGAAGCCCAAGCATCAACAACTACGCATCCACGGAGCTCTGTGCTTATGGGATTTTCATTGAGATGAAGGCAAGAAACAGCAAGCCAGGAACAAAACCACTTAACCCATTTTGAGTTTATTGTGTGGCTCTTGGTAATTTATGAGGCTGTCCGTGGGGTTCAGGAGCTCTTGAGCCCTCCCGTCTAATAAAATAGCCGTGTCGTTTTTCCTGAGTGAAGGGACCGACATATATCAAGAAGTGCAATTTGTTTGATATCCTTTTGTACAGGCAAAGGAAAGGTTGTGGCATTTGTAGGTTAGTGAAAGGAAGGAAGAAGTTAAAGTATATAGGTATGTTGAGAGAAACATTGCAGCCAAAAGTACATAGAGGTCCTTTTGTATTTAACATCTTGGGGGCATAGGACACTATACCAGGAATACTGAAGTGTCTGGTGGCAGCTGTCAGTTTCAAGACTTTAATAGAGCTCATCGCATAATCTTTCTGGCTTTAAAGAAATTAAAGAAAAAAATCTTTCAAAGAATGAAAACAGTTCTTTCTTTCTTTTTAAGTAATTGGTTAAACTACCCTTTGCATAAGGAGGCAAGGCACTGTTTTCCCTAGTTACCAAGATATACCCCTGATTATAAAGGAAGGCATTTTGATGACTCTCCAAGAGTGAGTTTCCTATTCATAAAGAAATTCCCATGAAAGGGATTTTGTAAGTGCACAGTTGGAGGTTTAGCCCAGAGACTTTCCTTGAAAGGGAAATAATTGGGCTTCCCTCCCAGCTGTCCCAGGAAGTGAATATCCATTGGATTTTGTAAAAGTTACATCTATCTGTCTGTCTGTCTATCTATCTATCTATCTATCTATCTATCTATCTATCTATCTATCTGGCAAAGGTTAAATCTGCTCTACATAAATTAAGAAAACAAATACTGAAGTATCCACTATTGTAGCAGAACAGCCTGGATAGTTTAGGGTAGAGTTAATAACCAGGATTACCGCATAATGTCGCAATGTTTCTTGGTGTACAGAAGGATAAGCACACGTGTGAGTAATATGTGAGATACTCAGACCACAAGGCTGAGGATGCCAGGGGATGCTGGTGGCATGGGGACTACATCTTGCAGGTGTAAGTCTAACTAGGAGCACTGAGATCAGTTGACCAGAAACTGGGAGTTTCTGGTTGGCAAGGCATAAATCTGCAAACGAATGTGTATTGAACCACAGACTCTAGAAATACCTTCTTCGTGGTAAGTCTGTCATGCATTCAATACATTCCATTTTGTATCAGGATATAGTATGCTTTGTTTTGTTGTTGTTGTTGTTGAAAGCTATTTCACTCTTTAGCTAGATCCCCTCTCAACAATGCTAGAAGTTTGGGTAGTACATAGTTTCGGTAAAAATGCCCAATTCTTAGCTGTGCTCATCTTGTCCAGTAGAAATCATTTAGCAAACTCCTTCAGGGGATCTTTGGCAATGACAATACAGTAGCATTGGGGAGCATTACAGAAGGAGCCCAAGATTGTGCCCTTCTAGGGGTCCCCAGAAATGGACACCCGTGGCGTTAGTCTGAGTGTTAGCCAATAACTTATGTGAAGTTCAAACAACTTTGCAGTAATTCCTCCAACTGTCTAACTCAATAGCAGTCTTCTGAGAGTATTTTTTATCTATGACAGTTGCAGCTTTCAATCCTAGATTGGATTTCTCTCTGTCCTCCCAGAAGATGTTTTAGTGATGTCCCAGCTTTAGCATATGATTGGTAAGGCCTTGAAATAAATCCCCAGCTAACAGAAAGGCCTGGTAGGGCAGGGGAGAAAATGCTGTTAAAACTCACTACTAAATCTAATATCCTGCTAACACTGTTTTTTAAAAAAAGAGGCACTTCTTCATTTCTGCATGTTTTCTAAGTTTTTCAACTCTTTTCTTTTTAGGGTCATTTCTGTGCATAATGGATTAATTAATTATTTCACCACTTTTCTGAACTTTGTGATGTCTAGTTACTGTCAGGGAACTAATTTTCACATCTGAGGTGGTGCAAGGGTCCAGCAAAAAGAACCTGATAGGGTTGGGCATCTTCATTGGCAATAATCCACTGTGGACATGGCACATACCTTCATTTTCTTTACCCCAAAACACCCTAGGTTTTCCTTAAGGGAACTCACTATCTAAGGAGACTGATAAATTAACTCTGAGAATTTTAAATGGGTGAGATGTGGAATGAGAAAACAATTCTGTTCATAAAAATGATCAATGAGGGGACATTTGTACAAAAAGGCAAAGGATGAATTGAATCTAAAATTTTAGAAGAAGAGTGGCCAGACAGCTCAGCAGACTAATGTGCCTGCTTAGGCAAGCACAGGGACCAGGGTTCAATCCTTAGTACCACATGCCATGCTGACCCCAGAACTCCAGGTGCACTGAGCCAGTGGTCTGGTGGCACATGCCTGTAATCTTAGTGCTGGGGAGGCTGAAAAGAGGAGGATCCCTACGAGTCTGAGCTGTCTAGTGAAACCCTGTACTAACTAACTAATTAACTAACTAACCAACTAACTAACTAACTAACTAACTAACTAACTAACTAAATGACTAAAGAGCCCAGACCCCCTAGGCTTGTCTCAGACATGAGCAACAATTAGACTTTCCAATATGCCACCCACAATTGGACAATATCATTTTTTCTGATGTCTGTCACCTAGGATCCTTGCACTTTGGAGTAGTTGAAAGCTGCTAGGGCAACTGTATCTTTCTAAGATGGAATGTCAGGGATTGCTTGGAGTTTCTAATATTTAAAGCAGAGCATTAGTAAGGGCAGGGGCAATGTCTCATGAAGGTTCCATAAAATTCCCTATCACTTACTCAGTATCCTCCTCCAGATTTTCTTGTTAATCCTGATGCTTATACAAGTCTGGCTCAATTAAGGTGGAGGGATCAAGTGTATGATGAGCTCTGCCTTTGAACAGTTTCAGTGTGGGAAAAGCAAATATAGACGTATGACGAAGGTAGTGGACAGTGTGAGCGTGCATACAAGTTGCCATGGTATGAACCCAGGCAATTGACCAGACCAGGCATTCTGACATGAGTAGAAGATTTATCAGGGGCATCAAGCAGGCTGGCTGTCTAGTGGACCAAGACAGCAGCAAATAAAGGGGGGGGGGAGCAGGAGACTTTATAACACCTTTTAGGGAGGGCGCTTGTAGGCTGGAACAGCTAAAGGAGGGCTAATCTTGGCAGAGCTACCTGGTTTGTTGAGGACTTCTAATGTTAACAAAAGGGAGTTTTGTGGTTGCTTGCCTAGGTCAAAGTCAGGTGGCCCTGTTCTGTGGTTTTAGGTTTGACTCTGCGTGGGGCCAAGGGGGAGAGAGTTTGGGGACAGAGTGCCTGGGAAACTTTAAATCCTGACCTAGCACAAGTGTGTGCATGCATACACACATAAATGTGCTTGTATCTAAGTGTCTTAAAAACAAAAAGGGTGGAGCACAAAAAGGGTATGAAGTGGTAAAATCATAGCCATCTTGATGAAGGCTGTGGAATGTGAGGAGAATACAGTTTGAATCAACGGATCGGTGCATCTTGGTGCCCCTCTCAGGAAAAAGGCAAGCACAAGCTCAAAGGCGTGAAAAGTCATGGTCTGTGCAAGTAATACTTAGGAAACCTTGAGTATGTCCCAGATCAGAGACAGTCTCCAAGGAGCACTATTGGGAAAAATTTGGCATCTGGAGTGCACAGGATCAAACCAATGGTTTGACACTGGAGTCAAAGCTGTAGAGCCTGCATATTTTCTCCCTTAAAACAGTTTGCTTTGCATTTTACAAACAGTTTTAATTCATTTCTGTCCTAGTTGTAGGGAATGATCCATTTTTCAATGTATAGATTACCATTATATGTCCAACTACATTGACTTTTGAGATCTGTGTGTGATGGCTACTCAAAGTCTAAACTGAATTTTTTAGATTTTTGCCAATTGGTGCTGTATCAGTGAGGATTATGTTTAGCTTCAAGTAATACAAAACTTAATTAGTAATGCTGATTATGCAAACAGTGTTGAATTTTTCTCATAAAAAATATCTGGAGGTAAGCAGGTACAGGTGTTGGTTCAGTAGTTTTAATGATGTCAGGGCTGAATTCTGTGCTATACTTGTTTTTCTCTTGTCTCACCATGGGTCTAGCTATTACTTTCACAGTCAAGATAGAAAAGAGAAGGAAGAAGGCCAGGACTCTGGCACAGTCTGTCTTCCTCAAAGGGAAAACTGGGGATGGTGGTTTTTGGCTTTCTGTCCAACTGTCTGAGGAATGAACTGGAGACCAGGTATGGGAACACTGTTTTCTCTCCACAAATACCTGCCATGATGATCTAGTATTTATCTGGTGATTAACACTTTATTGTATCTTTTAAATATGAAAACACTGGCTCAAACAAAGTCAACAGTGGCTCCCAGGTTTCAGATATTAGTGTTATGGAGCCAGTGTCTAAATTTTCATACTTTCTGGTATTGTTTATAATTTCAAATAGTTTAAGAAATGTTATTCATCTTTTCCACTGTGTATCAATGTTCTGGGGAACCTTTCCAGTACCAATACATATGATCACTGCCATGAAGACATCTAGTGTTCTGGTACACATCTTTCTAGCATTTCCTCTTTTTAGTGCCAATGATCAGTAACTTCATCTCCCTAATTGTCGGTATCAGTTGTGTCCTTGATACACAAAAATCATTACGTTCATTATGGCTAACTTTGAAATACTTTAAGGTAGTTACTGTTTTTCCTCTGTTAAGGATAAAGAAATTAAGGATCTGATGAAAGGAAAGTGATTTACCTCAAGCTCAACTGAACTAGGTGCCAAATTCAGAGTTGGTTTCGTCCATTGCAAAGTCTGTTGTGTTTTGGAAGGGCCATGCTGAGTTCCCCGTGTTATTTGGGGGGCTCCACATTTGTCTACTTCCATGGTTGTGTCTGGTCACCATAAAAGCTATGGTGACGAATTCAGGAATAATTCATACTCTAACTCAATGTTGGGTAAGAGTTACCTGGACAGAATATCCTGGGCCAACTCCAAGATTTACAGTCAGGAGAACTTTCCTAGATGAGTCTTGTGTCAATCAGTAGGCAGAAGACAGCAATTAGGCTTTACTAACTTCAATCTCTGTTCACTGTGTATTCCTAGATGCTTCATTTTGAAAGCATAAATTCTCCGCCTGAGCATCTCCAGCCTTTGATTTGGGTCGTTTTGGAAGGGAACTCGTCTGAGGTGTTTCTATCATTGATCTTTCATGGTACAGCGGGAGCAGTGGTTCTCGGTACTGGTGACATATTAGAATCACCTCAGGAACTTGAAATCATAGGAAAGCCTGAGCTACACCCCAGAGATGCTGCTTTAATTGGTGTGGAGCGCAGCCCAAGCACCAGCTTCTTTTTCCCTGCTTTTTTTCCCCCCTCCCCAGGTGATTTTAATGCTCGGCTTGAGTAGAAAACCACTGGCCTAGATGATTAATAGAGGTACTAATGGAGGAGAGGAGAGAAAGCCCCAGAGCCAGTGGTCCTCAAACCTTTTGGTCTATAGACCATTTTATGGGAGTGTTGGAAGAAATAGGTCTCTTCAGAGTTTGCAGAGATAATTGCATTGCTTCCGATGACACACCAATGAGCAAAGGGAGAAATAAATGACTGACAAGAGAGAAGTTATGTGCAGAGAGTGACTTTGCTGTGTGTTTCCATGACACTTTGACGGTCTTTTAAATACCCTCATCTAAATCTACCAACGAGAAAAACTGAGATCCTTTGGGAATAAATACCTTAAAGAGACCATAGTTTCAGCTGACGGCAGAACTTGAGTTAGCACTTCGCCCTGCTAAGGCCTCTTCCAGATTCTCTCCCTTGCATCCTGTGGGCCCTGACAGGTGCCACTGGGGAGACTGCCTTTCATGAACAGCTTGGGGACATCGCACTGAGTGCACAAGTTCGTATTCTGGAGGGAAGAATAAGCAGTTTGACTTGGTTCTTAGCTGTCATTTTCCAGGCTTTCCATTCTGTGCCGTTTTCTCAACTTCTGCACAATGCTGCGTCGGTGTAGCTGTCTGCTGCGCCTATTTCAGTGCCCCAGAACTAATGGGCTTGTCCTTTGGTTTGGTGGCGGATGCTCTTTTGTTTCCCGAAGCCCATTTCTTATGCTCTTATTTTCCTGTTTTAAAGTTTGATCCATCTGAAATCTATACATTATTTCAAAGACATGAGTGGCTTTTTTCCAGGTTAAATTATTTAATGGCGTTGTTTTATTGAAGGCTTCAGATTAGGTGCTGACACTTATTGGCAGAAAGAAACACATTTTTCCATTGGGATAAAACATATTTTTTATTAGAGAAAAGAGCAACTAAATTGAATTTCTGTCTTTTAAATCCTGGCTATGGCAAATGAAGACATCTGGTGCTTGCAATGCCAACTCACCTCTGTATCAAAATTAAGCATCAGTCACCTAACGTGTATTTTCTCCCTTCTCTCCCTCCCCACTTCCTACTTTTACTATTTCCCTTTCTCTTCCAGTTTTTTGTTTTCTAGCCTTCATTCTTTCTCTGCCTTTGGTCTCTCTCCACTAGCCCCTTCCTCCCTCTTTCTCCCCCACATCTATACCTCCTTCTCACTCATCTCTTCATTTTCTCTTCTACTTGGCCCTTGCCCCCTCTCTACTCCATTTATTTTTCCTAACTTACTCTATTTAGGTTGGCTTATTGTCTCATCTTTCTAGTCTCTATTGTTCTGGGTTTGGAGTTTTAATTTTGAATCTCACTGGTCTCCTGGAGTGTATAAATCAGAGTTTCTGAAAGGAAAGAAAGAAAGAAAGAAAGAAAGAAAGAAAGAAAGAAAGAAAAAGAGATTTCTTTCTGTTGTCTTTCTTCCTTTGCCAAGTATTTCCTAGGGAATTTTACACATATAAAATAAACGTTGCCTGTCTTGCTACCTTGGAGAAGAAGTGAGGATGGAGAGGCTGGTAGCTGCCTGGGTGCTTCTGCCTCCCGGGGGCGATGGTGCAGAAGCATGCAACTGTAGTGGGCACCTGCTTTCCCTCCTTCCTAGAGGTTTGTCTGCCTGAGATTCCATGCAGTTCATTGGTACAGCACACCTTGAGATATGTGCCAAAATAAACTTTCCTTATATAACTTCTCTCTGTATCATATAGCTCTTTTCCAGTTGAGGGTCTGGACAAAGTCCTGATAGGAGATATCCTCAGTGTTTTGAAGAAGAAAGTGTGTGCATTGCAATGACTGAAAACTGGAAGTGAAAGAAAAAACACCCCAAAACATCAACCCCTGAAATGCATCTTTTGGGATGTCAAGTCCACATGGGGTAGAACTGAGCAGGTTTGGAATATGCTGCTTGGGGAAGAGTAGAGCATGGCAGAAAGAAAGGAGAGGAGGGAGGAATTTCCTGTAATTAAATTCCAGCGTTGGTGTGTGAGTGCAGCCTGGCCCAGGACAGCCAGGCAAGGCCATTTCCTGAGGTGAAGTTGCGCATTTCCTTAACAAAGAGGCCTGGCAGGTGGCTAGAGCTCAAGCAGCACTGAACTGTAGCCACTCTCAGCTCTTCATGGCAGGACTGGAGCTCTGAAGGAGAGGGCCTTGACTTGTCCAGAAGGTGCTATGGACTTCTCCAACCACATCATGAACCTAGCTAACTAGAGTTTCATAATTAGTGGGGTTCAAGGCAAGTGATTGGAATCTCTCACTCCTGAGCCAACTGTCCATGTCTGTTCTCTGGCTGCTGTCCAGTAGATATCGCAGTATGCCACAATTATGTAACACACAAAATGTTGAACAAGCAACCTCAAAGCTCCTTCAAAAGTGTTTGGGGCTACCTCCGCCAAATTTTCTTCTACACGAGAATCGAGCAATCTTGTGGAAAGTGGGTATTTGCTATGGTTAATTTAACTAAACACTTTCTAGCCACACTGTGCTAAGGCAGCACTCATCTGCTATTCTGTGAGTACTCAGTCGTCATGACGCTGCCACCTCTGCTTCACTGGGACTCTTCAGAACTTGATTAGCCATGCATGCAGTAGTTGAACTCAATTATCCTTTCCTCACAAATGAGTCAAGTGACGGGGTGGGGTAGAACAGGAAGGTCATTGACTTGAAACGGACAGAAAAGAATTTTGAATGGAAGGAAAAATAACCCTGTATCAGGGAAGGACATGTGATCATTGTTTTGGAATCCTCATCTATCTAAAATTGGAACAAGGAGGGGGCCAGGAAAAGGGATGAAAAGAAAGAGAGCTGGGAAGAGATCATTTGGGACCTTCCATGTGTAATCCGGAACAGTGAACTGTAGTTGTATTTATAGCTACACATAATCTCACTGTAAGCCTTTATTTGGCTTTTGGCATTAGGAGATCTGCAACCCACTAGCTAGCTCCACTCTGGACATTAATATTCTCATCTATAATACATTCTATGGGTGGAGCTGCAGTGGTATCATGGGAATATGATCTACTTCGATTACTCTGTCAGTCAAGAAGCACAACACTAAATAGAAAAAAGTGCATGGCAATGAATATTGCAAAATATGGAAGCTCTGGGACAAATGACATTTTTGTAATTTTATTTATATTTTGTTCTGGATTCCTTTTTTCTTGTGTGTATTGTCTCCTGCTTTCAACATTGCACCTCCTCAAATCTATCTGGTTTGAAATGTTAGTAGAACTCTTATAGATGGTGTGCTCGTAGGAAAGTGAAATGCTGGGAACGCATACACTAGCTTCTTTTATATAAGGGGCCATAGAGGAAACACATTCACTCATTAATATATAAACTTCTCCATTCATCAAATATTTATAGAGGACTACTGTACTATAGGTGCTGCTCTAGATACTCAGGATGTGGTGATGAATAATACATTGTAATTTTCTCAAGGATGTTGGGAAAGTACTTTCTTGGAGGTCTTCCTGGAAAAAATACTTAGTCCTTAAGTATGTGTTATGTATTGGAAGGATAGATTTTTCCCTTGTTTTATGTAAGCATGATTACATATGTTGGAAGTGACTTTTGTGTTTTTTGCCTTTTTCTTTCTCTCCCAGGAAGTAAAATATTGATAATGCATTCACTTTGGAGTGGAGTTAGGATTTTCCTTATTCTTTTGAAAGGAATCAACCACTGTGTTGGGCCAAACTAGAGAGATAAAGGTGTTTGCAGAAAGCTAACAAGGCGATGGGCTACTTCTTTGCATGCAGAAGCCCAAGGACACAAGGTTGAAACATGGGTGCTTGGTCAAGAAGGGAGTTGAGTGAATGGAACTCTGAAGAGAGCACTTCTCAAAAGGCACAAAGATAGGGACATTATGAAATGAAAAAGGCTCCATGTGAGAATACAGATGGTGTCATCGCTAGGGTGACTCTTGAGAGTCACTAAGGATGATATTTGGTAAATGCTTTCTGGCTAAATCACATCATACAGAGTGACTCAATGGGATGCCAATCCTTTGTAGCAAAACCAAGAGATCATTTGGTCAGCCCCTGAGGTTTCGGAGATGCCCTTGAAGCCTTTCCCCAAAGCAATCAGTTCCTTTTATAGGCACTAATCTCTTGGTGAGTGGTTTATTTCTTTCACTCCTATATGTTTTTCTTTATTTCTTTTATGGGCAGGCTGTGAATTTTCCAAATCATTCTACTTTGATTTCAGTGTCTCACTGTAAATCTGATGAAAGCAGTCAGTAATACCCATGCTACATCCTGAATTTTTACATTTCAAAATTTGTTCCAAGAGACAAATTAATGTATCATTATTAAATATGACTCCCCACAGCACTTTAAGACATGCACACAGTGCAACTAAATTCTTACCTATGGTGCAGTAAAGACACTTTCATCCCCTCAACTTCCAATTGCCATCCAACACCCCATTGGCCTTTATTGTCCATAATTCTGATGCAGTGTAAACACAGAAAGGGCACCCAGGATTGGGAGGCAGATTACTTAGGTCAACAAGCCTTGATTCAGATCACTCTCAAAATATCAGGTCCCGGTCAGTGGTGGTCTAGGGCTTATATGGGGTAAGCAAGAAGGAAGTACAAAGGCAGAATGGTTTGCCAATTGGGGATGGGTTAATACAGTGTGCATCATGGTGACCGGCCATCCATCACAATGACCAGAGATTTTTAAGAGATAATAGAACTGGAAATGATACAGGCACAATTAGCCGGCAACTAGGAAACAGAGTTGTACTGTGCTGGGGGGATGGAGCATTTTCTGTTACACTATGAGCATTCTGGTTGTGATTGCCCACCCAGTTTATAAGCTATTGTAGCTTTTTCTAGCCTCCTTGCATTTTTATACATCACCACAACAGCCCATAATGCACTTCTTCCAATATTCTAGGTTTCCTAGCCAACTTTCTGAAGCTCTTCCAACTTCTGTCAAGTACCCCAATTTGATACACTTTCTAATATAATGACAGTGGCAAACTCATTTTTGTTGTTGTTTTTCTGTATTGGTCCACCTTTTGGTATTAACACCATATCTGAGGTGGATAAAATTTATAAAGAAAATAAGCTTATTGAGCTTCCAGTGCTGGAGGTACAAGCTGAAGGGTCTAAATGTGGTGAAGGCCATCTTGCTGGCACGGTCTGGAGTTGGCAAAGGCATTGCACAGCAAGAGACAAAGAGGGCATGTGTGTACATTGGGGTGTTCTGGTCTCTCTGTCTTTGATAACGCTACCAGGTCTGATTACTTTATTAATCTTAACTACTTCCCAGAGTCTGACTTCTAAACATCAGAGTTGGATTAAATTTCCTCCCCCAAAAGCTGCACAATGGGAATTAAATTTCAACACATGAAACTTTGGCTTGGGGGCAGGGATTCAAGTCATATCCAAACCATAGCAGAAATTACAGTTGGAAAAGTCAGTTTGGGTTCATTTACAAGGTACAAAACGAACTTAAAAACTCATAATTCATTTGACTGTCGGTAAGAAGTTTGTGCTTGTATGTGAGATGGTGGTGGTAGTAGTGGGGTATAATGTCACAATCCGAATGTAATGTCAGAAATATTTATAAAGCTATCAGTCAATAAATATTTGCTGAAAGTCTACTTATTGCATGGAATCATGTTAAAAGACAAGAGTAGTAAAGGAACACATTATGTAATCTCCGATCTAAAGATTTTCTATTCTGAGTAAGAAAATAAACTCCATATTCCAAAGATGATAAGAAATTATAATTTATTTTAAAACCAGTGTATATAAATAGTGACAAGGAGAACACTCTTTTGGTTTCCTATGAGTGAAACTCAGAATCTTCTATGTTGAAATAGTTATATGAGGCTGTCCATTTGTTCTGTTTATCATCTTTTATTTATTCCAAATTGTTGTTTGTAGAAGGGACCTTACATAGTAAATCACAGTGCTACAAACAAGCTACCTTGAGTGGATTTATTTACATGTAAAATTTCCTAAGTCCCCTTTTACCCCCAGCGTATTGTATATCTAGTTGAATGGAGATTCTTTGTCTCAGTTTGTATCTGTGATTAACTGTATCAAACTTATACATTTAATTGATAAAATGCTTTATCAATATAGATTATGCATCTCCAGAATTATGGGAGTTGGCCACAGATATTTGATAAGTGAGCTGTTTTCTAATCCATGTAAATTACGCCTCAGCTTCTTCACTGTTTGACTCGGAGCCATGACTACATCTGGAGAGAGGTACACCACCCTTAGGCGATGTTCATCTTGGACAACAGCTAGAATTTGGGAACTTAGTTCAGTTTCAGTTTTTAATTTTGCTTCCTTGTCAATCAGTCACAGTGTATGTGCACGCACACACAAATGCATCATGGATAACATAGACAGTATAAAATGCATTCTTTGCTTTTGTTTTCTGTTTTGTTTGCTTTACTTTTTGGAGAAACTACAAAAAAATTTCTTGCCTTTGGTGGGGAAAACTTGAAAAGATCTTCTTCTTTGTTACAATCACCACCACAATCACTCCTGGCAGTATCAACATCATCAAAACTTTGTGAAGGACTACCTATAGGTAATGTTCTATGATAGAACATTTTGTTCTCTATAGAAGAGATGTACTTAGAGTTGTCTGTGACAAAAGATGTCATCTTGTTCTCAACAGACTTGCTCTTATCCAGCTAACTTTGCAAGGCGACTAACTGGGATAGAGAGCATAGCCTGAGGCCACAGGCTGTAACACATGTAAAGTTAGGTCCTTCACTTTTATATGGGTTAAACCCCTTTTGTACTGTACAGGAATCCACTGGGCTAATGGCCTACAGGCAAATAAAGAACTGAGAGTTAATGCATTTGGTTCTAAGGAAGGTGCTACTTATCCTCTTGAAATAGGTGCTTCTTTTTTAACCTTTCTCTCTCTCTTTCCTCTTTGTGGGACATCCTTCCTGTCTTTTCCAGCTGTATACTAAACCAATCTTAAATTTGGCACAGATGCAAGCCCACACCTGGAAGTTATTAGTTTGCCCAAAAGAATATGGCCTATGTACGGATAGGAATTTGAATAAAATACTTGAAAATTAGATTTCTTCCTTTGCTGTAGTGCTGCTCCAGGTATTTAAGTTTTCTGGGTTAGCAGCTGTCTAACTCTATTGTTGAGTGTGGAAAGGGTCTGTGAAAATGTTGTGGGCTGACAGATGTTTTGAACTTCTCTATCTCCCCAGCTGCACTAGATCTAACAGCCTGAAAGTGATTTCCCTTTATGATTTTTCATACCACATTGCAAATCTAAATTGAGGCCTGTTTCCTAAATACACTTAAATATTAGCTGAATATGAAAATGTGAATACAGCCAACAATCCATGAATACACAAATGTATTTCAAAACATTCTCCAACCCGGGACTCAGAGAATGGCATATCTGGGACAAGTGAAGATGGATACAAAAGGCTGAAATGGAAACATGCCTATCTGTGTATCTAAGTGTTGCTATTGTGTCTATCACCATAGTACCTGGCCCTTTTGTTGAAAAACATTTCTCCTCCTTAATGATGATGAGCTCAGGAATATGCAGGAAGAAGAAAGCTAATTGATAAACAACGTGAGTCTCATCCATAATGGCGAGTATCGGGAGGCCATTATGTAGACACGTCCAGATCATTAAATGGTGAGGCTGGCAACGCTACAAGTTCTGTATCCAATGTGTGGAGGCTGAGAGAGGGGGGAAGAAGGAAAAAGGGATAAGACGTAGGGGTTCCTTTCTTGTTTTGGAGGTTCAAAAAATAACGGTGACCTCTCAACTTTAAATTTTAGCTCTGTTGGCTGCTGCAGTGGTTTGAAGCCTTTCACACCCAAGCTTTTGGTTAACAGGGCTGCTGATCATGACTGTATCTTCTCCGTGGAATTCATTTCTGGAATGAAAGAGGTATGGATGAGTCAGTAGAAAAGCACATTGTAGTCATGGCTTGGTTTTTATTGTGGGTTATATGAAATGTCCATTTACAGGGTTGCCAATGATGCAACTAAATCCAGGCTAGTATGATGATTAAATATGCTCAAGTTCACCATCATTGGTGCACGGGCTGAGGTTCAACTCGATAACAGATATTTCTTTAGAAAACTCTTTTTCCTTCTCCTTTTTTCTTTATCTCGCTAACGCTACTCTCAGTATATTCCACAGAGAATAAGAATTTTCTAATCAGTTCTCATAAACAATTGTTAATGGAATAATTTTTAGTGTACTGTGAATTACTATTTTACTTTTTTGTTTTTTTCCTTTTTATCACTGTATGTCTGTGATACATAGCAACTACATTCATTATGAAGAACTGGTACATCTATGAATTTTGTATTGATTCTGTTTATTGTTGAACATCACCCAAATTTTAAAAACAATTTTTGAAAAAGAATCATTCTTGCACTATTTTTCATTTTTTGTGTCAATACCATTTTTAATTTTTATCACATATTTCATTGGAAATAGAAATTCACTTTACTAGCATATAATGTTTGTTTTTGTCTTTAAAGGATGAACAGTTTTCTTTTTTAACATATGGGAAATAACATAGACACTTCCACTCTCCTGGTATTTGTCAAATGTGGTCTGTACTTCTGCTGAGAAGATAAAAGCAGGTGTTCCTTGCTTTTCAGAAATACACAAAAGGATAAGTGTTGCTCTCCTTTGTGTAACTAGTCATGCTTTATGCCATCTTTCAGGAACATAGTGGTGACCTCATTGTACATAATGACTAGTGCAAACTCTACCAGATGCTACAAATAGGACCAACTTGCAAAACATAATTTGGTCATAAAGTATCCACTTGGAGAAAAAGACAAAGACCTGTCCATATAAATGGCTACCTGGTCAGATAATGAATGATACGGCACTATACATACTCAAATGTTATCTCATGAGGGAACTTTCCAGAATGAATCTATGGGGGGGACTGATATGGACTCTGAGGGGAGATTGTGATTGATGGAGAAAGTGTGCAGTGGATGGCAGACAGGAAAATATGTGATCCTTGCATAAGGGCAAATTTGAGTAATGTGTATTCAGAGGGCATTATGTGGGTCAACATGATTGGAATAGAATTTTATGAGAGTACAGTGTGAAAAAAGATGCGACCTGTGTTTGCACTAGATAGTAAAGGACTTTGAAATACCTATTAAGGAATTAGTATCATGTAAGTCATAAGAAAGCATGTGAGCTTCAGGTAAAATAAAAAATGTTTCAAAATGACGTACCCAAGAGCTGGCCAGAATCCTGTGAGGCCATCAACTTGTAGCTCATGCTTTCATGTAACAAGATACAATGCCAACCTGGATAGGTAGTATTTCTCCTGGAACATTCTGACTCCCTAGCCAATTAGATCACTACGTTCTTTCAATTAAGATGTGAACTTTTTACAGTCCAATCCTGAACATGCTGGATTTTCACAAATCAAGAGTCTAGTTTTTGTTTGTTTGTTTGTTTTACCTCAGACACATTTATAGGACGTAGTTGATTACCTCAGAAACATGAAAGCCTGGCATGTGTCGGAGGCTGGTACACTGGCCACCCTGCTGAATTTCCTCATATTTTATCACTGCAATGTCTGAAGCTAAAATGTAGTGATAGAATTCCACTCTTCACGTGATGATTTTTGTTCTCTAGCTGTTCTGATGTCTGTAAGAATATTATGAAGGTATATTTGACATGATGGTCCAATGCTGAGGAGGGTCATTCTCAGTGCAGTGATTTTACTCTCCTGTTCTGAATATCTTTTTTCCTTTTAGACACTATGCAAGTTAAAGCATTACACGCAAATGTTATTTCCCTTTTCAAGTCCATCAAGGATGAGTAGTGGTGAGCCAAGAAGATAAATCGTCTGCCTAAAGCAGCTGGGCTCATTATCTTGTCCAGAAGTGGAAATCTTTAAGTTCCAGGGAGCTGCTCAATGGGAAAAACCAACCATCTACTTCTAAGAGATTCCGTATACATGTGAAGACGTCTCTTCCCCTCCTCCAGCTCTCACAGGATGTGTCCACAGGTGCATGTGCATGCACACACACACACACACACACACACACACACACACACACACACACACAGGGGCAGTCAGAACAATCAGCCATGAAAGTGACACAAGACCATGAACCACATTTTGGACTTTTCAATAGTATCCCCTTTGTAGTCTCGTAGCTATTCTCTGGACATTGTCTTTCTTGTAAGCGGGCTGCACACATTCTTTGGAGCACCCAGCCAGTTTTACTGGGAAGCTCTGATTCTTAGAATCTGTAGTCTGTTTTCCAGCAGGAGTACCAATGGGCTCATGTGCAGCACCAGCTTGCTTCTTTGTTTTCATTCTATGCATCTACCATCCATTATTGATGCTGTGCCCATTACAGGACACTTTCTGCATCTATACTAACCTTCTCCTCATTGGTTTCTACTCCCTCCCACCTGCGGTGGCTAAGATCCCCATGACACCATCTGCTTGTTCTCTTTTCTGGCTCCTCAACAGAATCACCCATGCGAAGGTCTTTTTATTTTCTATCTTCATTTTTCAAAAACACTGAGTCACTGACTTTTAACTTGACTGTGCATCAGAATTAGCTAGGAAATGTTGCAAACTAGAAAGGCTGTACCCAGAAATTATGGTATTGGGTGGTCTGATCCACATTTGCATAAAGTCCTGCAGGTGATTCAGAGGCACCGTTAAGGTTCAGAAATTTTGATTTAATATGTTTTGCATTGCCTATTTCAGTTTCATATGAGTAAATCTTTTCTTTGTAACTAGATTATGAGGCACTGCTGTTTTGGTGGAGTATTTTATCTTAGAGCATTTGCATTGTCAATAGTATTGTATATTGCTTAGGTTAATTCATTTTGCAGAGATATAGCATAGAAGGCATGCTTCTACCCCAGATTTGCTTCTCTGGGGCCTTTATTGAACACTTCTTACCAGGACAGACCTGGGAAGACGTCTCTTCCCTTTCTCCAGATCTCACAGGACATGTTGGTACGCGTGCGCACACACACACACACACACACACACACACACACACACACTCCCAGGGGACCCTTGGTTTTTTTTTTTCCAGAAAAGCAGCCTCCTCTCAGTTTTATATGTTTTGTTTGAGAATCCAGAATTGTATATGCATGACAATATATCCTGATGAACACAAATCTGAGACAATCTGATATTCTAATGGACATCTAACCTTGGCTCTTACAGATTTACTGCAGAAAAAGGTGGAGCTTCAGCACCGTACCGGAATTTCTGAGTAGAATGAAAGGGGACAAATCCCTCTGGAGCTGTCCTTTCGTAAAGTGCCTGTGCCCTTCTGCCTTGGGAAAAGCGCTGAACTCAGACGGGGCTGCTAGATCTTCCTTTTTTATCTTGTGGTTTTTTTTCTTTTCCTCCCCGGAGAGGACTAAGGCTGCAGCAGCCCTGCGTGGGTGACCTGAGCGCTCTCCACTGTAGGAGCAACGACAAGGATTCAGGGCCCGGGGAAGGAAGTCAGGTGAGCATCGCACCTCTTTCCCAGGCTGGCCAGACCGGATATGGCCAGGCCACGCCTTCCTCAGCACCAGGAGCCCTTGTGTATCCTTCAGGAGTCACTCTGGCCCTAAGAAAGCTGAACAGATAGGTTGGTTTGTGAGGATGTGGTGGTGGTAGGTGCTCTCTGACCTCCCTCCTGCGGCCTTGACGCAAGCAGTCCACGGCCCCCTCCTCTCTCCTGCTTTAGTCCCGGGAGTCGGTTAGGCTGGGCTCACGCAAGGGCCAGGAGCAGGGCAGCCTCATCCATCCGAAAGACCTCACTCTTCGCGTTCAGGTCCACGAGTCCGCTCACAGGGCTAAGCGACTTCCAGGCCTCCTTCCTTCTCTGGATGGAGGGGAGGCCTATTTTCACATATGCGCTCAGACATGCAGAAGCAAACGCCAAAATGAATTAACCGGAATAGCTCTATTAATTTATGCCTCGACAGTAATGACCTTAAGACACAGAAGAATTATATATTAATTTGTTTCTAGTGTATAGCACGGCTAAGTTAACACGTTTAGGAGCACTGGCTTCCCGTCTCCCGCCGTGAGGGTAAACGAGGCCGCGCACGGGCAGGAGGACTTCGTGTGCGCCCCGCTAGATGGCAGCCTGACCTCAGGGATGCGGCGACGGCGCGGCCGGCGCGAAACGCCCCCCGGGCGGTCGTGATTCGACACACGCAAAAATCGACAATTTTTTTTCTCCTGTCGTTCATTTGGAAATTATATTTATACTTATTTATTTACAAGGGCACATACGTAATATGTATATTTACAAACAAATACGTCGACGCTGTCCGAGACCGGGAGTCTGCGAGGCGCCGCGCCCCGGCACCGGCTTGCACAGTTTTGCCTCTCGGCGCCCCACGCCCAGGGCTCGCTGACACCCGGAGGGGGCGGTTCTTTTCAAAGTCAAAGGGCGTAATCCCTTCCAGGAGGAAAACTGTTTTGAACACTTGGCTTGGCCAGCCAGGGCACTCTGGAAAAATAATAATCATAATAATAATAAAAAAAAACCCATGCGGAACAATAAGCATCTTCCATTCACACCGTCCTCCAGAAAGAAGATTAAAAGTAAAACCAGATTAGAGATTTGAATTTTATTCAAATCCGTTCTCCCCTTTCCCTGGTCCTCTAATCTCTCCTACTTTTTTGCCTTCCTGTCTCTCTTCCCTTTGTTCCTAGTTCTATCAAATCTCCCTCCTCTTTCTTTTCCCTTTTCTCCTCTGGCTGAATCTCCGCATCTCCCCCTTTTGGGCCTTCAGTCTCTCAGAATTTGACGCCGCAGAGGAGCCTCTGATCCCGCATCCCTTTATGCAGACTTTCCCCATTAATGAATTGTTAAAATTTCACAGGAGCCATGACTGCGCTTTTCTCTGCTCCTGGACAAGGCAGCTTGCAAGCTGCTTTTTTCTTCTGAGCTAAGTCACAGCTTAGAGCCGCTGGCAGGCCGTGCCTGGTCTGCACCTTCAGGATGCAGGAGGGTCTCCTTCCCTCCTCCTTGCTGTCCCCTCCTCCTCTTCCTCTATCTCTCCTCTCCTGCCTTCGCCTCCCTTTCTTCTGTCTGTCTCTGTCTCTGTCTCTGTCTCTGTCTCTGTCTCTGTCTCTGTCTCTGCCTCCCTCCCCCCCTTTTATTCAAGTTCAGACAGGATGAAATTTTCAGTTAATGAAGGTCCTGGAACAATAGGATGACGCTATCCTGGGCAAGGGAAATAGATTCCAGCAGTTCTCTAATATCTGGGATTTCAGTTTTCTGAAATGAAAAAATTTCAGGACACCATGAAATCAGAGCGAGGTTTGTGGACCCACTTTCTGCCTCAGGTGCTAGGAGGCAATTTTGTACCCTAAATTGGTAGCGTTTGATACACTTCCTTTCCAGATAAATTAACATTGTTGATTGTTCCTCAGTCCGTTGGCACATGGGGTTGGTGGCTGCATATGCCTCTCCCTTTCTTGGGCGTAGGAAACCTGCCTGGTAAATAATATGTGCATAAAGAAGAATAGAACAGAGATTGAACAGCAAGCTGTAGTCTACATTTAAAATTTTTCCCCCATAAAACTGGATAGCATAGACATACAGTTATATACAGTTCCATATAGCATGTGGAAATATGTTTTATGACCCAAATCATTATTTTACACAAAACTGTGTCCTTTTCTTGAAATTGTGCTGTCCTTTCATCTTAAGCCCTCCAAGGTTTTACATTGTACTAAGGTGAACCATGGAAATACCAGATACGATCAACTGAACATTATTCTCCACTTTATGCCTTGTGAATTCATTACAACTGCTACATCTTAGGTACTTAAAACTGTAAAATTCTTTCATAAATTTTACAGAAAAATTGAGCTTAATGAGAGTTTCTTTGTTAAACACACTGTGGTTCTAATAATAGGAAAATGACATCATGCACAATATTTCAGTTGTAAAGAAACATTTCTTAGATAGAAGAACCTGCCTCTCAAAAAGGCATCAGGTTGCTGGGTATTTCTCATTCCCCTTAGCTCCTTTTCTTTTACTTCTTTCTCTCCCTCTGCCTCCTTTATGTCTTAACTGCATGTCACTCTGGTCATTAATGGGAAATTTAAGTAAGCAGTTTGTCAAATTAAAAAAAGAAAACCCCTGAATTTCCTTCTTCATCTTAGCATTTTCTTCAAACTAAAGACGCTGACCATCTCAAAACTAGTAAATAGGCACTGACATTTTACAAATTTGTGCTCTTACCATAAACCTCAACCAAGTCCTCTAGATTATTCCAGGAAAATCTTTCCTCTCAGCCAATACTGGTCACATTTAGAAATCCTTTGAAAAATAAATTGTTCTTCTCGTAGTCTACTGTGGCATGCTTCCCGTTGTTCAGTGAATAATTGAGCACTTTATTTTAATCAGGAACTCTTTTCAGAGGGGGTGCCGGAGAGGGTTAATTGCTAGGGTAAAACATCTATGGGAGTTCAGCTTACTGGGGTGCTAATTGGGTAACAGGTGAGCATAAATAGTGTGGAGAAGCAGGAAATTAGATCATAGGAGGGAGATGTAGATGTTAAGCTTCACAATCTTTATAAATGCACTTAAAACTTAGGTGGCACAAATTGGAGAGCCAGCTGTTTTCCCAGCACTAAGCTCCGGCTTCCTTGCTGCCTTTGGGATTGGTGAGAGAGGTAGGAAGGAGGGTTTCCTACTGAGTAAAGACTCTGCGCTGACCAGACTGTGGACTGGAGCGTTCAGCATTTTTGGTGCAGGAAAATAGCTGTCTACGGAGCTGGGCTGACTCTCAGGGTCCGCATGACCAGGAACTTCAATATAGCCCCTGTGCCCAGCATCTGTGTGGCCTTTCACAGTTTAGGCCTGGGGAGGTAGCTCAGGGACATAAGCACCTGCCTGGCAAGTGGAAGGTCCTGAGTTCAAACCCAAATACCAAAAATAAAATAAAATAAAATAAAATAAAATAAAATAAAATAAAATAAAATAAAATAAATCAATATTGCTCCATTCATGAATAAAAGTTAGGTTTCCATCATAAACGTGTCTTAAAATGGGAAAGATTGTTTCTACTTTTAAGCATATTGACTTGAGAGCATAATTCTCTGTCCCCAAGATCAGTTTAGAAAAAGAGACTGGAACGGTAATGCTTACCCTCTGCTATGTGAACCACCCAGGGAAAGTCTGAAACTGCCTCTGCCCTGGGTGTATCCCAGACCAGCCAAGTTAGAATCTTGGAGGTGGGACCCACACATCAGTGAGCTTCCAAACATCCCGGGTGCTTCCGATGAGTGTCCAGGCTGGGATACAGGGACTAGAGAGAAAAGCGGTTTGGAAAAGAGAAACTCTCCTGTGACTGAATGATATAGTGAGATTATTTGGTGCTTTAGTGTCCTACTTTGTGAATTCCAGACAGGAAAAAGAAGACCATCAGCAGGGGATGCTGATGCATTAAGAGGTGACTTAATTCTTGTGTGACTGCCTGGGAGGAAAAAACCCTAATTTAGAGTAGGATTAAGAGCTGGGGAAGAAGAGTGGTGTAGAAACAGGGAGGGAACTCAGTCTCTTACTTTAGAACAAGAAGGGTGAGGATATTTTTAAATATCCAGTATTCTAAACTACTGTACATCCTCACTTTCTGATGGAATCCTTGCATAAGTGGACCTCATCTGCTTTGAGGTTGTATTCAGCCTGCTACAGAGATCGATTAGTCCATATTGTAGCTATGAGTGCATTTGTTCTAACAGTCTGAGAGGGTATTCTTTTCTATTTCCAGCAATACCTGGCCTTATTCAGTGTTGTACTTTTTGTTATTCAGATAGGTATAAAGCATCTCATCAATTTAATTTGCCTTTTTTGATTATAATTGAGCTTTACTGTCTTTTCATATGTTTGATAGTGAGTTGCATTCCATGTCTGTGAATTATCTGTTCATAAAAGTTTTGTTCATTTTACTTTTTGTTCCCTGTTTATTGATTGTTTGATTATTGATTCACTGAGATATAATTCATATTATAGAGCTATGCTGTCCAACACAGCAGCAACTAGCCACTTAGCACTATGTAAATTTAATTAAGTAAAAGCAGGATTAAAATTCAATGCCTGGGCCACACTAGCAGCATTTCAGATGTTTGTTACATTTGTCTATTACATAACTATTATATTAGTCATGCGTTTGTATTGTGACAATATGTGAAACAGACTGGCTTTATGAAGAAAAAAAGTCCTACTTAGCTACCATATCTAGAGATTCAAGAGTAAGACATAGGATTGAGTAATAGCATCACAGTGATAGAATAGGTGAAGCAAATGAATGATTAAGTAGGAGGCAAACGAAGATGCGAGCGTCAGCTCAGGTTTTTATCACAACACACTGCTGTGAAATCTTATTTCAGTAAAATTATCACCCTCGTTGTCCTAAGGATCTCTAGTAAGTCTGACTTCTTAAAATTTCCATCATCTCTGTCATCACCACAGTGGAGAATGTGTTCTCAATATGTGAACCTTTGGGAAGATTCTTAAACCACATCCGAACCACGGTATCTACCACCTTATATACAGTAGTGAATGTTTCCATCATTGAAAAAAGTTGCTTTGAACAATGTTGTTCTACAGATATTAATTAGATATTGGTGTTAGATATGATTAATATTTTCTCCAAATCTCTCATCCATCAATTCCATCATGTAACAGACAAAAGATCTCTGCTCATTCCTTCTAGAAATAAAGTTTGTTTTATTCAAATTTTATAAAATTCAAAGCTTTTTGCTTTGAATCTGGAACTGTTTGCTCCAACAGGATATGCAGTTTTCTAATGAAAATCTTACTGAACTGGCTGCTTTGCCCTTCTGTGTCTTAGAAGACTGTGTTTTGGAGCTTTGAGCCTTTATTTAAAATGCCTGGTTGTTCTGAAGCCATAGATAGACCACATAAAGGTGCTCTGGTCCACAGTACCCACTGAACACAGCCCAAGAGTAGTATTTACCCAGATACCAAACATCCAAGCAAGCTTTCTTGGGTAGCCCGCTGCTGAGTGTATTACCACTAACTTCGATCAATACAACATGGAATAGAAAAATAATCCAGAAAGCCTTTTATGAATACTTAACATATAAAATATTTTTAAATATGTTTTGCAGAGCCACTAAATCTCAGGGTGTTTTAAAATGCAGAAATAGATACTCAGAATGTATAATATCTTAAAAAATCCGAAATTTTTATGGATAGATCAGTTTAATCCATACATTATTGAATAGTAACTGTGAAGAACAGAGCCTTTACAACAGTGAGACTGACATTTGGATTACAGCTTTGCCTGTTGAAAGGTCTTGCAAAATTTTTATAATGACTATCATTGTTTTTACAATCCCTCATATCATTGTTTTTACAACTGTAAAACTCAACATACCTCAGTACAAAGAACATTAATTTTGAGAGCATATATTCAAAGGTCTTTCAAGAAAAAAAGGGTGCCTCCTATTGAGATACCTTTTAGTACTTGCCTTTCCTCTTAGTCTTTTACAGCTATCTCTTTGGACTGCCCTAGTAGGTCTGAGACACATGTTCCAGGCAATGTTAGGGACAGATTGTTGTAGACAGTAGTGCTTTGACCGCACAATTATTTTCTCAGCTTCTTAATCAGGTTGAGGTTCAACTCAGTGTAATACAGACATGTGTCATTGGAATCATTGTCAGGCTTTGTCCTCAGCCTACTGCTCACACGCTAAACTACCTGAACCTCTACGGTCTGCCACCTCTGCTCTGAGGTTTGCTGTGCTGAGTGTGTTTAAAACTTTTCATATAATTTTATTTTCTTTTTGTATAATCTCTGCGGTGTTGACTTTTATATTCCTATAGGAATCAGTAGAGTTTCTACAGCCCAGCTTCTAAGTGAGTCTCCACTCTTGCTTCTTGTTCTGAACAGAAACATCAGTCCTTGTGGGATCCTGAGGTCATCATGTGGACATTGTTGGGAATAGTGGTCAGCCTCTCCCTTGAATTCCAATGAGCTGGCCCTGAGACTCATCCTCAAAGAGACACGACATCAATCAAGGTATCACCACCACCAAAACAGGTCTTGACTCCCTGATGAGATGGTAGGAACTTAGCAGAGATGTGGCCCAATGCTTGAGGAAAGTTTCTCAAGGTCAGTCCTTCTTAATTAGGTTTGTATTTTGCCTTTGAGTTCTTTCTCAATCCTTAAAGTCTCATTTCTGAAAGGTCACTTGGAATTGTAGCCCTTAGGAACATTTAGTTGGGTTGATACTTGGAGGTTCCTATGTGATTTTTATTTTTTGCTGTACTTGAACCTATTTTTTCCTCTGTGTAGGACTTTTAACACCTGTAGGCAAAATCAAATCTGCATAACTATGCACGATTGTGACTTTTAATTTTTTTATTTTTTAAAGAGAGTACAAACTAGTATTAAAACAGAAAAATTACATGTGATACAGAATTTCACTTAACAAAACAATATGAATTTCACAGTATATGTTGCAATGCATAGTGTTGTATTCAAACTAGTTGTTCATATTACCAGATGTATGCAGGCAAAATGGGAAAAAGAAAGAAAAAAAAAGAAAAAAATGGATAAGAAATTAAGAAGAGAAAAAGATCAAAGAGTTGAAAAAATGAGACAACACAAATTCAGCATTAACTGCTCCTTTCCATAGACCAGCAGAAATGCACAGTGCAGTTGTCTAAGCCATCTTGCTAACATATATAGATAAGTCTATTTCCTTCACTACCTCTCCTGTCATCCTCAAAGTTGTGATTTTGATGATCCTGTGCTCACTGGTATTTGGGGCTTGGCTTCATAAAAAGTGATGCCTCATTATTTTAAAAATGCATTCAAAGATCTAAAAAGATCTATCCCATCCTTTAGGTCCACCATTTTCTACCCTTTTTCTCCTTCATATGCTCTAGATCAGTAACTCTAGAATTCTAATTTTATAAGATGAAGTTACTTATCAGTCTTAGTCTAATGATATTCTCTTAGTCCAAAATAGTCTTGGCCAAAGTTTGTGAGGTTGGAGGCCTTTGTTCAAAACCTTGCAGATATTCTGCTTGCTGGAAAGGTTTTAAGAACCCGTCATACAGAATTGCTGCCCTCGCGTTCTGTGGGCCCACTGCCTTCTGTTTTTTCACTCTTAAACACTTTTACACAACTGTGGCCTGCAGCAGTGATGGTGAGCCTGGTGGAGACAAGAGCCCGACTGCAGCCCCAGAGCCGCTTATTTGTCTCAGCAAGCCAACATGGCAGCTACACTTGAATACTGTAGCTTTAGTTTAGAAAAAACCAATTCATACATTGATATATTTTATCTTTAAAGAAAAGCAAATACCATGCGTGCCACAGGTATCCTGCTACTGACGCAGGGCAGCCTTCAATATGTCTATGCATGCTTCTGATTTAGGCCACGATGTTCTTACACACAGAGACAAAACATTGCCATTTTTTTGCGCCTTCTTCTGTGTCCTGTCCAACAGCATTTATATCAGTGGTGATCCAAATGCCCAAAGACTGTGTTCAATTGAATGGACAGGAAAGCATTTTGAAAATCTATAAAGGAGGGCTGGAGACTTAGCTCAGTGGCACAGTGATGGCTTGGCAAGCTCAAGGTCCTAAGTTTGATTCCCAGTACCAAAAAAAGAAAACAATAAAAATATTGTTAAATATCTGCCCATATATGTTGTTAGAATTCCACATTCCCACTAGGAATATTTAAGCGTGGCTGTTTGCAGAGTGTTGCCCACTGGGTGTGTTGCCACACTTGCCAAATCTCTGCCCTCACTCTCAGCTAGTAGTTTTACATCTGACGAAACTGAGAAAAACTAGTGATAATGAATAAAGATTCCTATCTATATTCTTAATGTTTTTTTTTCTTCTACCAGAGCATTTTTATTGGCATACAATAATATATTTGTATTTATCTGAGAGGGAGGGGAAGAGAGACGAGAGACAGAGAGAGTGAGCCTGGTAGAGCCTGACTGCAGCCCCAGAGCCGCAGGAATGAACTTGGAAACTGAAAGTATTTGAAAGTGAACATTTTTATCACTTTCTATTTTATGGCAGATTGTTTCTAATTTGCCCCTTTTCTCTGATGATAACCGAGCAGTTTTCAACCACTTTGACATTTGCAGAAAGTCTAGATTTTGCTGTCTTGCTCTTGCTTACCCTGAAGTGAGTGTCATTGTCCTGAGTTCCAAGCCATCTCTCTCTCTCTCTCTCTCTCTCTCTCTCTCTCTCTCTCTCTCTCTCTCTTTTGTGGAACTGGGGATTGAACTCAGGCTCTTGCACTTGCCAGGCAAGCACTTAATCTACTGAGTTATCTTCCCAGTCTTCCAAGCCATATTTTAAGAAAGTTTTGCTTTTTCAGGACATTCTGCCTCTTGTTGCAATTACAGTTACAGTAGATATTTAGGGAAATTATGAAAGAGGAAAAGGAATTTAAAGAAAAAACTTCTCTTAAAATCAACCCTCTTTCATTCTTTTAAACCTTTGGATATATTGACAAGCCCATCAAATTCTATATGGCAGGAAATGAATCAACTACAAATATTGATCAAGAAACATGTTTGTTGCTGATCAGAGACAACCTTAGTTGTAAAAATGTGTATTTTGGTCAATATTTATTCCTTCCTAAAATTACATAATTATGTTTGCTTCTCTTAAACTCAATTTGTCCAATTTTCCCTAATGCAATATCCTGTACATATGTATAACTTATTTATATGATTAGTGTATCTACTGTGGAAACTTAAACTGATATAACTTCCTTTGCACAACATATCTGGGGCAGTTATGATCTGCTACTATCAGCTAAGGGAAATATCTTGCTCATGAGTCACAAAAACAGATGGAAGTAAACAATTACTTACAGTGCTATCTTTTCGTGGGGTTGTTCTTGTTCGGATAGTGGTGGACAGGACTTACACAGGTTGTATAACTGACGTCCTCCAATAGTAAACATAGTCAAGCCCTATTGGGCAACAAGTCAAACAGCTAACAACACACAGGACTATGAAATTCTCTTTGTTTCCTAAGACATGATCATGAACTGATTCATACAATGTGTGTACTATAAGAAAAAGAACTGCTAAGCAATAATCTGGTATCGGTGAGCATTCGGGCTTGTATCTAGATGGCTTCCCAAAGCCTCATGAGGTCAGAAGGGGGACTTTCCTGAGTTGGGGTGTAGGGTGTGTGATACTGGGATAAAGGATGTGATGCTAGGATTGATCAATTCCTGGTGCAATGTGAGGATTAGGCGTATGAGTGCTACCTACTCTGCAGGCTGTGGCCTCGATGCATAACAAGACATGGAAAGAGGGTTGCTGCCTGCTCTTTGCTGCCTTCTGCCTTCTGCCTGCTACAAACTGTTTTTCTTTTGTGACGCCCCTCTGCTATGCTACCCCACCTTGGAGCCAGACAACTGTGACCTGAAAACTCCACAAACTGGGAGCCAGGTAAACCTTTCCTCCTTTAAGTTGGGTATTGGGTATTTTTGACTCAGGAATGAAAAATGTAACTAAGGCAATGAGCATAGACAATGTTTGCCCAATAAGATATGGTCCTATATTTGCACTAATGACCATAGAGAGTCTAAATACATATAATGTATAATGAGCTTG
>NW_004524579.1:18369691-18377368 GCF_000260255.1 Octodon degus | reverse complement strand
GTTGTTTCCAAGATTTAGCTATCACAAATTGTGCTGCTATAAACATAGGCACACATATATCACTATGATATGATGTTTTCAGATCCTCCAGGAAAATTCCCAGTAGAGGAATAGCTGGTTGAAATAGGATTTCCAGTCCAACTTTCTAAGGAGTCTCCACACTGATTTCCATAATGGTTGCACCAATCTACATTCCTACCAGCAGTGGAGAAGGGTTCATTTTTCCCCGACAGCCTCTCCAACATTTTTTGTTGGGTGATTTCTTTGTGATAGCCATTCTTTCTGGGGTGAGATGATATCTCAATGTTGTTTTAATTTTCATTTCACGGATGGCTAGTGATGTGGAGCATTTTTTTTATATATTTATTTGCTTCTTTAATTTCATCCTCTGAGAAGTGTGTGTTCATCTAAGATGCCCATTTCTGGATGGGGTCTTTGAATTTTGGGACCCTAGTGTTTTTTAGTTCTTTATAAATTCTAGAGAGCAGACCTTTGTCTGAGTACTTATTTGTCATGAGTTTTTCCAAATTTGTGGGTTGTCTTTTCACTTTGTTGGTAATTTCTTTTGATGTGAAAAAACTTCTCAGTAAGAGCAGGTCCAGTTGCTAATTTTTTCAAGTGTTTCCTGTGTGTATTCTCTTTTAAAAATATAAAACAATATATGGTGATATATATGAAAAGCACCATACTGAAATTACTTACCAGTACTTTATAACTGTACTATAAATTTTGTGTATTATATTCAAATAAATTAACATAGTAACTATTATGGTTATCATGGTTGATAATATTTCTAAGTTGAGGAGGAGATTTTATCCTGTAGGTGGTAGAGAAAAATACCGATATACTTTATGATAGGGAAGGATTGAAAAGAAAGTAACATGAAAGGACTACTAAAACTTACAAGTATGTTACACTGATCTATCATTATTATTATTATTATTATTATTATTATTATTATTATTATTATTATTGTTAATTTGTGTCTAGGTGGCCCCACAAAGCCCATGTAATATGCAATCATGGGGCAGCTTCTGGAGTTTGTGACTGATTATTGTGCGTGTGGATGCTCTTGCCCTGGGCCAGGTAATTTGCATTACAACCTAAAAGGGAGGGAGAGAAGCTAGCTAGCTGCTTGAGCTGCTGCCACTCTCTTTGTACTCTGCTGTTTGCCGCCACCGTGAACTGTTGCTCTCTGCTGTTAGCCACTCCGCCTTGGAGCCAGCTGAGTACAGACTGAAGCCTCCAATATCTGTGAGCTAAATAAACCTTCCTTCTTTCATTTTGTGTCGGGTATTTATCCCAGCAATGAGAGGAGAGTAACTGAGACAATTCTTATTATTATTTGGTACCTGGGATTGAACTCAGGACTTTGTGCTTCCCAGGCAGGTGCTTATGCCACTGAGTTCTCTCGCTAACCCTTATGATCTATTATTTTTATACTCTCTTTAAAATAAATTTTAAAAAATTAAAAAGGACAAGGGAAAAATATTGCAAGGTTTATGGAAAGGAAGAGTTAATGTTTTAATTGTTTGATCAATCTTGCATCCCTATATTTGGTAGTCCAAGCAACAAATTTGATGATAATAATAGTTAACATAACCACCAGTGTTAATTTCCTATTCTTGTTTTGAAATTCTGTACCACTTTTATTGTTTTATTTTGCTTTAGTTTTGTCTTTGTTCTTTTTATTTGTTTTTTTTTTTTCTTGAGGTTAAAATTAAAAAGAAAGAAGAAAGAAAAGAATATACATGCGTATACACAGGATAGCTTGGATAATTGTACTGCTGATTTCTGCTGGTCTATTGAAAGGAGCAGTTAATGCTTAACTTTTTTTCTCTGCCCTGCTTAATTGTTATCATTTTTGGGCCAATTTTGCATGTTTATATCTGGTAATCTGAACAACTAATTCGAAGACGTCAATATGCAATATAACAATCACTGTTGAATTCCTGTTATTTTATTCAGTGAAATTCGGTATCGTTTCTATTTTTTCTTACTCTTTATTCTCTTTAAGAAAAAAAATTCTTATACTTCATAAAAATATCTTATTATCTCCCCGCCCCAAAATTATTTCAATATATGAAATAGAAATTCACAAAGAATGTCAACTGATAAATTTATAGGTATGATTGAAATTTATGGTAAATGTTTAAATTTTAAAAAAATTATTACAGAAAAAGACATATTGCCATTAATCTACCCCATAATACTTCCTCTCACTTCAAACACACTGATCTAATCATTCTTGTCATTTGCTAAGGTAGTTCTGGAAGCTGTTTTTGTGTGTGTCTTTGCAAAGTGTTACTAAAAAAATGCTGTGAACGGTTCTGCTGAATGCCATTCAGTGGAAAGGCAGGCTCATGAAAATGTTATCATGTTTCTATGGCCACCTCATTTATTGGAGTTGGGACTATGTAATTTCTTTTTTCCAAAGTCAAAATGATCATAAAAAAATTAAACAGTTTCAATGGATTCGGGGTACTGAGGCAGCCATGACAACAGAACTGAAGACGCTAATGACAAAGGACTCTCAGAACTGCTGTAAAAAGGGGCAAGAAAAATGAGATGTGTATTCAAAATGAGGAGAGGGAAATAACCCTAAAATTCACATGGAACCAGAAGAGAGATAGAACAACAAACAGCAGGCAATAAGAGGAAGGTGGGAGGCAGCATAATCTTGGATGTCAAGTTACATCACAAAGATATAGTAATAAAAATAGCATGGTACTGGCACCAAAAGAGACATGTGAGTCAATGGGAGAAAATAAAGATTAAGAAACAGCCTCAGGCACTTTCAGCCATCTGATCTTTGACAAAGGGGCCAAAAACTTAGGCTGGAGGAAAGATAACCTCTTTAACAAATGGTGCTGAGAAAATTGGCTCTCCACATGCAGAAATTTAAACTAGATCCATATTTCTCAGCGTGTACTAAGTTAAATCAAAATGAGTCAGACATCTAAAAGCTAAAACAGAATCACTTAATCTATTGAAATGTAAAACAGGTAAAACTCTTCATGACAGGCCCAAGAAAGAACTTTCTAACAGAAATCTTAATCACACAAGAAATACCATAAAAATCAGCAAATGGGATCATAGCAAATTAAAAATCTGGACAACAAAGGAAACAACCAACAGAGTGAAGAGACTACAGAAGAGACTCCGAAAAACATTTTTTTGTCAACTTTCAAATAAAAGATCTGATGTCTAAAATATATGAAGAACAAAAGATTATGTCCTCCACAATAAAAGACAATCAAAAAAATGGGCAAATGAAATGAACAGACACTTCTCAGAAGTACAACTGGTCAATAAATGCATGAAAAAATGTTCCACATCTGCGGCCACTGGAGACATGCAAATTAAAAAAACACTGAGATTCCATGTCACTCAAGTAATAAAGGCCATGGTCATGAAATCAAATAATAACAAATGCCAGGAAAGCAGTGGGTAAAAGGAACTCTACTAGATTGGTGGGGGAATATAAACTAGTACAATCATTAGTGCAAATTTATTGTAGTGAATTAACATATGAGGAATCAATGTATGAAAATTAATTTATGAATGATCAGTACTACGTTATGTAGGGGATGAAAACTGGAAATAACTTTACATATCCATTATAAGTGGACATAATAAATCTAAAAAAGAATTAGGTTGATAATACTCAGTCATATAATAGTTAATGTAAATAATAAGGAAAACTGTTCAAAAGCAACTTCAAAGCTAAGTTTATTGATTATCTGTTATAAAACAAAATGCATATGGACAAAAAATATGGATAGACATAAAGAGAAGTATATTTTAATTTTAATTGGGATTATCTGTAGATGAAAGACCTATATTTTTATTTACTTCTGTTTTAATATGCTGAGGTTTTCTACATTGATAACATATTCTGTAATGATGTAAAAACAATGAAAACTTGGAGGTGTGGACATGATCACATCCTGAAGCTGCCTACAGAACCAGAACCAGATTGCCAGGGTAAATGTATTTATTAAAGCTCACTGTTAGGGTGCACTGGAAACTTGAGACTTTTGACTTACAGCAGATACAGGGGTTTACCAGATATTGATCTGTATTTGACTTTCTATGCTAATTGGGATTTCATATGAGTCTGAACCATCAGTCAGTTATTGAACTACCTGACCATACCTATTCACAAACCAAATAATAATACTAAGGTTTATTTTGGCAATTCCCTGCACATTTCAAATGTCCATGATAATATGAAGCCTGAAAAGCACTAGGAGATAATTGGCCATATCTCTTGACAATGCTGTAATTGAGACTAACTGAATAAGAAAAACTGTCTAGGTGATGTCTACTTATTGTGTTTTTTTCTAATAAAAAATTATATTTACTTAGAAGCATTCATATTGTCAACAAAACAATTGCCACTGGTATTTTTTGCAATTACAGAGTGATATTCAGTTAACAGAACAGCAATTATTTTGTATGAGCTACATCAGAGACAACTGAAGATGAAAAACTACCTTCCCCAAATATAACTAATTTGTGCTGTGCACCAACATGAACCTGCTTTAAATTTCCACGCCAATTTGCAACCACCATACTGTACCAGGCAAGGTTAGTGGCTATTGAAAATACCACCATGACAGGGCTATCTAAAGACACATTCAGTAGTGTTAATTATGAAAAAAGACACTGTACAGTTTAAAAACAAATCTTATACAGCCTTACATTTCGATTTTTCTTCCTTCAAAAGGAGTGAGTTGTGTACAGGAGGGTTAAATGCTTTATAAATAAGAAAAAAAAAACTGCACTAGAACCAACTTTTTCATCATCATCCTCTTCTTCATCCTCCTCATCCTCTTCTTCTTCCTCCTCTTCCTCCTCATCTTCCTCATCCTCCTCCACTTCCTTCTTTTTCTTGCTTTTTTTTTTTTTTAATCCTTGATGACTCCCTTTTTTCCTGCATCAGGTTTTCTTTTAGCCCTGTAGGCAGCGATGTCCTTTTCATACTTTTCCTCCAGTTTAGCCGCCTTCTTCTCATTTGGCTGCTTGTCATCTGCGGCAGTGTTATTCTACACTTCTCCAACTATCTTTGCGCCATCACCAATGGAGAGGCCAGGATATTCTCTTTTGATTTATGGGCGATACTCAGAGCAAAATAAGAAGAAGGCTGAAGGAGGCCTCTTGGATGCAACGGGATCCTTGAACTTCTTTTTTTGTTTCTCTTTTAGGGCGTATATTTATGTTTTCATTTCTCTTACGATCCTTGTCTGCTTTTGCCATATCTTCAAATTTTCCTTTTTCTTTAGCAGACATGGTCTTCCACTTCTCTGAGCACTTCTTAGAAAACTCTGAGAAGTTAACAGAATCATCTGGGTGCTTCTTCTTGTGTTCCTCTCAGCAAATTTGCACAAAGAATGCATATGATGACATATTGCCTTCGGTTTCTTAAGATCTCCTTTGCCCATGTTTACTTGTTTTCCTCAGTGAGGTACGGAGTCACCCAGTGCCTGTCCAGCTCTCACTTGCCCCGGTACTGTCTCTATGGAGCTCAAAGTACTCCTCGCTGCATTTTTTATTCATTCAAATGTCCAGTTTATATTGGTTCTTGGCCAATTAACCATCAGTGAAATAAGTCAAACATCCAGGCTCAATCACATAGTTTCTCTTATATAAGAAACACTATATATATATATATATATATATTCTATATTCTATATTCTGTATTGTATGTATTATATATTGCATATTATGTTATGTGTGTTATATATAGTATATAATATAAGAAACAATATTATACACACACACACAAATAAAGGACAAAGTAAAAGATAAATAGGAAGTAGGGAGAACTTCATGTACTTCCCCAAATTACATATTTTGTTGTTTGAAAGTAATTCAATATATATGCTAATTTGTTTCATTTATACTGAAAGTTTTTCTTAGTTCATGGAAAGGAAAGTTTGTGCTACAGTATTAACTGTTTCGTTTTTGTAAGAATCTCTTTGGTTTATGTCTTGTACTGAGTAACTACTTTGAAAATCATGACACACACTGTAATAACTGTTATTATTCTTTTAGTTATGAAAATACTTTATGTTTTCATAAAATACTAGAAAGCATTAGTGTCAATATTGTGGGCGTGATGGCACACACCTATAATCCCAGCACTCTGAGATGCTGAGCAAGGATTGCAAATTTTAGCCTATGTGGGGCACTTTAGTGAGACCTTAACTGAAAAAACAAAAATGGGCTGGAGATGGAGCTGACTGCCTGGTCCCCAAGTTCCATTTCCAGTTCTGAAAAGGTAAACTGATACAGTTCTGTCCTTTAAGTTGTTGACTACATCCCATAATTGTTAAGTGCCTGCACAGGAACACAAGTGAAATTTATTAAACCCTCCCCCATTTTTTAAAACTTGCACTACAATACCAGGCTACAAAAACAGCTGTGAGACCAGTCTCCCCATTCATCCTCCACCTCTCCTTGCACCATAGGAAAGGTTCGGGGAGGAGGTGTGAGCCACGCTTAGTGGGTGGCCCCCTCGGGGCTGGCTGGGGACCTGATCTGTGGGGCTGCCTATTTCCACTGTGTAAATACATCTACCATAGCAAATTCCAGATCCCGTTGACCATGGCTGAGAAGAGAAATGCACAGTGGCTCTGTTGAGTCCATCTGCTTGCATTGCATGCCGGGTTCACCCTTTGACTTGGAGGTCAGAAGGTATCCACCACACCAGTCACTTTCCACATCCTTGTCCATGGAGTCATTGAAGGGAAGGACAATGTCATGGCTCATTTTTATTTCCTCAGTGGCTTGCACAGTCCTGGGAACAGAGTGACAGTTAAGGAAAATTGGACTTTGAGCTGTGTCACACCGGGGCTAAAGAAAGTATGAGGAAAAGTATATGGAAACAGTCTAAGAATTTAATCATGTGTCCAGTACTTCTGTAAAGGATATTTTGTTTTTACCTACCTAGGCATCAGCCTTGTTTTCAAAAGTGTAATAGGTACTAAATTCTAAGCAATGAATTAGAAATAGTGTTGTTATGTGAGAAAATTTGTGTTAGAAACACAATCAACTTGGAATAAATGTAAAACTTCAGTATTAGTAAAAGAGGAATATTTCCTGGTGAAAGCTAAATGCCTGGGAAAAAAGCAATTCAGTTTCCCAATATTAATTATTGGGCCATATCCTGCTATTGATTTTTGCCTGTAAAAATCAATGCTAAGATAAGGACTTTCATAATTGACAGGAGTAATTTTGAGGTATGTGCTCATTGACATTCAAAGAGCCAGGAAACAATAAAGACATTATGGATGAGCAAACTTTGGATCCATGTGAAGTTTTAATAACTACTTTTCAAACTTTTAAAGGGAAGTGGAGGAGAGAAAGATAAGAGAGTTGTATTATTTTATTTATATTCTTTTCAGATATGCAAAAAAGAAAAATATACAACAGGCATTCAGTAGTATCTTATATTCATAAAGCCTACTTTAATTTTGCAAAACCCTTTCACATTCATGATTGATTCACATTTCAACCTGTGAGTAGAGGCTGTGCATGTGTTTGTTTAATGGATAGGGAATAAAGCTGCATCCCTGGACTCCGATTCTTCCTTACTGCTGTCTACAGTTTATTAGAATATATTTCCTTCCTGATGAATGTTTATGAGTACATTGCCTTTTTTTCTTTCTT
>NW_004524579.1:18349911-18369591 GCF_000260255.1 Octodon degus | reverse complement strand
TTTTTTGAATTTTTAGGGAAGAGTGTACAGGATGTTCAGGGTCTCAGTACTAGATGAGACACATGGTGATCCCCTTGTTTACAGCCTCCCAAGAACTGGGATTACAGGTGCACGCCACCACACCCAGTCTCAATCCCTGGCTCAGTGCGCCCCTGGGGCAGGCCTGGCACGGTAGGCTCAAGGATCAAACCCCCGGCCCCTGTGCTTGCTTGCATGTGTTTTAATGCACTGAGCTATTTGGCTGGCCCCCCTTTTTTTTCCTTGAAAAGATACAAGTATGAAAAAATTTACCAGGAAACCTTAGTAAACTTGTATATCCAATGTCCTGCTTGGGGGGAGAAACATGTCTTTTGTGGTTCATGATCACTCTCTTGGAAATTTTGTGGAATGTTTACAGTAACCAAAGAGTATAGCAAACAAGAAAGAAAATCCATTTAGTTAGGACTTTATCATTTCCCACTTGGGCTAGCTATCTCTTCAACTAGGTGCAGTACACACTAAGGTTTTCTTTCATAGCTTGGATTCCATCTGACTTTGCTGTTCCCTATCAAAACACTCAGTCAACATTTTGTATTTTTTTTTTGTTTCTTTGAGGAATAATGCATATAAATTCCTGCATTGTTTTTTCCTTGTTTTCATCAATTTCAGTTTTAAATACTTCCATCTCCTTATAATGCAAATAAATAACATACCTTTCCTGCCTTAGTCATTTAACTTTAAGCACTGAGTAAAAATTGAAAGAAACTTATTACTGTTAGTTTTGTCTTACTCACACTTTTGTTTCTGCTTACAAATTTGGAAGTTTTGTTTGCATAGAACAATTTTTATAAAGCTGGAATCTAAGAGAAATGTCAGAGTCTACAAAGTCTACAAAAAATAACTCTTTCTTAGGGTTATTTGCTACAAACAACAGACGCCCACAACATCCTTACCTCAAATGGGAAAGGAGTTTATTGAAAGGAGGCAGGATGAACTAAAGTTGGTAGAAATCAGTTCTGCCTAGGAAACCTGCAGCAAGCTACAGCAGGCATAATGTACTCTGAACTTGCTCAGTTGTTGCTCAGGCTCCATAGTCTCAATTTATGTCTTCCGTGTTGCTCAGTAATTCTGTTCCTTGTCTGAGGTGCCTTTGTTGCTAATTGGATGCCTGCCCATGTGCTTTGTCTTAGTTACATTTCTCATTGCTGAGACAAAATACCTGACACCAAGGTTAAAGGAGGAAAAGTTTATTTAGCTCACAGAGTTTTTCAGAGGTCTGTAGAGGTTTCAGTCTATAATCAGCTGCTTCCAAGGCCAGTTAGCTTGCCAAGAGATATAACAGAGAGCAGTTGTTCAGGCTACCCACAAGATAGCAAAAGCAAGAGGAAGGAAGATGAGACTGTCTGTCACTTATATTGTATGCAGACTACCTGCCCTAGGCTTGGTATAGCACTCACACCCTTACTACTAGCCAGAACTATGCCAAATCAACCAGATGGCTGAGCTTCCAGTCATACACCCTTAGTCCCAGCATCACACACTCTAGATTCAGCCGCCTCTGACAAAGCACCCCCTTCCCTCTGTGTCATGGTGGCATAAAGCTTTCAGAGGATGTCTAGTATATGTGCTGCTGAAGTGAGCATGGGGGGATATCTAAACATGAGCCATAACTGCCTTCAATTTCTTGTGTACTTAACTTCCATTTGCTTTTATGCTTATTCAATTTAAGTTCTAATTGTATTCCAATGAACTCTTATCTAAATACTGAAAAAGTACAGTCCCATTGCCCAGCACATCATGGAGTTTCATCCTTAGGGCCAGTCACATATGTGGGTTGGGTATATCCCCTTAGTTTGGGCGTCTAAGAGTTGGGCAGATTCCCTAAGAATGGGATACAGAATAAGCTGTGATTTTGAGACTAAAAGGATGAAGACCCAACACAAAACAATGATTATTGCTGAGGAGATTAAATATTAATTACTCCGATTTGATTATTTACCTTACATAATTGTCTCAAATTGTCATACTCTACACCATATACATCTAAAATAGTAACATGCTGAAGTAAAAGCCAAAGTCAGAACTCTTTGAAACAAAACTTTTCCAATATTTAAAATCTGTTTCATAAACAGTAATTAAAAATAAAGGTAATTTGGAAATATATGATATTGTATTTTAGCTCTTAAATAGTAAGAACACACACATGACTTTTGGTTTGTGTGAAAGAGTTTTATGAGGAAAATGATAGTCGGAGAGATTAGATGTTCAGAGTCATGAAGAGGGGTGTCATTATGATCTCACAGATGTTGTATAAATAATGGAACAATTGTGTTCAATAGAATAGCCGCTGTTTAAAATGTGATTTACCATTTTTTAAGTTACTATTTTCACAGGTTACCTCTTCTGTTTCCATGTGGCAGAGGACATTTTCCTTGTCCTTCACACCTTTTCACTGGAAATCTTGTCTTTGTAGATTATTTTATTTTATTTTTGTTAATTTTATTGAGAAACAACAATGAGACAGTTTCAAAACTGATTAATAGGACAGTTTCAATAATTAATACATTGCACACTATTGTCTTCATAGTAGTTATTCATAGTACAAGATGCAGACATGATATCCTGTCCAAACACTAATAGTACAAATCTTTCTTCTCATTGAATTAAGAGAAAGTAGCTGTATATCTCTCCTAACTATTTTGTATATACAGATACAAAATGGTCCTTCATTTTTGTCCCCTTTTTTGTTTAGTTTTTTCAGAGATGAGTATTCCATTGTCATTTAAATTCTGTAGGTACATGAATTCAGCAAAATATTATAATATAGTCTAGTAGTCTATAATAATAGTGGGTTATCTGTAGGACTGGTAATGTCAGAAGTTGTTGACTTGAGCCTTTTTTAGCTCAGCATTTTAATATGGCTTTACTTTTCATACCTCATTATTATACTTTTCTGCTGGATGGTTGTATCATTAAGCTTCTCTTCTTGAAAGTTAACAACTTAAGTTTGCAGACCAAAAATTAGAGAAAAAGAAGGCTACAACGATAGCCAACATTTTGGCCCTAGCCTTTCAGGGTCAGTGAGGAATAAGAACATAAGAGAACCTGCACTGTAACATCCTGTAACTCAGTGATATCAGAAATTTTCTGATCAAGGAGATTATGGGGCCACAGAGGAAAGTGATCAACGATGTAGAGTGTACCTAAGGAGAGTCACATGGAGACAATACATTCTTAGGCTTTCACAAAGATTAAATTGGTCAAGCAATGGCCATGACTCATCCACATGTCTGACACTGACAAAGGATCTACAAACTGTGGCATAGGTACAGGGTTTCAGGTTAAATCCTGAGGGGATTTGACCGACCTTGTCAGATACAAAAGTTACATTCCTTGTTAAATAGGTCTTGATGATTTAAATTTATTAGAAAGACTAGCCTACATCACAACGTTTTCAACTTTATTTGTGTATATTTTAAAGTCGTATCTGTTTCTCAGTAGTGTGAATTTCTTAAGGTTATTGTGTTGATCCCATCTCTGTGACTCTCCCATTCTTTCATTTAGTGTAGTGTCTGATACGTAGCCCAAATAAATGCCAATCCTATTTCTGCTCATGAATGTTTTGTTTCAACTTATTGATTTTCAAGCTGAAAAAAGAAGACATGGTGATTAAGAGAGTGTTAACATTCTATGAAGATGAGAAGATAGCAAGAGATGAAACATATTAAGGAACATTTTTAGGACTTATAGGTATGGTCAAAGAACTCTCATAGTGTGGATTTTCAAGCACCATAAAGAACAAATGGTGGCAAAGAATAAGGGTAAGGACACATCGTCCTGGACTGAGTATGAGAAAAAACAGAAATCTTCATAACTGTAGATACTCAGATTCAGCCCTCAGTTACCATTTAGGCAAGAGATACAGGATTTGTTTGGTTCAGGATTCCAACAAGCAAGCAAAACCAGAATACAAACACAACTAGCACTTGGAGTAATCAATTTAAAGACTTTCAGTATTAACTGAAAAAGAGCTTTTAAGAGGCAGAAGTACCCTGAATGAGAATGGCTTTCAAAATAACTTCCTTCGAAAGAAAACATTCAAACAGATGCTAATTAACACACAGGTACCATAGAGATTCTTTTACTGGGTGGAAGCACTAAATGCTTAAATTTTCTCAAATCTAATGTCTTACGTTATTTTATTTGTTAAGTTTCACTGAAACTTTATGAGCTTTTAAAAGGAGGATGTCTGTATTCTTTCCGGTGAAATTCTCTAATCACCTTAAATAGTTACTTCTTTGGTGCATTTATATCATTTCTCACAAAAGTTAAGAGCAGATATAAAAATAACATTTTAAATCATCTTGTACCCAGAGAAAAAATATTTCTGAGAAGGAAGAAATGACAGGCTTGTTAAGGGTAAGGAAGGCTCCCAAGAAGATTAGCAAGTGTGAATCCTGTGTTGAGATCAGAAGGGTCGGTTCAATAAGGCAGGCTTTAAAAAGGTCCATTGGTCTGATCCCCAGGAGACAGGTTATGAAATGACTGATGCCAATCAAACCTCAAGTTGAAGGCTCTGCATGCGTGAGTGTGAGTGTGCCTGTGTATTTCAACGGCTGAAATGTCAAATCAAAACCAACGTCAGTCATCATGGTGTCAGTGTGGTGGAGATGGAGTTGACGTGTGGCAGGAGACTGGAGAACTAAAAGGTCTCTCTAAATGTTGAGAATTCATCTTACAGAGTATTTTCAAACAGGGTATATTTAAGGCACAGTGCATAATTCTATGCACGTTTACACTGGAAAAGTTCTTATGTTAATGATGGAGGAATAACCGTTTCCTATAATATTGAATAGCTTCTCCGAGAAAGCTCCAATTGGTGGCTTCTTATTTCTCATTCATTTAAACTCAGTATTATTGTCTCATCCTTTTATTTCTTTTCTCTACAACTTTTTACTATTGACTATTGTCAGATGTCTTCTCAAAGTTCTCCAAAGACATGTTTATCACGCATTTACATATGGTTTCTCCTATTTTAAATATTCTTATGACTACTTTCTAATCATTCATTCCAATTTAAGAATTCAAACACTTGAACATGTACCATATTCAAAAAGTGTTGACATACGGCAATATGTCATATTATAATATACCATTAATTTCCAGATGCTTAGTTTTATTTCACTTTTCTCCCAGAATATTCCACCTACTTTTGTCTGTGGTTCCCTCTGTTCACTGACCTGCTGCTCTTACCATGATGTTCCCTTAATAAATATTACTTCTATTTTTTGAGCATATTTTGTCTATTTTTGAGCAATTTTTACTTATAAATAAGAATATTAAATGAAAAGGCAATGACTAACTAAAGCTAATGTATCTCAGTGATGGCACTGCAGATGCTCCGGCCAAGGGGGAAGAAAACACTTAGCAGCAGATAACATTCCCTTAAAGTTGATCTGACACCTTCACGAAGAATGAAAACAGCATAATTGTGTTGGGCATCCTTAAAGTGCCACATGATTTTTGAACTTAGCACAACTCTTATGATTCTCTTATAGTCTCCTCTAAGGAACTTCTGCAAAAATCAACCTAAATTTAAGTTCAATTATAATAACTTACATTTTAAAGTTAGCAACAATGCTATTGATTTTCAAATATGTGGTATGCTCACCAAGTCTAGATAAGATCTTGCTCCTTTCACTGGAACTGCACCGCATATGAACACCTTGAAGCCAGGAGCTGTGACATATTTAGCCCTTCCTGAACAGTGCTAGGCCAACATATAATCATATTCATGATTTAACTCATTTTGTAATAACTTTTGATCTTTAAATATGGCATAAGTGAGCCGGTGAGACAGCTCAGCAGACTAAGTGTCTTCTTAGGCAAGTACAGGGACTGGGCTTAGATTTTGGGCGCCACATACTAGGCTGGCCCTGCCCCCATGCACGCTAATCCAGCCACCAAGTCTGGGCATGGTGATGCACACCTGTAATCCCAGTGCTGGGGAGGCTAAAAACAGGAGGATCACTATGAGTCCAAGCTATGTAGTGAGACCTTGTACCAAAATACATAAAAATAAATAGATAAATAAGGCATAAGCACTGTGCCCAAGTGTGTCTTTCTTTCTTTCTTTCTTTCTTTCTTTCTTTCTTTCTTTCTTTCTTTCTTTCTTTCTTTCTTTTTTCTTTCTTTCTTTTTTTTTTTTGGTGGGACTGGGGATTAAACTCAGGCCCTTGCACTTGCCAGGCAAGTACTCATTCTACTGAACCATCTCCCCAGCCTGTGTGCCAGGCTGTATATGGCAGTGGTAAAGAACAGGACAACCTGATTGCTAATCCAGGGCAGCCAACATATTATTTCAAAGCAACTTGAGGTTGAATAGTAATTATATCTACTTGAAAACTACTTAAGCCAAAATATAGAGGCATATCCTCATTGCAGGAAGACTTTGAAAATTTGTTCAATTAACATAAAATTCTTTGACTATTGTCTGACAATACGTGTCAATTCTTTTTATCATGTGGAGTTTATAATCTAGCAAAAAGATGGCCAACTTAAGGATGACCCCATGGGAGTTTGGCAAGGGTTATGAGAAAGGAAGGATGATATATGATGGAAGAATCCCCCTTTGTATCTAACCCCAGCCTAAGGACCAGGGAAGCATGTGAACGAAACAAGGTTTTGCTTGGAGATGTGTTCAACTCATACCGCTGAATAAATTCCAGTAGGAAGTACCTATTCTTGTGGGACAATTACTCAGGTGGTGAGTTTTCTAGATTTTTGTTGCTATTGTTTTCTTTCCTAATTGTCTTTCTATGAGCAGCAATGGTGGTCATTTTGTCCTTTTGTGTCTCTCAAGGGTTTTGCTTAGTAGATAATGGGTATAGTTTCCTGTACCCTAGTGCCTTACTTAATTATTGTATGTTTCTCTTGGCTGATTTTAATTTTTAATTTATAACATAGCTGGGTCCAAGTACAAGAGATGCTGTATCATATTCCACAAGTGGTGAGAAAAAGGCTATAAGCCAGCTACAGAGTATGTATTTCAGATCAGATCAAGACTGAGGCAAAATTATGAAACAGGTGACAACGGATGAAAAGTGTTGATATTATTTTAGGAAAATAGACATAAAACTATCTATAAGCAAGCCAGGATACATGGTCTTCAGAAAACTTAGATAGCCTTTTACGTGTACTCTGCTGTTCCCTTAATAAATATTACCTCTATTTTGAGCAATTTCAGTATAAACACCAAGACTAAATGAAAAGACAGTGATTAACTAAAATTAATGCATCTCCAGTGATGGCGTTACAGGCTCTTTAGCCCAGAATAAAGAAGATATTCAGCAGTGGATCACATTCCTTGAACCTGTTGAATTATGTACTTTATAAGTGAATCTAAATTTGGCCCATGTGTGACCTTTAAGGAACACCAGGGTGTGTGTGTCCATGGGAACACACAGTCAGAAAAGTTGGCAACTCTTTTACTTTTCAGCTTGTACACACCAAGACAACCTCACAATTAGGACTGGGATCAAAGCTGAGCTATATCCAGTGGTAAATAATTCATAATACACTTCTTCTTCCCCTCTCCATTGCTTAACCCAAACTGAGACCCATTTTGTGTTCCACTGCTCCTTTGAGAAATAATCACTCACCACCTCAGCCCTTTTCCCAATTTCTGTCTTTCTGACAATGTCTGCTGTTTCAAAATACCTCATTATCTCCCCTCTCCCACTGAGCCTACTCTGCGGTGGCATTTGCCTTGCCTGAGGAAGGAGGAGGCAGTTTTTCCTCTCTCAACAGTTCTGTATGTTGAGATCTGACCAGAGCATTCTCAAGCTGATTCCACATGCATTCCCTGGAAGGGAGGGGCAGACTTTCTCGTCCCCACTGTCATCAAGCGGGAGAATGTTCTGGCAGGCCTCCTGACAGATATCTCAGTGAAAGAGAAAAGCCCTGTAGTGTTTCAAGATAAAATTACTTCAAGTTTCTTGGCTGTGAGCTGAAAAACAAGGTGTAGGCTGAGGGATACAAAGCACACACACACATGTGTGTAGGCAAACACACATGGAAGCATGCACATTCATGCACACACAAGCTGTGGTCAGTTAGAAACAGAACTGACATACTTAGCAGTCAAGCCACATTGCCTTTTTCCTGATCTGTTGGCTATATATATAGTTGATAGCTTCCTGCTACCTGTCACAAAACAATAAAAATCTTTTAAGAAGACAGCCCAAATTGCTCTAATACCTTCTTTAAAGAGAACAAAAATGCAGAAAGTTAGCCTGTAGGGACTTCAGTTTTCATAGATATGCAATTTATGGTGTTTAAATATAAGCTTTTGATTTTAGGTTGAGAAGATCTTGTCAAAAAGGACATGAAAGACATTGATGCTGCACTCTTTTCTACTTAGGGTTATAGCAGAGCCCTCGAACATCTTTTATCTGCAGAGCACTTGACTGGCACCTGACTTCACTTCCCTGTATCACCTGATTCAGGAAAGGTGATTTTCTGATCTATCTTTCTTTCTTTCTTTCTTTCTTTCTTTCTTTCTTTCTTTCTTTCTTTCTTTCTTTCTTTCTTTCTCTTTATTTTTTTTCTACATTTTTCTTTTGGTTTCAAAGAGAAGTGAACTTAAAGCTGGAACTAAGAGGAAGTGAGTGAGGATAAAGATTTAATGACTGAAACATAATATTTTACTGTAATATATAAAAATCAAAATAAATACAAAAATCCATCATGAACAAAATATCAAAATTTTAAAATATGACAGAATCAGTGTTACCGATCTTTCCTTTTGCCTCAGTGTGGCTCTCTGAAGCACTGGTTGCATTGCAGTACGAAGCCTGGGAAGGGAGCAGTACTTCTGAGCCACACAAGTGTATGTGGATTTCTCCACTCCTCCTGGGAACAGATGGGCAAAGGTTTCATGAATCCAATCAGTTGAGCTATGAGCACCAACTCTGCTTAGTCTGGGGATAAAATAATCAGATAAAACAGCCATGGAGGCAGAGTCTTGAAGTAGATTTAAAAGGAGAGGTGGGACAAAAGTAAACCACTTGGACAGAGTAATGCAGTACATCAGCTCAGTGGGAGGGAAGGGAAGGGGAAATGGTGAACTGAGCCAGGCAAAGGAGCTGCCATGAGGGATGGATGCACGAGGACACAGGGACGTGAGCTAGAGTTAGTCCCAACATCCCTGGCTGTATTTCTGCTACTTTTCTAGAAAAGACATTTGTGTGGAGATAAAAAATTACACTGGACCATGAGTAAGTTACTTAGCATTTATCCACTTCAGTATTTTTATCTGAGAAATAGGATTGACATTGTCCTCTGATCACAAGAACATGATTGAAATTTCACATGATATGTAATTTTTGCCACCTTCGTGCTTCTCGTTGAGTTATAGGAATAGATTTTTAGCTTAGGTCTTGAGTTTCTTCCTACATAATCTTCCTTATCCATTTTAAAAACTGTGGTTAAAGATGTATAATATAAAACCATTTTAAAATTTTAGAAGATTTGTGTGACATTGTGTATATTCATCTGTACAACAAATAGCACTGCCCAGTTACAGAAAGTTCTCATTTTTTCAAACTGAAACTCTGTACTCAGTAAATAGTATTTCCTTATTTTCTCCCCTCCCTGGTCTCATGGCAACCACCATACCACTGTCCCAATGAGCCCACTCATGTCTAGCTTATTCTATCATAACATCTTCAAGTTTCATCAATGTTATACCATATATGAGATTTTCCCTTCTTTTGGCGGCTGACAATGTTCCATTAGATGTATGAGAACAAATTACATTTGCTTTATCCATTCATCTGTAGGTGGACACTTCATTTGATTTCAGCTTTTGGCTACTGTGAGTACCATTGATATGAAGATGAGTGGGTGAATGCCTCTTTGAATTATTACTTCCAGTTTTTGTGTATTTGCATAGCTCCAGATTTGGAGTTGCTGGGCCATATGATGTTCTGTTTAATTTCTGAAGAAACTGCCATATTGTTTTCCACAGCATTTATTCCACAGCATTTATTCCACAGTCATTTTACATTCCTCTCAACAGAGCCCCAAGATGCAGCTTCTCCACATTCTTTCCCACCCTTAGTTTTCTTCTCCCTTCTTTTTCCTTCCTATAGTAAGCATCCTAATGATTGTGAAGCATTATCTAATTTTGTTTTCATTTATACTTTCCTAATAATCATGGTGTTGGTCATCTGTTTATGTGACCATTGGGATGTATACAATTTCTTTGAAGAAATTAGTCTAGTTTTTTGTATATGTCTTATTTGGCTGCTTTATTTTTAGTGATATTTTTGAGTTTAAGAAGCTAGAATTTTTCTTCAGTACTGGAGAATGAACTAAGAATGTTCACATTGATCTATATTTCCAGCCCATTTTTATTTTTTATTTTGACCTAGCAGCTTGTTAAGTTGCCCAGCCTGGGTTAAAACTTGCAAACTACCTATCTCAGCCTCCTGGGTGCTGGAATTAGAAGTGTGAGACTACAAACCTAGTTTAGCAGCTCTTTATATATTTAGATATCAATCTCTATCAGATGTATGATTTACATATACCTTTATTGTGTGGGTTGCTTTTTCACTGCATTGAGATTGTCCTTTATTGCATGAAAATGCTCAGTTTTGATGGAGATTGATTTATGTTTTCTATGATTTTAAATCATAGTTAAGAAATCACTGCCAAGTCTAATGTCATAAAAAGTTTCCTTTATGCTTTCCTCTATGAGTTTTATAATTTCATCCCTTACCTTTAGATTTTGATCAGTTTGAGCTAATTTTGTATATGCTGTCGCACACAAAAGGGCATAATTTCATTCTTCTGGAAATAAATATTCCTTTTTCCTGACATGACTTTTTAGAGGGCATACATAATTTATTCATGGGAAAAAACACAAGGCTGTTCAACATTTTAATAGAAACCCACCTCATTCAGAATGACAGAACACAATACGGTGCCATAAAGTCGCGTGTTTAACGTGGCAAAGCACTGTGCTGGGATGCTCTGCGGAAACAGACCACGCTACAGTCTTGTCACAACTTGGGCACTGTTTGTTGAACAGACTGTGCTTTTACTGATGAATGGTCTTGACAACCTTTCCAAAAGTATTAGACAGCATATTTTTATTTTTAATGTTCTTGTTTTGTGGAGACACTTGGCGAGGCACCTAAATTTATAGAGGAATTTTACATCTAAAGAATCTATGTATCTGATGGGAATCTTTGAGTAAAGAGTGAAGAAAGGTCTAGAGTTGATTTTAAATACACAGATTGAGCACCTATTATATCAAAATCTTTGATAAATTTAGCAATTGCTCAAGTATATTAGGTAGATAGATGGCTGGGATACATGACTGTGTAGACAGGTTGCTCAGATTTTCTAGACCAGAAGCACTTCAGAATGATTGGAAGAATAAGATTTCTTGATAGAACATGACCTAATCCCAATGGTAAATAATATTGTAAAGAAGGTGGAAATTTAGATGCCTGTGCTCAGGGAAATTTTTATCCAAATGGAGAATAAGCATTTCATGGGACAGATGCTTAACCTGATGGCACTAGGCCATGTCCTTAAAGAGTAGGGAAGATTTCAAGTAGCAGGCTGTGTGATGAGAGCTCAGAGGTGGCTGAGGGGATGTTGAAAATATTTGATGTAATGAAACAAATGATCCTTTCACCTAAGCCTTTTGGACTAGTATTTGTGTAATCAAAAGAGGTTTAACAATTACTAATTCAAATGTTTATTTTAGCATTGGGATATCTGACAAGGCTGATCAAATTTATACAGCTCTGCTGGGTTCTGAATAACTAGAAGGATGCATAGGGTATTCATCCCTACTTGCTCTTTATTTTGTTTAACTTGTATGAAAGCATGAAGGCCAGAATTCTACCAAAAAGAGAAATAATTTTGGAATTGAAATGTGTATTCTTCCATTTATATAGCAGATGCATCAGGCAAACAGTTGTGACGATTCATACCTTGAACTAGAGTTCAGAGAAGGATTTGGGAGAAACCACGTTGGTATTTATTATTTGTGTAGTTTTAAGCTATCCAGTTTTAGAAGGGCCTCTGAACATATTTCAGTCCTGTTTTATGTGCTGCAAGCCACAGAGATCACAGACCTGGGCAAGAGAAGGAGAACCACTATCTTCCTGCCCAGACTACAAGCTCAGCACCTTTCTTTGCTTCTGTCACCTGCCTAGCTCACAATCAGGCATTCTAGGCTGGCTTTGCCTATGTTGGTTCCACATTTGCTTCATTTTACTTGGGGTTGGCTTTCTTGATTTTCTTTCTGGGATCAAAACCATACCTCTCCTTTGTTCTGCTGGGTAACAAAAGCTCTTCTGAAATGTTATTCTGAGTCATGAAATTCAAGGGATAATACTTTATAGATTATTATACCCATAGAAATTGTTTGCCTTTGATCAGGGCCATTTAAAATCTTGTCGTACAGCGGTTAATTTTATGATGCAAATGTTAACACTTGTGACATGCTAGCTTGTGGTAGTGGGACTGTCTCTTGGGCTTGGGGATGGTCTGGGTTTCTTTTCTCCTTATTGAGAGATGGGCATTCATAGCAAGGAGGGCAGGCTAGAGTAATCAGTGGCCAAGGGACCTACTGGGATGGACTTTTTTTTTTCTGGGGAACAAAACTGAGGAAAGGTTGCTGAGTAGGGGGTTGGGATTTCTTTGGATGCTTGAACTGATTCCCTGTTGCTAGTTAAGAAATCACTGTGGCATAGCTGTTTGCTGCAGTATTTTTCACACTTTATCTAGCCTCCCGTGTCTCTGTTGCCTGAGAACCGTATTTATATTTACACTGCGAAGCGTGAATATGCTGCTGTCCTTTGGGGAAAGGGATTCATCAAATAATCCTTTTGCTTGAGTATTATTAAGTGGACCATGGCACTTCCTCTGCTTGTTTTTGCTTGGAGCCCTTGGGACATGTGAGGTGGCCTTGTCCACTTCAGTGGGTTTCAGCGGGGTGAGTCAGACTTAAAGAAACATAAATTCAGTTGAAAGCAAAGGTAACATGGCATAGCTGAATAATGGCCTTTAATAGGCAAGCCAAATAGTTAAATGCAGATGCTCGCTGCATGCTAAAACTTAAGGAATGCATATTCAATGCAATGCATTATTAAATACAACATTGAGCATATGGGTACCCACAATTAATGTATATAAATAGCTGATAAAATTGCTCAGTATTAGAAAGCTAGCGGCAAAAATGACCTCATATGTCAAGCAGACAAGTAGGCAGCTACCATTTTCTTTGTACACCTTACAGATGATAAATTAGTTTTATGGTCTGCATGGGGCTCTTATCACACTACAGCACCAAGTGCATGATAAAGAAAAAAAATGCCTCGGCTCAAAAATCGAACTGGAATTTGGAGTCCCAGCGGAGCTCATTTTTTAAATGTAAAGAATTTTAGCTCGCTTCCTTTGGGGGAAGATTTATTGAGACCAAGAGAAATGTAGATCTTGGTTATGTGTTTTGATTAAAACTTGATTTTTGTTTTTATTGACACTGGGTAGAATGTGAATCTGTCATGACTGGCTGCCTATTGATGGAGAGCATTTTGGTCCAATGGGCACAGGACAGGAAGAAGAAGGGGAGTCCTGGCTTTTATTTCCAGTTCCACTGCTAACAGGCGAAGCTGACCTTGGATGAAACTTTGTAACTCTCTGCTAGCTTTGCTTGTGCTATTTAATTCCTCTTGGAGATGGGGAGAAAACATTTTGTTTTACCTTAGTTCCACAGGACATAGGGGAACATCTAGCACAGATAGCAGTAAATGCAATGGACTAATTTGTCCTAGCATTTTATGGGGCAAGCGTTATCTAAGTAATTGGCCTTATTGTATAGTGTGCGTGCACACGTGTCTACATGTGTGTGCATATGTGTGCACGTGAGCACACGTGTGCATGCAGCCATTGGGGTCTATTTAAAAGTCTTTCATGGAAAGAAACCCAGAAAATACCAGACTCTGTAGCTTGTTTTGTGTGTGGTTTCTCAGCCTTTGTAAGGTTACATATGTTTTTCTTTTTATAAACATAGAAATCCACATGCACTTCTTTCCCATACTTTGAAATTCAAAGTAAGTGTTATGGCTAAATTCAGTTATCATAATGGAACAGAGGTGTCTTTGCTGTCAAGGGATAGAGACCTGTCCCCACTACTGAGTCCCTTAAGGGACTCAATTAGCATGATCTTCATATCATATCTTATCAAAGATTTATTGTTCCATATCCAAGTCACATCTAGGATAGGTCGCATCCCTCTACCTTGAGGTGATTCCTTTTTTTTTTTTTTTTTTTTTAATATTTAGAACTAGCAGTGTGATTCAGAGAGCTGTGGTTAGTTAAGAAGTACAGAGAGGAGGAGATTGAAGAAGAGCATGGCGCTTTTCCTTTTCTTTCAGATCTTTCTCTACTCTTGTGCCTTTTTCCTCATCTCAAGTATCCTAGGAAAAATGCCATTTTCTTTCTAAAATTATGCTTAAAAACCCAATTGCTTCCTGCAGATATTTAGGTAGGGCTTTGGTCTGTTTAATTGCCAGTATACTAACCAGACAAGATGTGATTGTTTACCCCCGAGCAGGTCACCAGAGAGTCACTAGGAGGAGCTCCACTCTGATGTCCTGAGGAATGGTGCAGGCAAAGCCTGTGCGTGCTCCTTTCCATGGGGCACTGACTCCAGTCCCAGCAAAACTTCAGTGTCTCTTGGATATCTGATTTCTATGGCAAGCTCTCATATACATATACATGTTAGTTCACAGGTTTTGTTCAGGTTCCTTTTTTACAGTTATGGGAATAGTGTGCAGAGGAACTGTTATCTTCTTAAATACTGAGAAAAGTCAAAGCTCCTTCCTGGTCTACGCAATCTTGCCAAGATTTTGTGTATTTCCTGAGAGTGTGCTCATTGATGCATGCATTCATTCAGCTTGTGTTTACTGAGCAAGTGCTCTGCCCTGAGAGCCAGTGATGCAGCATCCTTCATGATCTAGCCCGTGGGCTTTCCAGGCCCAGCCCCCCTCCTGCTCTGCAGGTACACATTCCTTTGTCTCCCATGGGAGCTTCTGTCATGGTGTTTCTCTGCCCAAATCATCGTGAGCTTCAGTTTCTCTCAACCCTTGTTTGGTCACTGACAAAAGGGTTAGGGATTGGTTTCTTCTCACAGAGGTTCTACACGAGTACGTAGACACGCATGCACAGAGTAGGGTTTCCATGAAAACTCTTGGGCATCCAGGTAATGGACAGGTTCTTTAAGAAGTCATGCCTAGACTCCTTAGACCTTGAGACTAAAGCGTGGGATGCTCTTGTTGTGCTTTATTGCATGAGCTGGTCAGCTACATTTCCTTCCTGTCAGTGCCACGAAACAGAGGCTGTCTCTCCCATTCTACTCCAGCACCTACAAAGACCTGCTGCAGGGAAGGCACTAAGGAAATACTTTTAAATAAATGAATGAAACCTCAGCGATCTGCATATTGCACAGCAAAGTTTTAAAATCTTGTACAGATGGATGGTTACCTCCTCCTGACTCACACAGCTGTGGAGTGCCTCACTGTGTTGTTTGAGATGACAGAGAGATGCAGGACTACAGAGCGTGAGAGGCTTTAATTTATTCTTACAAAACACAGTTACTATTTCTAGGGCTTTTCCTTTGACTCCGATGTATATCTATACTATGTCTCATTTCACGCTATCTATAATTTTATGCCAGCATAGTTTGATATGTGAATGATGTGCAACACAGGTTTGTTGTACACACTATGAAATCCTGGAAAAGCTGAGGAAAGGACTTTCTAGCTACTGTTGCCTTGAACTCTTCTTAGGTCTGAGAAATGACGAGACACCCCCCTAGCAGCTCTTATCTGTATTGTTTACATAACTACTTATGTAGTTCCACATGAGAGTTGTTACTCTCCTTGGCTGTGATAAACTTATTGTCACTTAGAACAAACTAATCTTGATAGGTAGTGACAAGGATGAATAAAGTCATTCTGTAGATTTACAAATGCAGTCATTAAAACTAAAGTACAATCCTCCTTAGGAGGCTGCTGACCTTGCCAACTGGTTGGCACCGTCCAGATCAGAGGGCACTCAGGACTGTCTGCTTGGAGAAGAAACAGCAGGATGTCCCAACAAATGCTCTGACATTGTTGTTTGTTTGTTTTTGGTTTTAAGCTTTATTTGAGTTCATTAGTAGGAGTGAAGCTGATTTGGAATGAAAATGAACTAGTACCCTGAAGTGGGGTCCAACCAAGCAGTCGTTCACAGCATAGCATGAGACAGTCGTGAGATAGAGACACAGAGATGACCTTCGGCTCCACATAGCTAATGACTATTTCTCCCACACACACACAGCAAAAATTGGAGTGTAGACTTAAAAAGGAACAAAATGCTTTGTCCTTGCTTGCTGCCAAAGTCCCTCCAGAAAGTGCCACTGACAAGGGGGTTAGGGATTGGTTTCTTCTCACAGAGGTTCTACATGAGTGCATAGACACACATGCACAGAGTAGGGTTTTCGCCTCTGAATATGGTTTGCAAAGAGAGAGGAAACCTCTTGAATTTAGCAATCAAATTCGTTAAGGCTTCTCTAAAGCCTAAACTTCCAATTAACAAGCAAATCATCATCAGACAGCCAGTGAATGGCAAATTCATTCCATTCAACATCTTTTCAAAAGTGGATTTTGTGCACTTATCTCCATGAAAACCCAGCAGGAAAATTTTCCCTGGGAGTGCTCCTGCATCTGCCTGTTTCTAATGATGGTAATGGCAAGCAATATTCTACAATTACTTTGGCGATCTCATTTCAAGCATGCAAATCATATTATTGAAGAGCCCAGCAAAAGCCATTTGTTCCTTGGAACCACCAGATGAGTTTTGTAGGGTGAGTGAGTGAATGCTAGTGAGAGAAGGCCAGGCACCCTGTCTACACTGCACAGTGGTAAATTTGCCCAGCAAGGTCAGATAAGACAGCCAGTATCTAGACGTCGCAAGAGAAAGGAAGCAGGATTTCACTCCTAATATGAGGGAATCTTTCTTTCGTTTCCTTCCTAAAATATTCATTTTATGATTCATTTACTAATTGGAAATAACACCACAAAAAGAAGATGGGAGTACACACACACACACATGCACACACACACACACACACACACACACACACACACACACACAATCTAGTGATAGAATTTAGAAAGCTAAAGCTAAGGCACTCATCAGGAGTGAGATCTTAGGAACCACAACAGTTCTAATGCCCTTTCCATTTTCCCTATGTATATCTATCTTACTCATTTGAGTTCTAGTGTATTGACGAAGTGTATTTAATGTTTCACACAAAGTGTATTCAGCTGTTTAATACATGTTTTTGGAACCAGTCCAAATAGCAGAATCTCATAGTTCTTCTACATAAGAGTCTTTGTACCTCCTAAAAGATGCTACTTCCTCACGTCCTGCATTTTGCTGGACAGGGTCCTGCTGAGATCCTCCTCCAAGATCAAGAGATGGTTCACTCTGGCTGGTGAGAGCTCTGTGGTTGGTCTCTGCTAGGACTGCACCTCCCTTATGTCTTGCATCAGGACTAATCAACAGGAGACATGAAGGATAGCCTTCTCCAACTCAGACTAGCCTCTGGAAGGCCATCTCATTTTCAGAAATCCCAGAAGAGCAGGCTACAACTGTGTTGAGATTGTCAAGGCTCAACTTCTCCCTCCTGTCATGTCTGTTTGCTTTGCATCTCTTTCATAAGCACTGCTCCCAAGGGGCCTCTTTACTAAACCTCAGGCACATTGACACTTATCTCAGATCACCCCAACATGAGCTTTGGGGTCAATCTGCCACTGTATCATTAACATTTTTTTCTTTTACACTGAGACATGTTCTATTAAAATGCCAATATTTGCTGCTGTTTGTAAGCGATTTATATTGTAGTGTAAATGAATTTCAGATATTTTCTATGGGACATTTCATGAATATGGAGACTAGGAAAGTGTAGATATAGAAGGCAATGAACAAAGGCAAAGAAACAGAGTCTGGGAACACCATCAGTAATTCTAAGGCTTGTGTTTTTCTACAAGAAGTTGAGTTAAGTATAAAGGGTACCAAATGAAGCCCTCTTTTAAGGATGCTGAGGAAAGACTACCAGGCTAGGCAGACTTTTGGGGTTAAAAAGGATATGCAATCTCATACACCTCCAAGAAGATCCACATAGGTAGCAGCATTCTGAGTTTGAAGCTTATAGATAGTCATAGGAATTTGCTAGCAGTTTCCAGATTGCTATATTGTCGCTTTGTCCTTAAAGTGACATTTGTAGGTGCTTTTTGTATGATAGTTGTTCTCCTCTTACTATCAATTGAGCCTTCTATTATTTTATAATAGCTGCTCTCTCAGTTTCTATTCTTTATAAATTCAGCTTGTCCAAAACTTTACATAACCCTATTTTATTTTATAGATTCTCTAGGCAAACTTTCAGTTTGAGTTTTGCCTGATAACTGCCCAATTCTCTCTTGAGCGGCTTCTGTGCAACAGACTCTAAGCTCTGACTTGGAATTCTTTCGCTGGTTACTGGTAAGATCATAAAGTAACTCCTCTATGGTTTAATTCTCATCCAAGGACAGCCAATTGTTTATAACTTAAGGGGTTGGAGAGTAGTGATGAATCACTTGATATGAGATATATCAACTTCAGGTTATTTAATTCATGGGTTTGGGGGCTGAATTTTCCCTCAGGTAGGGCTCCAGGTAAGGCAGGTACCACAGTCTGCCCATACAGTATATCATCAGTGACATCGCCCTTGGAAATTTGGGCTCACGGAAATGTTTCTTTTATGAACATGTAAGCTTTATTACCTTTGTGATGGGGTAACTTGCTTTAGGCTGCTCTATTTTGGCTCAAGCATTGCAGTAGAAATCTCAACAAATTAATCTAATGAGAACCCAACTGCTCTCAGCTGGATTGTTGCAGAAAATTTTAAGTAATGGTCCTTGTTCCCAAAGACATTACATCTTTCTTGCAAAATCATATGTGTGTAATATATATTTATTATATCTATGATTATGACATATAGTATATATTACATATTTTCATGCATAATAATATGTATATGCTATATATATGTATCAAAGAATATGATCAAAATGCAGTAGAGGCAGTGTGATAAAAAACTTTTAACAAACATTTTATGTCAAGTTTGGTGGAAGGAGAAAACATGAAATGACAAAAGGAGCACAGTGATTTCTTTCAGTTGGTCCATAATGAGAGGAATCATTGGCCCTGTGGGTTAGAATGACCAGAGATGAAGCGGTACACGTGTAGGAAGTGTGTACCTACCAAGAGGCGCAGTTTCAATGACTGATACAGACTGTGGGAATATGTTACAGATGCAAAGATTTTGACCTAAACCTCAGAGGAGAAGGCCTTGGTTTGTTTTTATTGACTTGATGAGAAACACAGAATGGATGACATAATGCTACACAAAGCAAATTAAGTCTTGTGTTCAAATCTGTTGTTCGTGCTCCTGCACTGTGAGGGAAATCTTTTGCAGTAGGTTTTCCTATCTGCATTCCTTGGCTACAGGAAGAAGGAAGGATTTTACAATTTTAGATTTTACTATTTCCCTCAAGAGAAAGTTCTTTAGGGAATTTCTAATAATACATGTAA
>NW_004524579.1:18334214-18349561 GCF_000260255.1 Octodon degus | reverse complement strand
TATATATATATTTAAGTTAATGTATCTATTTAGATTCAGTCTGAACTTTCTAATGTTCAAGTTTTGTTGACTCTTTTCTGTGTCTTTGTCCCATGGCAAAGATATACTAGGTGTATTTTTTTATATTGAGATTCTTGCTTCATAGGAGGAATATATCAAGTGCAGAATATGTAGAAATGCACACAGCTGCCTTCAGGCAAAGCGAAGCTTGGTGAGGTTGACTCTTTCATGGCATACTGTTCAAATGCTCTGTATTCTACGTGTCTTGTTGTTTGTGAGGTGCCTTAGTTCCCCATTGATTCTGCTGCCCCCAGCATCCCAGGTTCTCTAGGCAGTTGTTTATCCACTTGGTCTCTGCGTGCAAATGAAAGGGAGGGCGTTTGTGTTTTATAAAATAAAATGATAATAATGACTTCATGACTGAGGTCCCAGCTGCTAGCACATCAAGTGTGGACAGCAGCCTCCTCCTGTGAACTGCCAGGACGTTTCCTGAGTGTTGCAGCTCAGAGCCATTCACACCTTCCCATCTCTCTTCCTTCCACAAAAGAAACCTCCACTAAAAGTTGATTTGAATATGAGTTTTCATCTAAGAAGTTGGAGATTTTTCTGGATGGCAATGGGAGGGTTGGTTAAGCATCTTGAGCTGTGTTTCATAAAGTTTAATCTAGAAGCAGCCAACTGAATTGAATGCAATAATAATAACACAATTAATACTTAATAACACTTACCCACGTTGCAGGCCATGTCCTGGAATTGTACCTTTATTATCTCATTCACTGTGTACCTTTTGATGGGAAAGGTCATGTTTGAAACCATTGAGATAGCAATTATACAAAGTCCTAATGGAACACATATTTTATTTTTTCTTGAGAGTGCACGTATTATGGCAACACAGCCCAGCAATAGTTTGTGGAGACTTTACTTTTAGGAGGCAGGGGCTGTTGGTGTTATGCAAAGGTACCTTATCAGCCTATTAACCTTGCTGATAACCTCCCCACTATATGTGTGCCCCGTACTTACTAGAATTGTTTACTATATGTGTGTGTGTGGGGGGCTTTGAACACTTCAGTTACATTCTGAATTGTCACAGAACAGCTGCGGAGGAAGTCCTCTTGCCATCACCCATCACTGAGCTGCCACTATTTCTTAAGATATGGAGATGCAAGAGGATGCATTGATTCCATTTTCCTGAAAGCAAATGCAAAGAACCCATGGGCTTGGCCTATCCTGCGCTTCACACCTTCTTCTGTCAACACCCATAGCAACTCTCAAACGTTTGTGACCATTAGGAAAGAATTTGGTCATAGGAGGAAGGAAAATACAAAGGTAAATACTCTTGTTTCATGCTGCTTTCTTCTTAAGTCTTAGATCCCTGGGCTCAAAGTCTTTTACTCAAAGCTACAAGGCATCGACGAGGACAAGTGTATCTGTGGTGCTAAGGACTCTGCACACTTCTCCCTGTCTTAAGCAGGAGTCAATAAATCTTCTGAGTAAAAATGACAAAGGCAGAGAATGAAACAGGCTGATGACCGCAGACACTCTCTTCATTAACTCAGGGCTGGGTCAAAGTTATGGCCATAGGTCAAGAGAAGCAGAGTATGCAACTGAATGACCAAGTCTTGAGCATTGACTTAATGCATCCTTAGGACCAGCAAAAAAGAGCTCTAAAGTGAGTTTTCCCAATGGCTATAGATTCTTGAAAATCATTGCTTTGGCCAAATACTGTCATCTCTATCTTTCACTATGAATTTTTAATAGCTTAACATTGACTTGAATTTGGTCATCCCATGCCCCATACATATTATTATTTTTTATTTTAACACTATTTTTTTTGGCAAGGATAGTCAGGAGTTAACTTGGCATTTACACTCCCTTAGGCAAGGAAATGATAGTTTCTTGTCTGAATCTTTAAAAGGGTGAGGCATAGAAAATCAAAAAGGAAACAATTTTACTAAACCATAGAAGAGAATCTGAACAAGTGAGCAAACCAAGGAGGAAAAAATAGACACTGAGATCCAACTTGTAGGGCTAAGAAGGCAAACAACCTTCTCAGACAAAGAGCAGTGAATGGATTTCCAGCTACATCTGCCCCTTTTCTGAGTGCTGTGCAAGGAAGGAGATGATGTATGATGGCAGTCTTAAAAGACAAGGCTGAAGGGAACTCTAACTTGTGATCTGGTCCCTTTCCTCACCTTCCCCTGTGTGCACATTCATTTGGCATTTATTACTTACTATGTTGTGTATAATTAGGTGTTGTCTCTCTGCACGCATCTGCCTGGCTGCTCTAGCCTATTGGAAGCTCTGGGAGGGCAGGCTGTAGTCTGGACCATCTTTGGATTCTGTATCACTCATGAAGATATTCTTGTCCATCTCAAGGTGAATACCTGATAGATTGATGGAGACAGGTTATTAACACACTGCTGTGAGCTATCTCCTACTGCTGTGAACAGATGGTGGTGGTTTTCCTCTCTTCATATGGACATCCTATGAGAACAGGAATTATCCCCAGCATTGCTACGAGGTGAGCCAGTGGAACTTGGGCTCTCCTTTACGATCACCTCAGATCAGACTGTCCACTCACAAAAGGGACCTGTATCCATTACTGATATAGCACTGAGACAACATTCTGGAAAGAGACTAATGTTGCTGGTTATCCTTATGATATGGCGAAATGACTTCAAATTAAATATAGTGAATAATAGTGTGCATGTGACTATCTAAAATCTATCAGCAATATTTGCATTTTTCTCATCAGATCAACATAAAATAGACAATTTAGGCTTCAGAATGTATTACTTAGAGTAATTTTTAAAATTTCTTTATTATTTTTCTATTAGATAACTATTTATCTCAATGGAATTTTTGAGTTCTTTACTAAGTATGCCAGCCTACACTGATATCTTTGGTCTGATCCCACATATCATATATTATTTAAATTTTCTTATATTGGTATTTCATATGCAATTGCATCTGTAGAAAAATTTTGTCTCATGCATAAAAGGAGTTGATAATGTTACCTTTGAATCTATATTGTATCTCACAGTCATGTAGTAGAGATATTAACAATGGCAAATGGTTAATGGATAGTTTTTTTAGTGAAATAAATAATAAACATGGGCCGAGTTGCACGCAGGTCTACATCTCATTTGAAGCCTATGCTAAATGCATTTCCTCCTCTCTCTTAGAGTTTCGCAAGGATGCACCATCTGTCAGAATGTGATTCTTCTTAATTCTACAATGATATTATATAATCCATGCATTGATTGTTTAATAAATATTCATGGCCTATAATGATTATGGATTTTTTAAACGAGAGTTTGTGCAGGAGTAGCACACTGTGTGCAATAAATAAATAAATAAATAAATAAATAAATAAATAAATAATCTCCTCCCAGTAGGGTGTCTTTAGCTAATTGCCCTTCAGCATTAACTAAAAAAAAAATGGGAGCTTCAAAGCTTAGGAAGCCACAGGAAGTGAGGGGGAGCTTTTACCAGTTGGTTGCCAACTCATAAGCAGCCAGTCATTATCTTCTGGAAATCACCATATTCATTGTTTCTATGACTACCAGTTTATTAGAACTGGGAAGATTGGAGAGATGTTGATTGAAGGGTAAAAATTTCCGTTTACAAGATGAACAAGTTGTGGATATCCAATTTGCAGAACAAGTTAATTAATTCGATCATGATACACATTACAAAATATATATCTAATCAGCACATAGTATTCCTTGGATATATGATGAACTTCTTAAAAAACAAAATAACAAGATAAAAGTCTTTCCCTTCTGATGGCTTCCCCATGAACTGAAATATTCTTGTCTAATTCCTAAGTTAAGGTGTTTGTGTGAAAAGTGGAGATAGAGTATACTAAACCCATTTTCTGAAATACCACCATGACGTTGGTCACCATTTCTCTGAACTCAGCATTTCCAGGAAGATGTAACACAAGTATATATTCTGTACATCTCCCCCTATGGGCAAGTTGCTGATCAATTACATATGTGAAACACTCAAGGAAAATCATTACTTAGGATGAAGTTTGCACTCAATAAATGTTAATACCTTACTGATTGCTTTCATTACTAATGACTTGTTTCACCAGAAATCATTGGCCTATGAAAGAGTCAATACAGAAACTGAATATTAATACAATAGGGAAAAATACAATTAGAACTCTTCTGCTTTTTTTTTTTTTTTTTTACTTAGATTTCCCATGCAATTGTAGACTCCTTGACTAGTCTCCCTCTGCCCTCATCTCTCTAAATGTCTTGAGGCAAACAACACAAATAATTATTGTTGTTGGAATCCAAGCTTTTACGCATCTCCCTGAGGCAGTGGAGTCAGGTTAGTGCTGGGGCATCAGAGCACCAGAGCCCAACTCCTTTGCAGGGCAGCTATTGTGTTTTCCTTTTTTCTAGAGTGAGAACTTTCAACTTCTTAAAGCTGTCAACCTGATACTTTTTCACAGCATTGATGAAAACCACTAAACAACAATGACAAGCCCCTGAAATAGATTTATAGGGTTCATGATGGCTAAGAGTTGGGCTTGCTAAAAATAAAGCTGCTTTCACTCTCTGCCATCTTTTTCTCCCTGCTTGGCTATAATTAAAGTCCACATCTGAAATTCTTATCAAGTAGCAAAGTCCCATGAGTGATTGGCATCTGGCATCCAAAAATATTCTGCAGAGAACTGTGTTCTCAGTGGCACATCTGACAGGCACGGCTCACTCTCCATGTGCCTGGCTTCTGGGTGAGCGGCAAACCAATGGATAAACGGCACTATTGCCTCAGCCCCATATCAATCAATCAGTTGGTTCTTCCATCAATGACTTGCAACTATTTCTTATGCCTACCCTCGCTTACTCCTAACTGGCACATGAGAAGAGAAGAGTGATGGGGGAAAATCAGCCTTTCACTAATTGGAGTACTTTATGTGCTGCCAGTGCTAGGAGAGAAGGACCCAGAGTGGTTGAGAAATGTGGTTCCCTGGTGAGATGGAGAATTGCACTTGTCTGCCGGTCCAAACAGCGTTCGATTTTGCATAAAAATCTCACCCAATTAAAGGATTTTTTTCAATCCAAGATTTGTGATCTTCCTAGAATGGAAAGATTAGTTTTAGAGAAGAGAAGAAATATTTTTTCCCCTCATCTTGTTTTTCATGCTTGTGTCATTTGCATGAGAACCAGACAATGTGTGACTGCACTTGGGTTACTCCTTGTAGCATTCTAAATAAGAATATATTGGACAATAAGAGGCATTTTTTTCTCCTGAGCAGTCAAATAAATCTAATCATATGAATATACAATGAGCTAAAAATACCCATCTTTTACTGAAAGGTTTTATGATTTTAAGTAGACTTGTGCTAAACTCTTATCATAATTGTAATTAGAAGGAGCAGGTCAGTTTCCTGCTGCTCGTTCTCACATTTGACATGTGAACAGTGTGAAGTCACATGCCTGTGCTAGATTTTTTTTTTTTTTTTTTCTGAACCGGGGATTGAACTCAGGCCCTTGCGCTTGCCAGGGAAGCGCTTATTCCACTGAGCAATCTCCCCTGCTGTGCTAGATTTTTGATCTGCATTAGGTTACAGTTGCTGTGTCTTGTGGTAAGCAGAGGTCACACAGATTTATGTTAATGTTTAAAACAGTATATTATCTCTCAATAATTGCTAAAGGCAGCTAGTATTTCAACCTTCAGTTGTGTGAAACTGCTAGTGTACATTATACTAAATAATAAAATGTATAACAAAGGAGGCTCAGGTATATAAGAATAATAAACTTATTACACAGGTAATGATTCCATCTTTTGACATCTATGAGATTCATCTACAGGCTGCGAGATGATGGCTTGAACTTCTGCACCTGGCTAAAACAACTCCAAAGATCTTGCTTTGCCATGGTGTGTCAAAGAAAGAAATAGTTCAACAGTTCTAACAGGGAATGAAGTGTGAAGAAGGCCACAGGTGTGAGCAGAGAAGAATGCTACTTAGAGATGTTTTCCACATAAGGAACTAGTGAATGAATTCATATTCACACCTTATCCTTCAATTAACTCTTATGGAGAGTTTTGAATATTTTTGGATATTCCACCATTTTGAAGATGACAAAGACATTTATTTGCCTGCTATATCAAAGTCCATTTCTCTGTCATTAGATTACTGGAGAGATGAACACTGGAGCTGGAACAGCCCCTCAGGTATGTTGTAGTCCTTTCTTCTCAGAGTTTTGAGGAGAGAAGATTAGGGGTGTATGTAAAGTTCCACAGTTAATTATGGGAGATTCAGATTAGAATTTGGATCCTTAAACATAATTCAAGTAGATTTTCTGAGCTGAGCATGCTGCCTTAGAAATCTGGACTTGAGTGCACTATGACAAATAACATAAAACTTTCCCTAACCGAGATTAGCATCATGAGATAGCAACATAGAAGCAATTGAGTTAATAATGTGTAGTTGTGACCAGTCAGTTTCAGGCAGCTTTTTGTCTTAAAGACTTAAGAAAAGCAACTAGTAAATTTGCAGGAGTGTTAGTTAGTTCCCATCCTGTGGAAAGCTTGAAATCAGCCAAAGTAGGAAAAAAGTAGGTGATTAAGAATGGTACACGGGATGAAAAATGGAGGTTTGCTTGTGTAAGTGTATGAGGGAAATGCCCTGCCAAATGCTATCTCACACTGAAGGAAACAATCAGTGATTCTGCTTTAAGACATCCTCCTAAAAATGGCACCATCTAGTACAGACCTAACAGAACAGTATCAGTGTTCTGGAGATGTGCTCTTTCTGGAGGTGAGGAGTGATGATTTCTGTTCTTTATGCTGAAAGAGGAATGTTAGTTAGTTAGTCATAGAGCAACCTAGGAAAACTTCTGCAGGCACATTTCCTAAAGTGGAAAGTTCAAATCTGTCCTTAGATGGTTCTTGATTTCTCTGTCAATTACAATGATATTTGTAGAAGGAAACTATTTTAGACTGCCTGGAGATACAAGATCATAAGGTATCTTAAAACCAAGAAGACAATCTATATTATAGACAGTGTGATACTGAGCAGAGAGCTGCAGCTGGTGCACACTGACACAAGAGGTTCAGCGTGCACATTTATTCTCAACTTTGAGCTCCACTGTATCAGTTCTGGAGCTTGAAATCAGGTACAATGGAGCTGGACAGCATGGACACTGACAAACACTATAAATCAGGTTTCGACCGGGAACCCCTGCCCAGAAAGATTATTGTTAAAATTTTATCAGCACACCACTGAGTATTATAGCATGTTAGAAGAGTAGCAAACAATGGAAAATATTTCATTCAAAAGAATTGTTGAAAAATACTCTTCCAACATCATTTCAGCTAAGTAGATAATTAGGAACTACTGACATGACAATGGTGGACCTATACAAGGAAGGCATTATAAGAGAATAAGAAAATTCCTCCATCTGGAAATACAAAGGGAGTTACTACACCACAGAATTTAGAACCAATATGCATAGAATTGGACCCATATCTAGCCTTTGGTCATTTAACATATTTTAAGGTCTATAAGTACAATATTATCTTTAGGAAAATGCAAAAGATGTATAACCTTGCTAGAAAACTAAGAATATAAAGTCCAAAGAAAACATTAAAGATATAGTATGTACAGTAAGAATTGAAATGAAAAAAAGAATTGAAATGAAAAAATAGGCAAATTCTGGGTAGATGCATGAGACAAGGATCTGTGCTGCAATGAGACTGGAGCAGAGTCTTGAAGGCAGATGTAGCTGGATACTGTTCAGGGCCATGGAGAGGCAGCTGTAGGGGATCAGGGGCCATGAAAGCAAAGTGTCTGCAGGACAGGGCATTGTACATAGACAGTTTGTTAAATAGCCCTTCTTGGCAAGAATGGAATCAGCAGCTGGGAAATGGCAGCAGATAAACTGAGACAGTGAAAAGGAAGAAAGGACAGAAATGAAGGAAGCAGACAGAGGTTAGGCAAGGAGTGAAACAAAGGAAGAGAGGAGAAAAGGATTCATTACTCAACACAGGGCATTGTGTGAAGTAGCCCTCATGTATATCATGTCATGTATACCATGTGTATCATGACAATTACCGAAACACTGCTGGGGAGACATTCTCCTTATTTCACAAGCCAGGAATCCAAGGGTGAATCAAGTGAACTCTCCAAAAATCACACAGCAATCCAAGGTGGAACTTTGCACAATCTGTGCCATCCGGCGCAAGAGCCAAGGCATCTGCCGCAACATGATATGCCCTGTCTTGTAGATTCTTGAAGATTCCTGCAGTTTCCCAAAACCATTTTTTTTTAGTTAAACACCAATACTAAAAGGAGAGGGAAATACATCATTTGCAGCAATATTGAGAGGAGAAGTTGAACGAGCTGTACTTCATATAACTAAACATGTAACAAACACCTTGGTTGAGTAGGGAAAGACTGCTCCATGTTTAGGTGAAGGTCAAGGTTGCCAGAGGGGTAAGACTTGCTATGTAGCAGAAAAGACACCAAAGAAGCAATAGCATGTGCTGTGAAAGGAAAAGGTTACCATCAAAATGAAAGAGACAAGATTCAACTAAAAAGAAGTACTGAATCTTGAACATTTATTATGAGCTGTACCTCTGAATCTTTCCCAAAGCACTCTACTACTGCAAGTTAGTTCACTAGGGACCAAGAGATACTTTTGACAGAACTACAGACTTTTCTGGTAGAGATAAATGAGGTGTAATTTAAGTAGTCCCAAACTTTTCTGCAAGCCTTAAGATCCCTGCACGTTGTTGGATCTGTTCATAATGGTCTGGACCATTTCCCAAAAAACACCAGTGGGAGAGACTCAAGCAGACTGGCCGGGCCAGCAAAGGAAAATGAAGCCATTTTGGCTGGACTAAGGCTGCAGAGGGTCTGAGAGTTTTCAATTTATAATTTGTTTTGGTCTTTTTAACATTCTTTATCTGCCTTTATTTGCTCAACAACCCTTTGCTCAAGTTCACGCTCAGCTTACCACATTCAATGAAGCACACAGCAGTGGACAGGGGAATTTAATCTAGAAATCAGCCTGACATGTCTCTGCAATGTGTTTTAGCTTCCAGGGCTGTGCTAGGAGGATACATAAGCAGGAGCTCTGTCTAGGTCAGGGGGCCTGTGAGCCCGGCCAGAATCCCTAACAATGCCTTGTAGGCAGTGCTGTCAAACACACTCCCAGCTTCTTAACTGACAGCGATGAGCATTTTAATAAAATGAAATTCTGATTGTTTTGAAGCATGAAGTCTAGTACAAAGGAGTATCTGATCAGCTTTCACCAGGGCTTTCATAATTGTGAATCCCTCCATCTGACTGCCAGAAATTCCCTTTTCCAGACAGTCAGAATAGATCATCCTCACTTCAAGCTGTCTCAGATGCATTACTTGGGATTCTTTCAACCTGCCTTGTAGCTTTCAGGTGGTAAGATGGCAGGCGTCCAGTCTTGCTGAAGAAAAAGCCTTCATTGTTCATTGTGCCACTGTATCTTCCAACCCCTTTTGTTATATCCTGGAAGCCTATTTGCTTTTTAACTGCTGCCACATACTGGGAAAACATCTTTATCGAGCAAGCCTCAATGCCAAGGCTTGAGTCCCTTTCATCAGGGAGCCTGTAAGTCCCTAGCTGTGATGAAAACTCAGAACATTTCTGTCCACCTGCTTATCTTTATGTCAAGTAATTTGAATGCCACTGGTCCCTGTGCTGCTTCAGTGCTCAAATTCTCCTGAAATCATCAGTGTCTTCCCAGAAGGTGCAATGCAAAGTTATTGGCAAATACTGTCAGATTAGAATTCTTCTTGGTGCTAAATGCATGTATACACCAAGAATGTTCCACACAGGGACTTTTCCAATAAACAAGAAAAGTCTTTGTCAAACATGACACAGCAATGGATACTTGTCCGCATTGCCAGGAAACTATGTACTGTCTCTCACATTGCCTGAAATTCCTAGCCATTCAGTAAAAGAGCTTGGGTTCCACTGACTAGGGTTTATTTTGGATTCTAAATTGAGTCTGTACCTTAAAATACTGTATATATTTTAAACATACTTTTAAAAAGTACTAATGATGGTGAAAGAAAGAACATGACCTTTATTCACACCTTGGGTAAATTTAATTTTTAATTATCCTGCTTTACTTCTGACTTGCAAAGAGCACCAGCTATGCAGATGAGTACCATTACAAATATGGATGATTTTTTACCATTTGACTGACATCTTCCTGTAAATATGCTCAGTGCACACACACACACACACACACACACACACACACACACAGACACACACACTCCACACAGTAACTATATTGACAGACATGATTAATTTGAGCGATAGATAGATAGATAGATAGATAGATAGATAGATAGATAGATATAGTTATTGCATTGTGCACTGGATATATACAACTTTCATTGGTCACTTGTACTTCAAGAAAGCTTAAAAAGTGATGAGGGGCAAGGGAAAAGGAAAGGGATGAAGTAAAAGGAATTCTGAGCAAGTCCCTGGCTGAGCAAGGCAAACCCCGCTAAGCAGATAAGGATTCTGGGCTTGGACGTTATAGGGTCATTAGGTGTCTGGGAAGCATGATATTGTGGTCCCCTGAGGGAGGGAAGGATTATAGGAATGGTGGAGGAGGAGCCACCTCAAGCCAGCTTTTGAAATTGCATTTTTAGGTGAACATAGATGTAAAAGATATCCTAATTTAACTGAGACAATTAAACTGGTGTAACTCCACTTTTTCTACCTTGGGTGTTTTGCTTATCAGAATATTACCATCTTGGTGTGCTCAAGCTCACTCTATCCTGATCCCCAATTGCTCTGAGTTCCACAGTCCCCAACACCAAACCTGCCTCTTCTTTCATAGACCATTCTTTTTACTTTTGTCAGTTACCCTGGTTGCTTAGTGATTACACAATATCTTTTTGCTTGGACATATAATGTATCAGCATGTTCAGTACAACTGAGTTTAATGAAGAGTAAGGAAAGGAGTAATCCTTGCTGGATTGAAACTACTGAAAAACAATGTATACTGTTGCAAGCACTGTGGAAATTAGTGCGGAGATTCCTTACAAAACTAGGATTAGAGGTCCCATTCAACCCAGCTGTTCCCCTTCTGGATATTTTTCTAGAAGAATTAAAAACATCATACTACTTCAATATACATGCACCCATGTTTATAGCACCACAATTTGACATAACGAAATCTAGAAAACAACTCACTGCCCATCAACCAAGTAGTGGACAAAAGGATGTGGTACTGTTTATACAATGGAGTACTAATCAACTATAAAGAAGAGTAAACTTGAGACATTGATAGGGAAATGGAAGAGACTTGAGTCCATACTTATAAGTGAAATAAGCCAGTCCTGCATGTGCAAACATCATATTGTCTCTTTAGTGTAAGAACCATAAAGAGTAAAGTGAGACCCAAAATGTACAATGCACATTGTGAAATGGGAAGAAAATGTTCAAAAGGAAAGAGAAACTGGAATGGGAGAAAGGAGAAAAGAAAGAGGACAGGAAAATAAATACAGACACACACACACACACACACACACACACACGATAGCTAAGATAGAAATATTACTAATTGCAGTTAGCTTATTGAAAGGAAGCGCATATGTCTTTACTACTGGCTCAGTTTTTCACACCTCTATCTTGTACTGCGAGCAACTACTTTGAAACTAACGAAGTGCAATGTACTGAACGTTGTTACTTTCCTACAATCCTGTTTTGCAACTTTGTACCATTGTTTTTATTGTCTATCTTTCTTCTCTTTAAAATAAAAATAAATTTAAAAATTAGAAAAAGCAATTACTGTAAGGATTTAAGGAAAAGCTGAGTTAATTCTTCTATGTTGTATCTGTAAGGAAGCAACCACATCAATATTCTTCTGAATTTTAATAATGTAAGGGTTGATAACCATACTTTACTTGCTTGTTTTGATTTTCTTTCTTTCTTTTTTTTGTATTTTAGGACAAGGTCTAGAGAGTCTACAGGGTCTATAGGGTATCAATATGCAGATCCAAGTCATAGTGATTCTCCTGTTTTCAGCCTCCCAAGTGCTGGGATTACAGGTGTGCACCACTACGTTCAGTCTCAATTGCCTTCTCAGTTTGCCCACACTGGGGATAGAACCCTGGTCCCTGCGTCTGCCTAAGCAGGTGCTTTAAAACCCTGAGCTATCTGGATGGCCCTGTTTTTGATTCTTGAGGTGTGTCTTGCAGAGTTTAGTGATAAGAACAAATATATTTTGAGTGATTGGTGAATGTCAGGCATTGGGGTTAATAGCACTGTGCAAATTATCTCAATCTTCATCATAGCCATCACTTACTGTCACTGTTCCCACTTGGCAGGTGAAGCTGTTGAGGCTTGGAGTAGTTAGATAGTCCATCAGAGGCTTTACTATCTATGCCCTGAAGCTATGCTTGATATGAGGTTTGTCTGGTCATGGTTAACTGCCAGATTTGTGAAGAAAATGTTTATATCAATTCCTTAGGCTTTTCCTATAGGAAACCAGAAACCCACAGAATTCTGCATTTGCAGGGCTCTGCTGAAATGTCCTCCTTGAGTCTCCCTAACCGTACTTATTCAGTGCTCCTCCCTAGGCCCATGTCCCATGTCTGGACCTTGCACTGCTCTGCACAGGATTATGCCATTTTCATTCAGTGTCTTGCTGAGGCTGTCTGAGAAAGTTTCACTTGAGGCTCTGACCATTCTGCATGTCAGTGTTTGTAATCTGACCTCTTATGCAACGTGATGCAGCCTCTTCTAACCTGTTGTCCTCTTTCATTACTAAAGTATGTGATATGAGAACTAAGTGACAAAAAATATTTGCTTCATGGTATGCCATGCAGAAAGTGTTTAATAAATATAATCTGAGGAAATACTATTATTGTTAATATTGTGCTTATATCAGCCCACCAATCACTTTACTCTCTGAACTTTAGTAGCTTTATGTTTCACAGGTGTACCATTTTACTTCACCAAGAGTGACATACATTGACTTGAGGACAAGGAGTAGTTGTATAAAATGTTTCAGGGAATATAAAGCTCCTATCATCATTTTTCTGTAATCAGAATGTGGCTGGCTAATAGTGTCATCAGCCTTATAAGGGATGTGATTTCTCCAGGTCCTGAGGCAGCTCTGACTAGCCAGAGAGCATCATGACCACATCAGTGCCTCTTGGGAAGCCCCCCTTACCTGGGGATTCAACTCCTTCCTTGTGAAGACGGGTGCTAGTACCCTACCTGAATGATCTCCTGATGATGCAAGGAGTACCTTTACAACTCGAAATCCTTGTGGCTCCCTCATATCTTTGGAGACTTGAACTCTGGCTTCCAGAACATTCCCTGGCTCCTGATAGTGTATAACAGGTGCCTAACTAAAAATGTGCCCATGGTTCTATTCACTTTGAGAAAATGGAGAGACTAGAAGTAGAACTTAGCATGCGCTGTTTGTGGACTTTGTGTGTGGTTGTTGTTTTCAGCAGCATGTGCCTGCTTTCAAGGTATTCCTAGTTAGATTATGTAAAAACATGTCTTGGTGCTATAAATTTAATCTCTTCTTTTAGCCTCTTGCCTCTGACAGCTTGAAATAAATACTCTGACTAAATGTTGTGCCCTGAGAGCCTGGTAAACTATGTTATCTCAGCTTAAAAGGAGGAGAGGGAGCCAGAAATTACATCTATTGAACAACTTCCTCCCTTATTCCTCAGTGTTTATAACCCCAAACCCCCAAATAGGAGAATTTTCATGCAATTTATAGATGGCATTTGCAAGGGGCCTAACGAGAACCTATAACTCATCTGACACTCCAGTAAATATTGGAAGCTACAAAAACAGTTGCCGGAGTGTGAAAAGCATCTATTTAGGATATCTGCTTTACCCTAAATTTGATACCAGTTTTATCTACAAGTAAACTTGTCCCCTCTTTCAAAAAACATTAAAAAGAGTTGGAGGATACCTTTCTGCATTATGGTTTAATACAGAGGTAAAAGTGTCATTAAACTAAGTCATCAGTTTAGTTTCCACTGATAAAGGAAACCAGAAGAAACTTGAGAGAATCTAAGGAATTCAAAGTAAAAGAAAGTTACTTTGGATGGGAGAGAGTGAGGAGGATATTTAAACACATGCACCTAACATATGGTTGCTAAAGTTTCTGTTAAGACATAGCAGGGCAAGATATATGAATAAAAGAACATCATTTGTTCTTAGGATATTTGGATTGTTACAGAACAAAACCAGTTTTGTTGCTTCAGAATGTATATAACTGGAAAAATCAAATAAAGTGAAGTGAAGGGTATGGTGCGACACATTTGAACTGAAGAATAAAAAGGAATTAGACACAGAATTTGCAGTATAGCTAATCCTAGCTATTTAGAAGGCTGAGGGAGGAGGGTCACAAGTTCCAGTCCAGTCTGAGTAACTCGGTGAGACCTTATTTCAGGTTATAAAATAAAATAGACTGAAGATATAGCTCAGTGTTAGAGCTACAATACAAAAAGAGAAACAAAAGCAAAATTTAAAAGGAGGAATTAGCATTCTAGGAGGCATATGCTTCAATATCTAAGTATATACAAAAAGGAGACAATGCTTTTCACATATATTTCACAGAATTTATGTAGTAGGGATATACTGCACATGCATCTGGTAAAACTCTTCACTGTAACTAGTAGCTTTATCTTCAATGTAGTGTGCTAAAGATTTACTTTTTTTGTGTTTTAGGGAAGGGTCTACAGGGTGTTCAGGGTCTCACTACTAGATCAGACTTGTAGTGATCTGCCTGTTTATAGACTCCCAAGAGCTGGGATTATAGGTACATGCCACCACACCCAGTCTCAATTGCCTGCTCAGTGAGCCCAGTGATGGGGCTGAAACAGCAGGCCTGGGGATCTAACCCTGGCCCCTGTGCCTGCTTGCAGGCACTTTAATCTGCTGAGTTATTTGGCCAGCCCTATGAGATTTACCTTTTTATCAAATACTTAAACTAATATTCTGGATTAATTTTGTAAAGAAAGTGGTGAGAAACTTGGGCCCAAGTGACTACACCATCCTGAAATCCATAATAGAGAAGACTGAAATATCAACACTAAACTTGAAGTGCCCAATGTGCCAGGGCAGAAAGAAGCTGAGAGGGTATCAGAACCACAGAGGACCAGGTGGAAACCACATAAACATTTTTCATGATTAATCAACATTCATTTGAATCTCTGGGGTTATAAAGGGTTGAAAGAAAATTCTGAGAGCAGGCTCAGTTTCTTGTAGACATTCCACAAAGCTAGATCTTTTTTATGTCACTGAGTGGACTGATAGCACTTGTTGGATGGAAAGATTTAGGTTCATTATATGA
>NW_004524579.1:18318565-18334059 GCF_000260255.1 Octodon degus | reverse complement strand
AGACAAAGCAAGAAGGCAAGAAGGGAAGCAAACAAGAAAGTTTCCTGGGATGATCTACTTCTGGGTTGTGAATATCTCTGGAGTTTTGATTTAACATTCAGTCGGAGAGGGGAAACTCAAAACAGAAATACTAGATTTTCTGCTCTGCTGGTATGTTGGGCTATAGCCAGTTCTCTCTGGCTGTATTTGTAGCCTGATTTCAAGGAACAGTTGGTGTCAGTAACAAAGAGACCCTCTAGAAGGAGAGTGAATTCAGGCAGTGTTGGTTACCTAGATTTGGTACTGATAGATCTTGAGTGGCAGATGGGATATTTGCTCAAAACTAGCATCTGGCAAAAGTGCCAAAGGGGACAGTCAAGGACAAGGGTCAACCCAAGAAGAACAGCTGTGGCCACTATAGCTGGTGGCAGGGTACAGAGAACAAGAGGAAACAGAATCAGAGAAGAGTGTAGAAAAAGATAAAATATCAAAACAGTAGGAGTGCTCCATATTGCTAGGAAGTCCCAACAGAATTAATTGCTTTCAGAGGAATTGTGTGGTGAAAGAAGAGATGAAAAATAAATGTCAGGTGATGTAATCTGCACGTAGTTACTCATGTAGATAAAATCCGACCATACTGGTTTCAAAATCAGACAAAGGCTAATATAAAGGGGCTAGAAGACAGAAGGAAACCATGCTTAAGAACAAACATTAAAGAGAACCATGAGATTATATTTAAATAAAAGTGTTTCAAGAAAGTCAAACTTCAGCCTAAACTGAAGCTCACAAAAATTACAGGATTTCAATACTATGCACAAAGAAGGAAATACCTGAAATAATGGTTGGAAGGAGCAAAAGCTAGCAGGCAGCATGCAAACGAACTTTTGCTCAGCTTCTAGTTTGCTTTTAAATATTCTGATCACCAGTATGGATCTTTACCCATCAGACTAAGTTCTTCAGTATGGTGACACAGGTGCTATGCTTATGTCATTGTGATAATCACCTTTAACCTTTCATGATGAAGAGATTCAAGCAAATGTCAGTTAATCATGAAAAATGTTATGCGATTTGCACATTTTCCATGTGATTCTGTGGACCTTTTGTCTTCTTTTTGTCCTGATCCACTGGGCACTTCAAATTTTGCCCTCTTTATCAATAAAAATGCATATGTATTTTTATATTTGCAAGTATTTCAGTATCTTTGATGTACATGTTTCTAGATTCCTTGAAAATTGAAGTTGGACAGTTGGTGCAGCTCAAGGTCACCAACACTGCAATGACTTGAGTATTGCTTTGGACTATGAATATGCATCACACTCATCTTAGCCTAATCTTTCCTCCCTCCCTCCCTCCCTTCTTCTTTCCTTTCTTTCTCTTTCTTTTTTTTCTTTCAGTACTGAAATTCAAGGGAAAAAAAATCCCGAGTTCCTTATTTTAGTCTGAATGTGATCTGAAGGTAGTTAACCTTGGAAAGAAGGTAGAAATGAAGACAAACTTTCTTTCTGGCCTCCTGATGTTTCCGCGTAAATTGATGGATCCCTGAAGGATGAAGGCGACACCATGACAAGTGCAGAGGGGAAAGTTATGCTGAGCCTGACATTCACAGGGCGTATTAATTATAAGTATCCATCTCCCTAGTGATCGTGAACTTCTTTTCCCCAGGAAGCAAACCGACCAAGAATTTTACTTTTGATGGAAATGAAGAATGTGTGGAGTTCTTGCTAAGTTTCAGTACCTTTAAGTTAAATGCATCTTCACATTAAGTTGAGGGAACTGCACCACTCAAACTTATATATAAAAAGAGTAAAAAGGGAATGCATGTTGTCTTTTTTTTTTTTTTCAAGGAAGTGCACAAAACTTGGAGTGAACCCAAAATTCAATTATCTTAGAAGAGAGGAGTTGGATTTTATTTTATGGATGAAGGGGACAGAATTTCTTGGGACATGATTAAGATTTTTCTCTTCATTAAGATGTGGAATGATACTACTCTGCTGAAATCATGGATGGTTAATGTATTTGTGATTGTGATTCTATAAATAGAAATGAAAGTTAACTGGAAATGGTCCTTATCACTTCTGGGGAGCGAAGCCTCAGAGACAGGGAGTTTGGGGACACTACCCAATTCAGGTGACCACATGCCTAAAGACCTCAGAATGATGGTGAGGTGTCTCCTAAAGCAAAACCATTCAATTTGGCTGTAGTATTTTGAATAAAGATGTAAAACGAAATTAGTGTTGACAGTATGTTCACAAGGACGTTCAGTGGCAACAAACTACATATGTATTTATGTAATTTTCTCATGCCATTTGGTGATGTACAGACACAGCCTTAGACAGCCTGTCTGGCTCAGTCAGGTCAAACTTGGTGCATTTTCTCAGCAGGTTGTTTTGCATGAGTTAAGTGCAGCCAACATCTCTCTGGTACACAAGCATTTTAGGTCTTCTGATTTCCATATCCCCTGAGAGCTCTGCAATTATGTCATTTTATGAAGTTGATCCTTTATTTCCTTTTTTCCCCTCTTAATTCAATGAATAGAGGGATTTGTTCTAATAGTGTTTGTAAATAGGATATAATGTCCGCATCTTGTACAGCAAATAACCACTAAGAAGACAGTATGCAATGTGTTAATTATTGAAACTGTCCTACCAATTTGATTTGAAACTGTCTCATTGCTATTTGTTTCTCAATAAAATTATGGAAAAAAAAACAAAGAGGGTATTAGAAAGCACAGCTAGAACAGGGAACAAGGTCTGGAGCCCAGCAATTTCAGAGATAACTTTTGAGGTCTGCACAGCCCTATGGATAACCCACTATGACTACTGGACTACTTGGATTATTTTGCTGAATTCAAGCACCTATAATATTCAAATGGCAAAGGAATACACATCTTTGACAAAACTAAATGAAAAAGGGGTATATAAATGAAGGACCATTTTGTATCTGTATATGCAAAATAGTTAGGTTAGATATACATCTACTTTCTCTTAATTCAATGAGAAATAAGATTTGTAGTAATAGTGTATGGACATGATACCATGTCTGCATCTTGTACTATGAATAACTACAACGAAAACACCATGCAATGTATTAATTATTGTAACTGTGCTACTATCCTGTTTTGAAATTCTCATTACTATTTGTTTCTCAATAAAATTAATTTTTTAAAAAAGACCCTTTATTTCCTAAGCGAACTTTTGTTACTGCTCCTGTTGCTGTTGCTGTTATTTGTTTGTCTCCCTCCAGGTAGCTTCACAAGAGCAAAAGTTCTACTTTTCCTAATTTGAACATGAACTTTTTTCCTATCTGAAACTTCTTTCTATCCTTTTTGTTCCATTTTTAATGAAAGCAATTATCTTAAGTGAGCAAACATGCAAATACATTGACAAGTAGGTTGGAAAAATGTTTTTATTTTTTAAGTGTTCTATTTATTGTGATGAAGATAAAAAATAGCATGAATTTTCTAGAAGCAGTAAATCATCATTTTAATTTGCAGAGTACTACAGTCTAACATTTTATCTAACTATTTCCATCATTTATGCACAGCATTTAACTTTGTTGTTCTTGCAATATAGAATTTTATAATACTCAAAAGTTCAGGAGCTATTTTCTTTTATTCAAATGTTTTCCTCCTGGAAAATGTCACTGTGTAGATAAGTCACAATAAGATAAACTCATGAATATTCACAAGATATATTTTGAATACTGTATTACCCACTAAATGGTTTTTCTACTGGCTAGATCACCCATATTCCTGATTACTCTCTCCCATTAAATCCTTAATTGCTATTTAAACCAGACAATTTTTCATTGTAATTCTTGCCCAGGCTAGTGTCCTGGTAATGCCACTTGGTATTACACATGACATATAATTCTCTCTCATTTTAGAAATTTATGTGTTATTCATTTCTTGCTTTGGTTTTTAAATAGGGATATTTCAAATTTTTTAGGATTCATTATCCATATTTGACAAAAGAAGCAAAATTCTGAGCTATGGGAAATAGATCTTAATATAGAAGTAATATAACATTCCAGTTCACGTGAAGAGTTAGGCATTAGGGTGGGAAATCCAAATTCTCCATCCCTCAATTTAAAGCAAATATTTTGGGCTTTCATAATTTTTCTTCTTGGTGCCATACATACAGATTTACCATTTTGAGTGGTGTCTACTTGGAGGTCATAAAAGTGAATAAATTTCTTTCTCAGAATTAGTATATATTCCTAACCACTTTGTCCCTACTTTTATTATATAATTCTTACTAATTGTGGAAAACACAAAAAATTCTTTATTAAATAGCTGCAGAAACAAAACACTGTTTCTTGTTTTTATTTTTTTTTTGTTATTTTTAATGTAGATTTGGCTAATCATTTGTAAAGATAAACTTTGAAAAATATTGATTTTTATGGATAGAAGCAGAATCCAGCAGAGTCAAAATTGTTTTAAAGCTGCTTTTTGAATTAGAGGCATAAATTTCCCTTGAATTCGAGGTCTAATTATACAGAGTTTCCTATGGTCAATCTCTTCCTACTTAGGAAAATATGTTTACATTTATATTTTGATCTCTTTGAAATACTTGAGTTAGTATGTGTACTTTAAAAAAATCTAGTTAATGCAAATAATCAATATCTTCTACAAGAAATGAAACATATTGCAAAATATCTTTTTTTTGGTTTTAATGTTTAATTCTTATTTTGAGTTTGAAGGATCCATCTCTGTTATGTGGGTAGATTGAGCCATGATTGTCCAATGGACTGTTCACAACTGGACATATCCCATTACATCATTAAGAAAACGTATACTCTACTGTGCTTCCTATTTTATCCCATATGACTGAAAACATCCCCAGGACAAGAGATAAATTTAAAATTCATTTTAACTCCCAGGAAATAAGTTTTAGGGATTTGTTGAGGTCATTAGAATGCAACAGCTTTGGAGTCAAGTAGTTAAGGGATTTGGCCTGGCGTCTACCAGATCACTGATATATCTTTAAGCTGGCTACTGATTCTGTGCCTCAGTTTTCTCTTCTGTCAGACGTGCACATTAATATCAGTACATATGGCTAAGCTGTCCAAGTCTGATGCCTTGCAAAGAAGTCATCTACTTTTCAAGCTCCATGGAAACCAGTGGCACAGGGCAAGGCTTATGTGTAACAACACTTTTCTTCATCTCTACCCATCCTGCTGTTACAAGGGTTGATGCTTCCCCAAGCAAGAGTGCTGATGTGGCAGACTTTACCACTATTCTACAATGTAGCATGATAATGACAAGGATCCCCAATCACATCAGGGAAGTGGAAGGTCTAGTGTCTTCAACCATGATGCTAAAATTAAGAAAAGGTTGCCACTAAGATTTTACTATGTCTTACTTCTCTTCTTGACCTAAAGTCAGCAAAAGGACATTCTTATGCACGTGTCTGTAGCCAATGCAACAAAAGTTGTGTCCTTTTATTAGCCCTGCCTGCTAATTAATGTGCAGTGGGTAAAGGAAAATACACACACCTACTTCCTCAAACATCTCCATAACTTTTCCCCAAAGAAAGATGCTCCAGCAGTCTAGAACAAAATCTTAATTATCCAAAGTCACTTTCTTTAGTGTTTAAATTCATCAGATAATTGCTCAATTATCCACTTTGTTTTGTCTGTGTAGATATCCTGGCTCAAGTTCATTAACCAACTAATGTACACAAAAGATGAGAAAATTAGGAGATTGTGCCTATGTTGAAATTTTTGTTCTCCAACCAATGGTTCGTCTGTACTGCTGATGTCTGCTGTCATTACAAGTTATCAAGTCAAAGTAATGTTTATTGCATCCAGCAAATGAATTAAAGTATGTTTGTGTAAACTGTTTTTGTGTCAGGTTGAATAGGCATTGCTTATATATTGAAGGAAGAAAAGTAGATGTCCCCTTCAGTAATAAAAGATATTTCAGGGGAAAAATGTTTGATTTTTTTAAGAATATAAGGATATGCTATATATATCCAGAGTAAATTTTATATCATATTTGTTTCTGGGGAGAAACAAATCTTATCTTATCAATATCTCTCAGCTGGAATCAATGATGCCCCTAAGCCAGTTATTAAGATCACTTCTACCAGAATGGGATGGTGGTACACTCTTATGAATACCAGCAAATGGTGAGGCTGAAGTGAAAAGGACTGCAAGTTCAAAGACAGCTTGGGCATTATCACCAGATGCTGTCTCAAAGAAAAAACAAAAAGAACAGAATCCCTTTCTCCTTGCTTCCAAGATCTGGTTATGCAGGAGCCAGAGCTAGGCAATGGGTGGCAGCTGACCTCCAGTGCTTCTTGTTAGGTAACCCAAGGGTTGGTGACCTCGTTGTGTCTCGCCACATTTATTTTCTCTTTTGGCGCAATTCTCTGTCATATTCTAGCTTGGTTGGTGTTGCATACTCTACTGAGAATATTGCGCCTATTATGTAATGGTGAACTAGTAAGATAGTTGTGATTAGAGTCTGAATTTACATTCTGTCTCATACAAATTGATGCTTTATGGGTGATTTATTTACTTTCTTTAATTGTCATGTTTCTTATATGTAAAATATAATGTCCATCTCACTTTCTGTGAAAGTTAACCATGTTAATGTCCAAAAACAAAAGAATTATTGACATGGTCTTATAGTAATGCATTTATCATTTGCCTAGTGTCAAATCTGCCTAGATTAATTTTATAACATTAACTTCTATTTCCTCAACTCTTGACTTTTTACTGAATGTGCTCTCTGGCTGAGAGACCACATACTAATGAAGCAGTGAGGAGAGTTGGTTGGGTGGATAGAGAGAAGGAAAAATAAAGGTCCCTTGCCAAATTGAGTTGAGTTTCTTTTTCTTTTAGAACACAATTTACCTAGTTTCTGTCTGTCGCTAGATACCAACACCTCTGTTGACTAATTTCCTTAGGGAGATTATATAGGAATCTGCCCTGTTCCTTTTTTTTTTTCCTGGAACTGGGGATTGAACTCAAGCCCTTGTACTTGCCAGGGAAGCGCTTATTCTACTGAGCCATCTCCCCAGGCCCTCTTCCTTGTTTCTGCTATGCAGTGTCCTGATACTGGACTTGGATTATAACACTATAAAGATTTTCCAGGACCAGGGAGATGGCATCTTTTCATTTACAGAACAACCTTCTGGCCATGAAGAAAAAGACAGTAGCTAGAAGTTTTTCTCGAGGACAGTGATGGCAAACCTATGGCACATGTGCCGCAGTGGGTTGTGTGTGTCCTTGAAAACTCTAAAATGTTTTCCATTACTGCTAGGCTATAGAAGAGAAACATCACGTAAACTCTGGGTAGTATACTATCTTTGTTATCCTTACCATTAATATCTGCTTTTCTCCTTGAAATTGGGTTATCCTCATAACTTGATTCAACCATGGAACTTGGGCAGTAATGTCCTTTGTCATTACTTGGGAAGCGGTTTGACAATCAGTGCAAGCTTGGCTACTTAAAAAAAAAAAAAAAAAAAAAAAAAAAAACCTCATGAGATTAATCTTGAGAGCATGGGGTGAGATGGTGTCCCTATCAGCCTATGTCTCTGAATGACCACACTGATGAGAGACTCCTGATGAACCTTAATATCCAGGTCCCCTACATGAGAAGTAAACCTTGTTTTCAAAGCCTCTGAGATTTTAAGGTTGTCCAATATTACTGTATAACCTGGTATGTCCTAAGTGATATATAGCCTGACTCCTCTGCTTCTAGTCCAAAGCCTCCAGCAATAAGCACTAAAGAACTTTGTCTAGCAGTCTTAAACAGCAGGGAGAGAGGGATTGAGTTAAGGCTGAAGGATGAGAGAAGCAACTATTGTGCCTTAACCAGGTCGAGAGACACAGGTTATCTCAAAGGTATCTGGGGCTAGCTGTGACTTGTGTGCCCTTTCATTACCATTTCTACTTGAAAGCTATCTATTGATAATCACTATGCAAAGTACCCTAGGACAAATGTGAAAAGCAGAGCACAGAAACAACTTAATTTTAATATATAAGCAAATGGATTTGATGGGGCACACTGTGACTGCTCAGAATAGCATGATATGGAACTTTGCTTCTTTGAAGCTCTAAAAATTTGCAAAAAAGGAAACAGAACATAGGTGCAGCATGTTCTAAACTCTTAATGACTTAACTCATGCAATATTTTATATGAGCGATTTTGAAATCAATGATAGAGGAATTTTATCAGTGTTTTTGATGTAAAACAAATAGCTATAATGCAGTATTATTTTATTGTTATAATGACTGTGGCAAACATCTCAAGAGACAGGGAAGGTCAGAGAGCTTGATCTCTGACTTGGAGAAAAAATATTTTTCCCCCAAGTTTTCTAATAAAGAGATGGTAGCACGAAACCATCTGAAGAGAGCCCCACTCTGGTTGTGCCTGTGAATGAATACAATCAGAAAACAATTGCTATGGTTGGCCTGAGAGTGTCCCCTCTGGGTAGGACTCACAGGCATGGCTCCAGAGAGATGACTGAGGCATGGGGCCATGTGGCTGGCTGGCTGTTAAAATAGTGGGTCTAGTTGGGAGAGGCAGGTCCCGGCTCCTCCTTTCTTTCTATGCTTCCTGGCCATCTTGACATGAGCAGCTTTGCTTCTGCCGTGTCCCTTTGCTGTACCACTTTTGCCCTGGAACCAGCCACACATGGACTATAACCATGAACCCAAACAAATTTCATTTCTTTTAAACTGTGTGTATCACATACTGTGTTCCAGTGAAGAGAAAATGGCTAAGACTACTGTGTAAGTAGTATGAAACTTTTTGAAATACAGTTTACACACATGAAATGTACTCTTTAAAGTGGATAAGCACTTAATGCTTTATTTTATTTTATTTTACTTTTTTGGTGGAACTGGGGATCAAACTGAGGACCTTGTACTTGCCAGGGAAGTACTTATACTACTGAGCCATTTGTTTTGTCTCTTTTTTTCAATTGTTTGTACTTTTTCTCTTCTTAACTTCTTATGCATTTCTTTCTATTTTTCTCTCATCTTGCAATTTTACATATATGTATCTGGTAATATGAATAGCTGGTTGGAAGACAACACTATGTATTACAACAAATACTGTGGAATTCATATTACTTTGTTAAGTGCAAATCTGTATCACTTGTAATTTTTTCTATTTTAATTCTAATTTGTATTCTCTTTAAACAGTAATAATAAAGTGGATAATTCAGTGGTTTTTGATTTTTTTTATTTTTTTCAGAACCGGGGATTGAACTCAGGCCCTTGTGCTTGCCAGGGAAGCGCTTATTCCACTGCGCCATCTCCCCGGCCCCTCAGTGTTTTTTAGACATTAACATTATTAAACAACTGTTACCACCAAGTACTTAGAAATCATTTTCATCACCCCCCCACAAAGAAACCCTTTCTAATGGTTGATTTGTTTTGTCAACATGAGACATCTAGAAGATGACTGAGTGACTCAGCAGTTCTATGTCCTAGTGCTTAAGACGTGGCACCCTGTAGATATGCCACCCTAGGTGTTGTTCATTGTGTCAACTTGAGATGTTCAGAGGGGTGATGAAGAGACTTCACAGGGCTGGGGACCTCATTTTGTGAGCATCCTTATCCAGTAAGAGGAGGGCAGGAGACAGTGTGAGTGTGCAGCCCTGCTGAGGGCAGGTAGCTTGCATATGACATATGGGAGGAAAAGAGGCTTGTTCTCCCCTTCTGCTCTCATTGCTCTTGCTGTCTTCTTGCCATGAACAGTTGTGCCTGTTCAATGCCACCGTGCCTTGGAGTCAGCTCATTATGGACTGAAACCTTCACAAACTGAACTAAATAAATCTTTCTTCCTTTAACTTTGGGTATCAGGTATTTTGTCTCAGCAACAAGAGAAAAGTAACCAACACAGCATTGGTCCATTTGTAGCCACCAATGTTGTCCTTTATCTGTAGCACTTGCTGATGGCTTAACTATTTTTTGTCTGTATGGATTTACCTGCTACATTTCATTTCTGCTTTTTTTTTTTTTTTTTTTTTTTTTGGTGAGGGTGAATCAGGCATTGAACTCAGGCACTTGAGCTTGCCAGGGAAGCACTCATTTTACTGAGCCATCTCCCCAGCCCGGGACATTTCATGTAAGTAGAACTATACATTATGTGAATTTTTAGCTTGAGTTCTACTTATTTTGTTTAACAATGTAGTTCTTCTGAGGTTCATCCATGTTGTATCATGTATCAAAACTTTATTTCTTTTTATTGAGAAACATTAAATTGTGTGGCTATATAACATTTTGATTATTTGTTCACCAATTCATAAACACTTTAGTTGTTTGTACTTGGGACTATTATTATTGTTTTTTCATTTATACATTTGAAATGAAATACTGCCCAGATTGGACTCATGTTAATCCTCCTGTTTTCAGCCTCCCAGGTGCTAGGACTATAGGAATGCTCCATCACATCTGAGCTCAGTTTCTGGTTCAGTGCATCCCAGGGGTAGAGCTGGGGCAGCATGCAAGACTGGAGGTTGTACCTTGGTCTCTGAGCTTGCCAAAGCAGGAGTTTTGTCTGCTTTAGGGCTGAGCTATCTCCCCAGCCCTACTTGGGACTATCATGAATGATGTTAAGAATTTTGTATGTATATTTTTGTGTGAAAATACCATTAATCCTTTTTTATATGTAACCAGGAGTAGAGTTGCAGGGCTATAGGGTCACTCTTAAATTTACTTTTTTGAGTAACTACCAAACCATTTTCCAAAATGACCACCCCATTCTTCATTTCCACTACCAGGGAATGAGGGTTCCTATTTGTCTGTATCTACATTGATGCTAATTTTGCTTTAATTTTTTTTTTTTTTGGTTATAATCATTCTAGTAAAGAAGTGCTTTATATGGTTTTGGTTGGCATTTCCCTAATGACTACTGGTGTTTAACTTTTCTTTCTACATGCTTATCGATCATCTGTACATCTACCTTGAAGAGATATCTTTTAGAATATGTTGCATAATTTTTAATACTTTTTGTTATATATTGAGTAGCAAGTATAACTTATATATTCTGGATAATAGGATGTTGTCAACTATACTATTGGCAAATATTTTTTCTGAATCTTTGATTTATAATCTCACATTCTTGATAGTGACTATTGAAGCACAGAAATGTTCCATATTGATGAAATGTAATTTATTTATTTTTGCTCCACTTTATTTTGTTTTTTTATTCACACTTTTGGTGTCATGTCAAAGGAACAATTTGTCCAAGAGTGCAAAGACTGGCTCCTGTGCTTTCTTCTGTTTGCAGTATAGCTCTGATACTTTTGAATGTGATCCACTTCAAGGCAATCTTGTACATGATGCAAGGTAAAGAGCTTGCTTCATTTTGTTGTTGCTGCTGTTGTTTTGAAAGCTGTTCTTTCTGAAAATATTTCACCATAAATGTGAAGGTGTTTTCTTGGACTCCACATTCTTTTGGGTTGATCTGAATAAATAGCAATTCTTTTGCAAGTACCAGGGTGAACTGATTACCTTTGTTTTATACTTATCTATAAAAAAGATATAAAATATAAAAATGCGGGCTCAAAGGAATATTCTTTATCAAAAATTGTTTTTATTAAAGTATTTTGGTTCTCTTTATGAAAGCCTATTGGATTTTGCCGAGTTCGTTTTCTACATCTATGGAAATTATCATGTGGGTTTTTTCTTTATTAGTTTATATTAACTGATTTTCATATGGTGGATAATCTTGTATTCTAGAGATAAACCCTACTTCTTAATGATGTGCAAGCTTTTTATATATTAATGGATTTGGTTTGGTATTATTTAAAATAATGTCAAACTTTACATCTATGTATATAATGGATATTAGTCTGTAGTTTGTTTCCCATGGGATGTCTTTCTTTGTTTTAGGTATCAGAATAAATCTAGTCTTATAGAATGAATGTGTTTATTTTCCCTTATATCTTACTTATAAAATTATTTTTGTTTAATTTTAACTTATTTTGTTTAATCTTTATTTGGTTTTGTTTAATACAAAACGTTTTATAGACTTTACTAGTACAAATTTAATGATGTGCTTTTCTTTGCTAGAAATGTTTTAATATTACTATTTCAATCTTTTTTCTAGTAGGTCTATTAAGCTCTTTTGTTTCTTCTTAAATCTATTGTGGAAGTCTGTTTCTCTGAATTTTTCCATTTTATTTAGGATATCAATTTATTTATATAAAATTATACATATTATGTGATTTTATCTTTTGTAATGACATTGAATGACTTATATAGGTGGTATTAATGTTATCTCTTTAATCTTGATTTCACTTAATTGAATCTTATCTTTTTATTGGTCACTCTAGCTAAAGTTTTCTCATTTTACTATAATTGTGAAGACATTTATTAATAAGATATATTGGTACCTTGTTGAATTTTCTTCTGACTGACTGTTGAAATCAAACAGGATCACTTATTTGTCATAAAAGTAAATTGTTAATTATCTTCAACCAACTGTTTTCCTAAAATAGCTCATAACTCATTACAGATGTATCCTCTGAGAATGAAGAACAACATTCTAAAAACATATTTTTTATTTATATTCTTGCTTGTGCTATAAAGATGAGTAAGTTTGGTAATGCAGACTTTCTTCAATGTGCCTCCAGTCAAATTTTTAAGCTATCAGCTATATTATGTCTGGCTCAAAGACTCACATAAAGGAAGTCTTTATGATTATTTGTGTACTCAACACATGAGATTTGCTCACCCACTATGGATTCCACCTTTACATCATTTTAAATATTAAAGACTTTTTTTGTATTTCTCTAGTCTATTCTCACACAGCAAGTCCTTCATCAGCCCCCTTGATTATTTGGAGCTTTTCCACTAACGTATGGCTCCCTTGAGGTGGAGTGCCCAGAATTACATGCTGTATTCCAGATGTGAAAACACCATAGTTCTGTAAAAGTAGAGGGTAATTTTGCTTATGCTGTGGAAAGGCTATGTAGAAACGGTGATTCTGAAAAGGCAGAAGGGTGGAATTGAAGCATTTGGAAAGAAGAAAGAAAATAATGTGCTATGTATTTCCCAGGGACAGATGCTTCAGATAAAGTCCAGCAGAATCTTCTTCAAAACCAGTTTATGACAAAAGTATATACATTTTGTTGAGAAGTCCCTCCTGCCTACCAAAATGTCCTCATGCTGTATGAAACCAGAACATGATTTGAGGTTTGCATGTGCTATCATTCATCTCAGCACGCTGTTCTGTATCACTTCTGCTGCTTAGTAGCCAAATGGAAGATTAATCACAGAATTAGCATTTTCCAATCGCCAACAATCTCTTTTGCAGATGTGCAGTTGTATTACTGAAGTCTGTTGTTTCACCCTACATTTATTGTTAATAATTAATGTACATTTCCGGGTAAAATTATAGACTTTCACCATCTGGTGAATTTAATAGAAATAGTCAAATCTAAAGTACTTTATTAAATATGTTGTGAATAATCATCACCATTACTATAATGTAGCAAGCATCATGTTTCTTTTTCAATAAAAATGCCAGAAAATAGAACAATTCACCATATGTTAATGTTCTGTTACTACAAATGATTTTTTAAGAAACTCTTTCTGGTATTATGTAGCCAGTGTGGGAAATAGAAGGCTGCAAAGTTCATGGATTAAAAGGCAGGCCCTAAGCTGTTTACTGAATTCCGAGTCAATGGATAATAAAAAGTGAACTGTAACATATAGGTGAAGAAAAATTATTTTCTGTCCCTTTATATCAGTCATCATGCTAAATACCAAGTGAAAATTGGGGAGTATAATAAACATATAATTATTTGACATTTTTCTTCTTGGAATTGTCTAAGGAAAGCAAATGATAGGAAGCAAGTGTTCCTTTCTGAGTTTGTTAGGTGCCAGTATAATGAGGAAGGCACCACTTAGTCCTTATGCACTGCGTCTTCTCCATGCTTCCCTCTGAAGGTTGAAGCAGAGATTATGGCTGCTTTTTATATAATCTTGTTAATACTCTGCGTAATAGAACGCTCACTTTTTATGTTGGAGAGGTGACAGTAAGTTGTCAGGTTTTCCTAACCCTATAGTTGATACTTTTTTCATCTTGAAGACTGAAATTTCTCCAAACTTCTACTTTTCATAATTTAAATATATTAAAATACATCCTTTCCCTTTTCACGTGCTCTCTCTCCGCTAAGGACGTCCAATGGTAAAATCTTAGGCCGCATGATAATTCCTTTCCCTTTGTGATCTTGCTGCCCCACCCCCTGCACATGTTGCCCTAGAGGATTCCCAGTTGATCTTTACCAGTCTCTGAGGGAATGCTGGTATGTGCAGAGATTCCATTCCTTATTGTTTTGCACAGCAACATAGCTGAAAGAGGACTTAACGGATCTATTAGCATGACTATGAGTAATACTAATCTCCGTCTGTAGTCAGAAATGGGCATAAGACACAGACCCTGACATTGAGAATGAAGTAGATTTTATTTTTATTAATAACCTTATCTCTTATTTACTGAGCTATATATCTTAAATGGTTTTCAGATGCTTTCCAGAGATTATTTAATTCTCAATACAATTCAATTTCATAAACTGAGACACTTAAGGCAGGAGGGATTAATTTACTTACTAAAAGTCACAGAACACGTAAGTGTGTGTGTGTCTGGGTTTGGAATTTAGGCAAACACTCCAGGATTTGACCAGCAACCATTTTTGCACATTGGAATCATCTTGGCAGTTTTGCAAAATCACTTATGACCAAATTTTGTTTTTTTCAAGAGGAAAATTAATCTAAGATGAGGCCTGAGGATTACTATGTCTTAAAAATCTTTTCAAGGTGATTCTATTACAGTTAGCATTGGAAACTCAGGGTCCGGAAGCACTATTCTTAAGAAAAGATGAATTTAAGAGGTTGTGGAGATAGCTCAGTAGAATAAGTGCTTGCCTGGCAAGTGCAGGATCCTGAGTTCAATCCCCAGTACCACAAAAAAGAAAAAAAGAATTTAGGTTCCACTAACACTAAAGATGTTTGCAATGTACAAAGCATGTATGGGTCACATGGATGATCTGGTCTATTCTTCCTAGCAACCTTGTCAATGGAGACAGATGTCAGTATTTTTCATGGACAAAGACACTCATTGTAAAGAGATCAACCTGCCTAAGATTTTCTAGCTAGTAAGCAACTCTAGATAAGAAAATAATTAGTTTAGTTCCCAACCCAGGGCTTTATTTTACCAGAATGAATATAAAATAACATTTATTATGTATCTAATATGTGAAAGGCAATATGCTGCCATAAAGTAAATGAATGAAATTGCAATCAGTATTGTCAAAGAATTATATTATTAGGCACTATAACGTGTGCTAGGTTTCAGAGGATGGTAGGGGTATTACTATCAGTGAAAAGTTAGTGGTAGATTGACTCAGGAAAAAAAAATGTTTATTAGCAAACAGAGACTCCAGAAGTACGTCACTAATTTTTTTAAAGTTCTTTTTAAAGGAAAGAAAAATAAAACAAGCTACATGTAGTATTAACCAAGATCACTAAAAATTAATTAATTA
>NW_004524579.1:18293406-18318225 GCF_000260255.1 Octodon degus | reverse complement strand
TTTCTTTTTGCCTTTTTGAATAGGGTTTCACTATGTAGGTCAGGCAGGCTGGTCTTGAACTCGCTTTGTAGCCCAAGCTAGTCACAAGCTCTCCGCAATCCTCTTGCCTCAGCTTTCTAAGTTCCGAAATTACAGTTGTGCTCCACTATGCTCAGCTAAGCATTTTTGTTAGGCTGGATAACTTGTCCAATTTTCCTCACATTTTTGAGGTACGTGGCAGTTGGACGAATGAATAGAACTCTAATGTACTTTTTGTCTTTGCAGCACTTACTATAAATTAGCCTTGTTCTTTTAGGCCTAAATGAACACTTAAAATCATTTGCTTATTAATTCATTTGAATATTAAATTTTTATTGTAGATTTACAATGTACCAGCAGTATTCCAGCCAGCATGAATAATGAACCAAATATATGTCTTACATACAGAGTTTACCTTCTGTGGGACTAAAAGTGAAAGACAAGGAAGAATGTGCTGGATGATGACAAATGCAGTGGGTAAAAATGTTCCAGAAAAATAAGAATAGGAGGGGAAAGATTAATGGAAACATGAAGGAAAGAAGGAACGAATCGTTTATAACTATGGGGAAAAAGTTTCTTGACAGAGAAATGGCAAATGAAAGGGTTTGAAGTACAACAGGACTGAGCATAATTTTAAAATGGCAGAAAATCATAATGACTAGAGCAAAGTGGAGAGGGCCCAGGCAGGGCATACTTTTTGTGAGAAAGTGGGAAGTTCAGTTACATAAAACCTTGTAGGTTGGGGGATATTGGCTTTGTACCTTGAGAATGGTAATCACTAGAAGAATTTGGATAGAGGAGAGTTATGATGAAATTTAAGTTTTAAAAAGTAGTACATTTCTTTTTTAAAATTAATTTTACTGAAAAACCAATAACAGTGAGACAGTTTCAAAACAGATTACTAGGACAGTAACAATAATTAACACATTGCATATGGTTGTCTTTGTGGTAGTTATTTATAGTACAAGATGCAGATATGATATCCTATCCAAACACTATTAGTACAAATTTTTCTTCTCATTGAATTAAGAGAAAATAGCTGTATATCTAGCCTAACTATTTTGTATATACAGATACAAAATGGTCCTTCATTTATATCCCCCTTTTTTGTTTAGTTTTGTCAGAGATAGGTATTCCATTGCCATTTAAATATTGTAGGTGTATGAATTCAGCAAAATAATCCAATATAGTCCAGGAGTCCATAATAATAGTGGGTTATCTGTAGGACTGCCCAACATACTTACTGAAAGAAAGATAGCCTCTTTAACAAATAATGCTGGAAAAACTGGCTCTCTACATGCCAAAAACTAAAACTTGACCCAGGTCTATCACCATGCACTAAACTAAAGTCAAAATGGATTAAAGATCTAAACATTAAAACAGAAACACTAAATCTCCTAGAAGAGAAAGTAGGAGGAACTCTTGGAGACATAGGGGTAGGCAAAGAATTCATGAACAAAAATCAAATCACGTGAGTAATGCTTGAAAGAATTAACAACTGGGAACTCATCTTATTGAGAAGTTTTCGCACTTCAAAAGAAATTACCAACAAAGTGAAAAGACAACACACAAATTTCAAAAAAATCATAATAAGCACTCAGAAAAAGGTCTTCTCTCTAGAATTTATAAAGAACTAAAAAACACGAGGGTCCCAAAATTTAAAGACCCAATCCAGAAATGGGCATCCGAGATGAACACACACTTCTCAGAGGGTGAAATTATAGAAGCTAATAAATATATGCGAAAATGCTCCACATCACTAGCTATTCATGAAATGCAAATTAAAACAACACTGAGATACTATTTCACCCCAGAAAGAATGCTTATCATAAAGAAATCAACCAACAACAAATGTTGGAGAGGCTGTGGGAAAAAGGAACCGTTTTCCACTGTTGGTGAGAATAGTGCATTTCTAATGGTAAAATTAGTGAGAAAATAGTGAGTGCAGTGTTCTTGCTGAAGTGGTGGTAGCTTGCACTAGATAGACAGTGAGCTGCAGTCTGATATTATTTTGAGTGTAAGGTTTTTCTCTGGAATTGGACGTAGCTGTTGAGTTCAATAAAGAACCCAGGTTGATTTCAAGCCTTTAAACTGAAGCAGATAGAAGAGCGAGCAACCCTTCACTAGGATGGAGGAAAGAGCAAAAGGAACAGATCTGGGGTAAAAGCAAGAGCGCTATGCAGGTCAATGTTCACTCTTACACACCCAGCTGTAGATGTTGAAAGGCAGATGATTTCATGACTGTAAAACTTAGTGCAAATAATCAGAGATAGAAGCCAACAACATTTAGATAACATTTAAGGGCAGAAGCTTTGCTAAAATCACTCAAAACTTTATATAGTTAACAAAGAAATCCAAAGTCTCATCCCGAGAGTAGCTCAATACTTCATCTGGTGAAATGAAAAGAAATTAGAAGAGCAACATGAAAAAGAGCAGCTAGTGGGTTAGAACATGATGTAAGGACAGTGTCCTAAAGGCCAAAAGAAAGAAAGGCTTCAAAACAGAGGAGGCAGTTAGTTGTGTCAACTGCAGCTAGTGGGGAGATTTAGGTAAAGGCTTCAAGTTTGGTCATTGACTTTGCTGATATGTAGATCAAGTGTAACATGAATTTTTATTTTTAGTGGGTTCATGAAGCAGATCTCAAATATCTTACTTGTTAAGATATAGAAGTGAATGAATCAGACATCTTTGTGGACCTTTCATTTCTTCAGTTTCCTTGATGAATATTTTGATACAGCAGTACCTTGGTTGACAAACTTAGTTCATTCCATAATTCTGGAAAATGTGCCTGTGTGTGTGTTTGTGTGGGGAGGCTGGCTGCACTTACGTATCTCATTCAATGCAGCATTTGCAAATAGAGCAAAATTTTTCCAAGCATTTCTGTTTGTGAACCAAATTGTTTCTCCCCCCAAAATCATACATAAACTGATGTACAACTGGACTGTATTTTGTTCCAGAATTTGATTTTCTGAACTTAGCTGATATATGAGCTACTTTATTTTGCCTGGGAAACTTTTGAAATGGACATGGTTAAAAGCAACATGTAGAAAAGATAAGAGATAGTGAACTTAGCGTTCGCTCTGTGTAACTTCAAGAAATTGGACTACATTTGTTGCCTACAACAAGCCCAGTAGACATCATTACAAATCAAAATCCTGAGAAATAAGGTACTCAGTGTATAGATTTGAAGTAATTCAAAGTTGTTCTTGACTCTTAGATAAGAAGTGAAGGGAGTATGTAAAAAGTTATCATTGCAGTAGAATTTGTCCACAGGCCTGAACAAGTTCTCAACCCTTAGATTGCGAGAATGGATACAGGGGCTAAAGTTGGCCAAACACACAATGTTGATGAGCATAGTGAGGAGCTGGGTCATACACTAAAATGTTGTGATGCTGGGGCTGGGTTGCATTTAGAGTTCTAGACAAATAAGTGTGATTCCAAGTTCTCTACTCGTGAGAGTAGCACATTTTCCCTTTATGTGCATGCTAAGAATAACTGTCAGACACTGTTTATCTTAAACCATCTGAGCTAAGCCAGCAAGCTTTGTCAATTTATTTTGATTTGTATTTGCTTTAGCATTTGTCTCAACTCTTTGTCTCTTTCTACACCTAAAGGTGACACTTTACATCATATCTCTATAAAGGCAGCCATTACTGTTCATTTGGTGTGAGTTTCTCTTATTCCAAAATTTTCTCCTAGAAAGAGGCATTTATCTTTTCTTGACCTTAGTTTCAGCTTTTTAAAATAGAAGTTTGGATTAGCTGATCTGTACGATCTCTTTAGGTGCTTCAAAAATTGTAAATTTTATGGTTATATGTTAATAAACATGAAATCATGCCATTAGATATGAAGAGTGGTTTGAAGTGCTTTTTTCCCTCTATAAGGGCAAGAATTATACTTTGATGGCACTCAGTCACATTAGGAAGGAGGAGAAAAGGTTACACAGTGTCTCATAATCCTGAGATGTGCTGTGTAATTGTCCATTGGCAAAAGTCTTTCTTTATGTTCTGTTTCACTGGCAAAGTTAGAGCAAAGTGAAAATAAAGTCCCGTAATTATGAAATCTGCTCACTTTGCTCTTTCTGCTCTTCAAAGTAAATTCTGCGCTAATAGAGAAAAGTTAGTTAGTGTAACAAACCCCTGATTTGTTACCATTGTAATTATTTTTTCAGTCCCATTAACAATTGTGAATGAATTTAATGCTGAGCAAAATAACTATCTCGGCTGTAGTCTGATCAGCTATGGTACCAGCCCGCTGGGACAAAGCCCTTTTAAGTTGTTTGCAATATACTTAATTTTCACTTAAAAATGTCCCTTTTTCCATCTTAGGACTCTTGCTTACCTGAGAATAAATATTCTGTACATAACCAAGTACTGGTGCACTCAGCCATCCAATACAAATTAAATACTATGTACATGCTTTGTGCAAAACTCTAGGGATAAAGCAGGACAAAAACAAGACTTTCCTGTCCTCCCATATTTGAATTTAAAGGAACAACTATCAAATGTGATGGACATTGTGATAGAACAAATAAGATGCAATGGAGAAAGAGTCCATATTCAATTATACCTGGGGGTCAAAGAAACTGGACAAATTGAGATTTAAGGTAAAATTTTGAGATGAATTAAAAATAGCCACATGAGTGTGTGTGTATTTCTCCATTTTATTTATGTGCATATCTGTTTACTTTGCACAGGGAAATATACAAGTCATTCTGGTAGCAAAATACTATGACTGAAGAGGAGAAGACATGGCAATATCAAAAATTCCAGCAGAGCTCAGTATTAATGACATAGATGGGTAGATGTAGAAAATTAGTGAGAGGTGAAGTTGGAAAAGTGAGTGGGAAAAATACAGGGGGAAACTTTGTAACATGTAAGCAGCTTTGCACTTAACCCTAAGAGCAGAAATAAGAAGAAAGAGAACATCATTCGACTGAAAGGGGGCAGGCCAGGAAGCAGGAAGACATGCCAGTATGTGCTACAGCATATGTTCCAGGAGAGAGATGTTGGTGTCTCGAACAAGGTCATTCATATTGAGGCCGAGATTTTAGAGCTATTTATGGATGAAGCCAAATCATGAGAACTGGCTGGATGCAAAGAGCAAAGGACAGGGAGGAATCCAGCATGACTCCCAGGGTTTCAGCTTAAGTGGCTGGGTAGATGATGTTGGCTATGGTGTCACGCTGACTCAGATGGTCATTGGGGCAGTGTTGCTGATAAGGGGCTGCAAAGGATGCAATAGGCTAGGAAAGAAGAATTCCAATAGTTTTCATTTTTAAAAATGAGGACAGTGTATGCTGTCCTTATACATATGTCAACAGGCTAGACAGATGTATGGGTCTGGAGCACAGGAGCTGAACCTGGCTTTTTATGCAGTTGCCCGCAGCCTCTGAAGCAATCTGATTGCCCCTCTGTGAAGACCATGGCCACCTTTTGGTGCTTCTCCTCTCTTTCCAGGAGAGTGGACTCTTGAAGAGCAGAAGCTGCCTTCTCTACAGTTCTGGTTTTGTGTCACCTTCACACCACCGAATGGTGCCCCACACTGAGACATGCCCAAGGGCTAGTTACCAGTGGAGCTGTTCCTTAACAGCTCTTTGACCCTGGGTCCAGTGAACCCTGTGACGTGGCTCTTCCTCTCTCCCCTTTTCCTTTCCTGTTCTAAACTCTGCTTTCTTCATAGGGTCAGGTTCTTTATCATCTAGAGAAGACAGCATACAAAACAAAAACAAATAAAAATCAAAAAACAAAAATCCTACAGTGAAGATGAAGAGAGGGTAGAACAGCATTGGTTATTATGATTTTTTTCTGAGTTGAGCAGTCATGCACAGGTTGTACTATTTCAGTGATCTTCAGCTTACTGGTCTGCTAAAGCAGTGGTCTCCAAGTTCCCTTCTAATTCCCAGTACATTTGTATTTTCTTTTCTTTCTTTCATCTAATTTATCTTTTTTAGTTCTCATAAGTCCTGATCTGTGCACACTGATTTATAGTTTGACAAGGGTAGTTATGTATGTATCTTATGAATGTGCTTCATGGACAATCATAAGCTCATAAAGACTTCATCTTTTTGATTCCCAGCGTAGCTTTTAGTTTAGTGCAAAGATAAGCAGTATGTGCTCAATCCACGCCTCTGCACAATCACGTAGAAAGAAAAGCTTCACTGGTGTACATGCAGGTGCCACACTGAGTTGGCATAGGTTTGCCTTGCACAGCCCAGCTCAGTAGGTAGCTGTGGACTGGGAATTGAGTTCTGCTCTCTTGCTCACACTAGCTCGGTATTTGATGGCGATCTCCCCAGGGTGCCATATGAAGGTTGCTTTTAGGATTTTTTTCCTAAGCAATGGAAATTTTTTCTTCAAACGGTGAACTCATATCATATTTCAAAAATATTTAAAATTAAATGAGAATGAATCTCATTAAAATAATAATGAAAATATGGAGCCCTCTTGCATAATTTCCTTTTGTTGCTTCTCCTTTCTGGATGTGTGGGCAGAAACTTAGATTTCTGGAGGGATTAGATGATCTTCAAGTTTCTAACTTTCCAGTTTTGTGATTCTAACTGTTTGTGGAAGGTAGAGAGCTGTCCCTTGTGCCAGGCTTACATTAGAGGCTGCGAGGCCTTTCGGAGATGAAGAAAACGTAGCTCCTGCCGTCGTTCAGAGGGGTAACCCGCCACCTTCCACACACAAACCAAGGAAAGGTACTTATGAAGTGGCTTGACACATTTTGCTATCCAAGGAGGAGTTGAAGCAGGTGATCCACACTGACTCATCTAGCGTCTGCACTCTGTGATTCTAAGTGTTAATGATGCGGCCATGTGCATTAAGTGCTCTGAGCTCAGGAGCACGGCACTATATAAATTCAAGGACCATTACATGCATAACCACAGATGCTAAGCAGGGACAAATTCTCTATTTGCATGATATCCCCAAGAAACCCCAAGAGGGACACTATTTACGATGTAAACACAATTACCTTTTTCATTCTTAAATGAAGAAAGAAAAAGAAACGGATAAAATAAGCAAGAGAAAAGAAGAAAAAAAAAACAAAAGAAAGGGTGAAAGGCAAGCTTCTTATGCTTCACAGCTCTTTCTCAGCACATTGCTGCAGGTAAATCATTTATTTGTCATTTAGGAAAATATCTCATAGAATATTCTCTCGATTCAAATAAAAATTCCAATGCCAAGCCGTGCTGGTTGCCAGAAGTGTGTCTGGGTTAATTGCACACCTGCATTTTATTTCAAGTAAATTGCACGGTTCCCTCCTCTTTGTGTCCCTCACAAGGCAGAAGCCCACCTGTCTGGAGGCTCTTTGGGCATTGAAGGGCTGCAGGAAAAAATTAGTCATCCTCTTTTCTTTCCTGTGACTTCTTTGACCTTGAGACTTCTAATGGCATCTCAGACAAAATGAACATAATCTAATGGACAGCGGGGAAGAGGCAACGGCTGGGTACATCTGTCGTATTACTGGGCTGTCTGAACAGTCAATGAAGCAGGGCCAAACCATAAGAGGCCTGTTCAGTTTAGCTCCAGGGTCTGCAGAGAAGGAGCACAATCATTTATCTTTATTTACTGAACTCTGCTTTCTGTTTAAGAAAAAAAAAATTGACAGGTTGACAAAAACCCACGTTGGCGCTGCCCGCTGCCCAGAGATAAATGCTATTTGTGCTCCGGAGAGTCAAGGACAGCGCACAATGCCCTTTAGCTGCTTTCAATAGGTGCCTGTTGTGTAGAAACAAAAATGCCAGGGCTCGTGGACCCTCCGTTCCCCAACACCGCACATCTTCCTGGAGGAGGATTCCTGTAGACTGATCCATCAGAAGGAAGTTGGGCAAGGAAAGGAAGGAAAAATTCCCCCAGAATACAATATGAATTGAAAGAATTCAGGCACGAGAACCCAGAAACAAAGATAAGTGTGAAGTGTTGTCGATTCCACAGGTTTCTCTCTGCAGTGAGTTGGTGAGCATTCTGCCCACAGCATCCATGATAGCAATCTCTGTGCCAGCTTATACTAAGAAAGGGCAGGCACCAGCCATGCATGTTCAGGCTGCAGAGAGAACTTTTCTTTGTGATGTGGAGCAGGAATTAAGAAATAGCAATTTCTGTATCTCTTTCTAACTGGGTCGCATGACTCTTCCTTTCAGCGTCATATCTATAATTCACCACATTTTGTTAGAACATTCATTACCAAAGTGGAATTCCTGTCCCTAGGGATGTGTGTGAGATTCACAACTTGGAAGGAGGAAAATACAAGAGACTCCTCTTTCCTCTTTTTCATCCTTTAAGATTTAGATTTGTTGTGGGTGCTGTGATGTTTCTATTCATATAGTACTACTTATATATGAGTTGAAAATATAAAAGAAGATATAGTGCACAAAATCATCTTTTTTACAGATGGGAATCTGAACACGCATATCTGAAGCCATAAGAACTTTAGAAATGTGTTCTGCCCATTCACTGGGGTAGGTCCTTTAGGTTTATTACCTAAATACAGTGTACTCATTATTTATAAATATAGTTTTCAAAAATTCTAGGAAAGCACCATTTCTTTATCTCATCTAATTATTGAGTAATAGCACACAGTGCGGTCAGGGTAGCACCACACTTTTTTTTTTTTTTTTTTTTTTACTTCAATCAAGACAAATAATGTGCATTTAATATCTCCAGCAATTAATGTTGGAGACAGTCTCTGCACTTTTCACTCACCTCATAATATTTATGCGAGAACCATGACATCATTGATGGGCATGAGTTAAGGCTGAGGAGAGAGTGGGGAAAGGTAGGGAAGACTCTAAGACTTGGGGTTTCCTGTGTTTGGGTGCAGGAGAATGACTGGGAGTGGCAGAGACCCTTTGTGTCATGTTGAACCTATTTTGGGGCAGATTTCTGGCTGCTGCCTTAGTGTGGGCCCACATACTCAGAAGGCTGAGGAGGCTTGGCATGAATGGACACAAAAGGAGGGTGGATTTATGGTTGTTGGAGCAGAAAAGAATAAAAAGAAGCTTATAAGAACCATTCTGATGCAGAACCATGAGCTCATTAAATGGCTGTTAATGAACCACATATCTGATTTGAGGTAGAAGAGTTAATTTCTGGTGCCCCAGTCTGTTTGGCTGGGCTTTCTCCAACTACAAGTGGTCCTTGAGTTCTCAATAGGGGCCCTTGGGGAGGAGGCTGAGCCATTCGGCTGAGGTAGCTGGCAGCTGCAGTAGCTACTAGGGTGGGGAAGGTTATGCTTCTGAAAGTCACTCTATAAAAGTTGGTGACCCATGGTTTCTGCTGGCTTCTAAAACTGTTATGGCATTGGGTTTTGTCATGTTTTGGAAACTCATCTTGAGTGATACAGAGGATGGGGACATAAGAACCTGATGCAAAAGCCCTGAGCCCACAAAAAAGTAATTTTATGAACATCATCTCGAATGTAGTAGGTGACACAAACACCCGAACGTCTGGCTTGCCTTGCTCTGAGCTACTTGCTAAAATTGTTTATTAATAATTTTTACCCCCTGAGGAAATAAAATAAATCACCAGAATATTATTATTGCATTAACTAGGAAAACAATAGATTTATTTTAAAGAGTATAGCTATATATTTCACCTACTTACTTAATGATTTACATAAATAAAAAATAATTTGTGAGCATTATGATAAGTATTTTCTGAAAGTGTCACAACTAATTATTGTTTTTATTCACTTTTTATAATTAAATAATTCAACTTATAGCTATTAAGAATAATTATTATGAGATATAAACATAATCACCATTTTCTTCCTTGATGTTTATTTCTTGTATTATTTATTGAGTCATTGCACACTAGTATCCATGAATGGCTGTATCCTTTTTATTCATTGAAATTCATTCATTATGACTTTTTGTTTGTGTTAGATTTAATAAGCATTGAACATTTACTTATATGCATAGTGTTGTGCTAGGTGTGAGGATGGAAGGTGTGGGTGTTATAGGCTGTCAGCTTGACAATGGAGGGAATATTTGCTATAACAGCAAAGTCCAGTATCTCAGGGATTATTTCCCTATTTCAGAACCAATATAGACTCTGCACTTCTTCTTAGCTGGCCTCCAGCACTGCATTTGAGGATCTAGCATCCTTTTATTTCAAGGTTCTAACGTATTCTACACAAGGACATCTAAGTCTCTGTAGATGGGAAAAGCTTGAGAATTGTCTAGGATCGATTGTAGGTTTTAAACCTAGTTGTTGGTTGCACCAGTTCTGTAAAGATTCTACTCTACAGAATAGAATCTTAGACTCATTCTGTAAAGTCTAATCACTCTTCTTACACACAGTACTAAATTAAAATTTTCCAACCTCTTCCTCTAGTGCAATAAGCTTATTAAGCATGCAATCTGAACTCCAGGCGCAGTAGGTGGGAGTTCTACTGAGCTTTCACAGTGCCTAGTGTTGCATGGCCATCTCTCCAACCTCAGGAGCTCTATCACTTCTCACTGCTGAGGTGCTATGTTAATGACACACATGCTACCTGCTCGCCACAGTGCCACCCAACTGCCAGATACCCATTTCTGTACTGTACAGTAAAGCTATACCATGATTCAGTAACAAATAAACCCCAGGATAAGACAGTAAGGAGAGAAAAGTTAATAATGAGACATATCTGTAAGATGAAGATCAGAAAGAAGGGACAAAAAGATGTAGTTTAGCAGGGATATGCGGCATGGAACAAGGAGAAATAAAAGAAGAAAATGATTTAGAAGACAGTTGGTATACCTGAGTAAGAAGAGCAGGGTGTTAAATCAAGGTTATAAAGGAGAAACAGAAGAAAAGAAGACATCTGAAAGATATCCTGAAAGAAGAACATCTGGCTTTGTAGGAAAGTAGTCAATCAAAGTCAAATGTACCAGTACTCATTCCAATTATTGAATCCACTTGCTGTTTAATTTTCTTTGTCCTATGAAGCTTACTGTAAGACTGAGGTGGTAAAATTTGATCTTCTAGGGTTTAGTTTTAATGTCAAATAATATTAAATTAATAAAATGTTTTGTAAACTGTAATATATAAAGTAAATATTTACAAGTCATTGAGAAAAAAATCTTTAAAGAATTCTTGTAAATCTTTGTGTGTGGGTGACTCTAAGAATTCTGCTCTTCTGAAAGAAAAAAATAAGACTAAACAGTAGTTAGGACATGGAGAAGGATTTGGGACTAGCTGATAAATTGGAGGTTTCCTCCAGATCTTGGGGGGATATAGCCAGCCACAGTGCTCCATCATTCAGTTCCCTAGAAGTAGACTAAAATCTTGAATGTTGTGTAGGTGGTTTGTTAAGGGGAATATAATAAGAAGATGTAGAAGCAGGTAAAAAAGAAGAAAGAAACTAAACAAGGCTGAGATTCCAGGCAAAGAACTAGAGAGATTTCTTCATTCTGATACTAGAAAATCCTGGATTTTAACTTGTACCTCATGTCAGCATGAGGCCCGGAAGCAGGAATTTCATGCTGCTGGGGCCCCGGTAGTCGCTTGTTAGCTAAGACCCTGAGGAACTCCAACTGTAGGGGCTTCTTGACTTGAAAAATTGGCTCCTAGAACTGACAATAAAATTCCAGGCAGTAGGTCTGCTCAGTTGGGACAAAAAACATGGAGATGAGACATGCTTTTTATTCCAATGGTAAAAGAATCCAGTGAGACACATGAGAAGCTCCCCAAATGCAGTGCTTGATTTCAGAGAAAGGGTGAGCCGAGTAATCTGATTTTTGTAAAGCATCTGATAAGTAATTAAAGTTAAGGGTTCTATATGCTAGTGGAATTTTTAAGCATCTCTGCGATTGTTAATTATTATCTTCTTTTCATAATTTTCCAATTTGCAGACTCTAACATTATCCCTTCCCATTTTTCTTCTGTTGTCGTTGGAGATCTGAAATGACAGAGTTGTGACTTAGGCAAGGTTATTTTTTAATTGGTCTATGGAACATTTGAGAAGTCCCTCTGCCATCTTCTCAGATGCCATTGTGAACTACAAATCCATGTTCTTCTGACCATGCGTAGCTCACTGTCGCTGCTCCCAGTGACACAGACTTACCTGAACTCTGTGCATCTCGTGGAGATTAAGCTTCTTTATTCCCTTCTTGTTTTCTTGCCTTGCTTTTTTTTTTGAAGTACCAAGAATCAAACTCAGGACCTTGCACTTGCCACCTGCACAGACTTTGAGCCTCTGTGATATTATCATTTAGTAACAAATGTGTTCCTCACGGTAGAATTCCATGTAATATCAGACAATCATTAAGTGGACTTTCTCATTTAAAGTTTTATTTTCATAAATTCATAATATTTTATAGAATATCAGGATTAGAGGAATAATATCAGGAATATCATTTCGTCCTTTGTCCCATTTGCTATTTTTTTTGAAGCAGTGAGCATCTTAAAAGCATTTTACTTTGGGAGAACATTGTATTCTTTGCAACTGTAGTTCAGTAAGTGAAGAGTCTAGTGAATTTGAGAGTGAATCTGAAGATGCCAAGAATAAATACTGAGGACTCATGAGGGAAGAAGGAAGGGGCCCCCACCTTACAGGGACCTCCAACTTTCTCATTTATACACAGACTTCTTAGATATGTCTTGGAGGCAAATGTTTCTCACAACGCTCTCGGAGTCTTTAAATGAAGTTAGAAACTTCATTTCCTTCACTGGGAAGTGAGGATTTATGTGGCAGAATTTTTACTTAGTAATTAATTTGGACCCCAACAGTGTGGAGATGGTGAGAAAAGGACCCTATTAAGACTTGATATTAAGTTAATAGCAGGTGACAGTGACTTCATCAAAACCTCTGTGCAAAACATCAAGTAGATGGAAATTTCAGTTCTGGTACATTACTCAGCTGAGTATCATCAGACCTGCTTACAAGGGTCATAAAGATTATTTGTACATTAAAGAAGGGCCTGTCCATCAAGCTTGCTGTGAGCAGAGAAGTAGGAAAATTACCATCTCATCAAATGCAAAGAGTATCAGGGCAATTCCACTAATGAAACACCCAATACTGTGGAAAAATCTCACTGCTCATTTTCAGTATTTCTTACACGCACACACACACACACACACACACACACACACAACATACATGCTTGCATACACACAGAAACATATATTTATGGGTACATGTATTCATTGTAGACTAGTGGAAGGGGGAGAGCTAGGCCAGGTATTGTTAGCGTTTTTGTATCTTCCATGAAAAGCTACAAAAAAAGAGGAAATGAGGAAAGAAAAAACAGAGACTGTCATTGAGATATCGATAAAATATGCTAGTAAAATAGGTGGCAAATGTCACATACTAAAATTGAAAATTGGGAGCTGAGTGTGGTTGCATGGTCCCGCAATTGCAACACTCGAGAGGCTGAGACAAGAGGATTGCTGCAAGTTCAAGGCCAGCCTGGGCTATACAGTTAGTCTAGGAATAGCCTGAACTCTGCAGCAAGACCGTTCTTCAAAAAAAAACCCAAAATATATAAATACATAAATAAATAAATAAATAAATAAATGAACAACAGAAATTGAAACTTGGTAAGGCTAGGACACAGAGACAAAAAGCAGTAACAGAAATTTCTACCGAATGCAAACATTTTCCATTGCATAACGAGGTAACATAAGAAGATAATGCAGTGAAGTGTCCAGGGTCTACAGGAATTTGGGGAGTCACAAGATGCCCATTTTCTTTTGAATGCATTCAATAATCCATTAACAGGGAGACGATTTCATCTTCTATTTGTGTGGATTGGGCCTGGATTTGAGCAGCACTTCTGTGTCTTCTGAATAGGCAGTTTCGAAGTTGTGAGCAAGTGGCTTGCAGCAGGAATATCTTTTGTTTCTTACCTCTGTCCCTTGTGCCTTCTATAAGCCAAAAGGACATTTCTGATTAATACTGTAATTAGATGGTTATTAAAAACAGTAATCATCTAGAAATTATTTGGCATCATAAACATCCCACACAGAGAAAATATTCGAACATTTAAAAGTTGAACATTACAATTTGCTTCATGTGGAAGAAGCCAAAGGGGATATTAACAATTTTTAAGTTCCCAAGAAAGCACTTCCATCAAGAACAAGTTGTCTTCCTGATCAGGTTGGAAGTTAGTGCCATGCGTCCAACACATTCCCCTTGTGGCCAGTAGCGATGAACCAATTTCTATTAATGAAGAACTCATGTTTATGGCCGATACAGAAGAAAATGTACTGAAGGAAGGAGCTCAGTCATTCACTGGAGATAGCTTAATTCTGGTAATTTCCAATTTCCAAGCTTGTTTTAATTTGTTATCAAAGTAATCACTCATTCCGGCTGGAGTCAGAAATAGCTTTTTGTCATCTGTAGCTTGACAGATTATTCAGATGGAACTCCATTTTTTGAAAGCTCACCTGCTCAGCATCTGTGATGTGCTCACCAGTTCCAAGAGGAACAGTTTTTAGTAGCAGAGTCAGGAGAAGAGGAACTCAGGCTGCCTTCCTGCAGTCTCTAGGGCCAGGAACTGTATGCTGTGACTCTAAATCCTAATTGAAACTCACAAAAAGCAGAGCATGTTGTGGAGCAGGTATAGGAGGAATGACTGTCCCCTGGATGTCATCCCTGCCACCTAACCTTGCAGGTGTCCTTGTCCACTCTTGCCATAGGGAAAGTTTATGTGGGTTTTGCCATAAACATAGGACTATTTTCACAGAACTATCCTGGGCTCTTTGAGGACCACTCTATATTTCCTTTCATGCATAGTATTCATTTATCCAGAGTCCAGGAGAATGGTCAGAGCAGTGTGTTTGGCCAGCTGAACTCAAGCTCAGCAAATTGTGCTGTGCAATATTTTTAAGCACTATTAGAAATTGGACTTTGAGGTCCATACTGGGATATGCAATTAACAATGGTGACTTTACCACTAGAGACTGGGACATTACTTTGCCTTGTTTTATCAGGAATGGAGCAATGAAACAACAGTTCCCATTCAGTGCTCTATTTGATTTTACAGCCATGGATTAAAGGACATACAGGAAGCATATGGAACTTTATTTAGTGTACAGAGAAGCTACAAAGACATCAGGACCTGTTTTACAAGAGAGGATACTATGATCTGCATGATTGACTTAGCCACACTGATACAACTTGGTAAGGTTACAGTGAGGGAATGAGGCTAATTCTTAGCCAGATTTTCTTTACATCTGAAGAAAAATAACAGTTGGGACAGAGATAGCAGGAGAAAAGGAGACAAGAGATAGAGAGTTATGGAGGTGCGGTAAATTAAAGAAGCAAAGTAAGCACTGAGATAGATCATCGTCTCCAATTTTATCATCTGTGTTGATTTCCTGGAGGTCCTAGGTTTTAAAGCAAAGTAGGAGGGATGGATGGTCAGAATTGATAAAATGAATTATCTCTAAATCTACAACTTCAGAATGTGGTTTCTGAATATGTATAAAAACACTCACAGACCCAAGCCCCAATTCCCTCATTGTCACTGAGCAGCTTCCAGGGATGATAATGAAGAATTGTCTCCTGTTTATTGCTTTGGCTGATGCTTGAATCTGTGGAGCCAAGAATCTGGATCTCTCAGAGCCAGGCAGTGAAAAAACAATACATTAGCATTAAATAATTCGATCTCTGGTGCCAGGATTGCAATAGAGGAAGGGTTAACAGAGCAGGAGCTTTGTATGATGGGAGCCTCCATCTATAATCTCTTGTTTTCCCAGGCTGAGAGGAGGAGAAAGGAGCCTTGGGGGTGGAAAACAGACTGCCTTAATCTTATGATAAAAATAATATGATTCCCCTACCTGCTATCTCTCTCCACCAGGTTTCCGCTCCCTCCACAGAATACTAGTAATGCCCATAAATGTTGGTTAAAGTAAAAATTTCTGTTCCATTAAATATATGAAAAATACATTGCACTTAGTACAGTTGGCTTGGGAATGCATTTTTATCTCTTCAAACCAATTGTCCATATTCACTGCACCTTCTACCAGTGACCATAGTTGGGCTGGTGCTGGGATCACACAGGGTCACTCTTGACTATCCTTGGTCCAGTGTGAGCCTGGGGATCTGCAAAGCAGCTCTGCTTGTCAGGGACACAATCTCACAGACCATTGTGTGGGTGGACATGCTCCAGTGGTGTGTGATATGTTCTTGTTTGTATTTGAAGACGCTCACACGAGAGTAGTGCATCCTAAGCCGGGTTGGGACCCTCACCAGATCAATCTCTGATTGGCTTTTAATCCACTTGGCAACACAATTTGCTATGATAGTTTACTTGAGTTTGGGAAGTGATATGGGAAGATGAGTCCCTCAACCATTTAAGAAACACTTCTTACCACTCTCTGCATGCCAAGCACTATCCTGAGGATGACACTCAGTTACTAAGCAGTTTTGAGGTGCCAGGAGTCTGGCTCAAATGGTCTGTTTCATAGGACAGTTATTTTTTTCTCTTATTTTTATGATCAACTCAGCATCAGTGCTTGGCTAGTGTCATTCCCTTTAAAATAGGGGCAGCAAGGGTACCTCACCCCACTGTACTCACTTCTTCTCCAGCCACTCTGGTCCAGGTTCATGTCAGGGCCTTTCTTCCTAGAAACCTTGTTTCTAAATGCCCCATCTGCTTTCCCTAACTGAAATTCACTCATCAAGATTCTTTTCTCAAACACAAATACCAAACAAAGAAGGAAACTGATTTTATTAATGGTATTGCAAAAGAGAGAACACTCTAAATCCAAACGTCATAGTATCTTGTTAAGAAAGTTTTATTTATGCTTTTTACTTTCAGTACTAGGAGTTGAGCCTAGGGCTTTTGCACTAAACTGAATTCCAAAATCTCCTCTGCCTTGTTAAGACCTTGAGTCAGAGACTTTCTAAACCACTAAGTTTCCCAAGCTAGGCTCAAACCAATGCTCCTCCTGGCCCAGGCTGTTGGGTTCATGCCTTTGCCTCTTACTTTTGTAGGAAGGAGTGGATAAGACCACCATAGGATTTGCAAGTAGAAGACCCAGCCCACAAAGAGAAAATATGTCAATTTCTGGGAGAAAATTTCTCATCTCAGCTACTAAATCATAAGACAAAAATATATACAGTAATATACAGAGTGTGAGAGGGTCAGGCAAAAGGGGAAAGAGCTTTGCTTGGTTTTGCCACAGATAAATCAAGGTGTTATCTTTGAGAACCCTAGGAAGTTGTGAGAAGCATGGATGGCGAGGCTTTTTAGAATTATGTTAGGAGAGGGTGATTCCTTCATTTTTCTGAACATGAGATGGTGGATTTCTTACCTATTGCTATTTTTCATGGCTCAAGTTGAAGTAGGATGGAAGAAATAAAGACAGGTATGAAAGAGACAAAAGACCATGGTTCTAAACTTTGCCATTTCTTCCTTCAATGTGCTTTTCCCTTTATTGTCTTATAATTTTGGGTCAGAGCCCTGCTCAGCTCTGCACATAGGTAGTGAGTCATTACGTTGGAGAGGATTATCTCTGTCTTTATATTCATGTCCTTACCTCACCACCTTGCTTATGGGGGAGTATCGTTTGCTGTGGACCTAGAATGTACAGATTTGGAAAGAAGGGTTTCACACTAAAGAAGGAAAGTTTGAACAATGGCACAATAAATATGACTGACAAGTGCAAAGAGGATGGAAGAGAAGAAAGGCTGGGGCAAGATGAGCCTAGACCCCCACAGAGGGTCTACACAGGCCTCTCCCCTCCATCCCTAAGTCCAGCAGGGATGCCCTTCTGTATCATTTGTGGTTTCTTCTGGAACTCAGTCTTACATGATCCTGGGCTGTCACTTCCACACTTTCTGATGGCTGATTTTTCTGCAGTTCTGATGACACTGCTGTCAGAAAGTTTTCCTGACAGTTCAGCAAAAGCAAGTGGAGGGTATCGTATTCCTTCAGCACCACACAAATCCCTTCTCCTCACGCTGCTTCCACCCTACAAATATTTATAGATGTCATTATGCTTCCCTTAGCTATCATTTATCCAAGCAGTAACGGCACCAGTCTTGCCATCTTGCCTCATAAATCAACCACTCCAGCCCCTGTAATCATCTCCCTGCTCCTCTCTGAACTCTCCAGGGTCTAAAAACATCTTAACAAAAACCAAAGATTCCTTTTCACCAAGATACTATTTATTAGTGGATGGCATATGCTAAAAAGACCCCCTGGCTTTGTGGATGCCATTGTGAAGTGTGAGCTCACTTCTCACATGTGGTCACTTTTCCCATCCAGAATAGTTTTGCACCATTGCTACCAGCGCCTCCCTTCTCTTTCCAGTACCTGAAGGCAGAAAAGCACAAGAAGTAGATAAAATTTTCTCTGTGCCTTTTCTCACCACCTGGATTCTACCTTCTAGATCTCATCTTTCCATGTCCTGGGCTCTTTGGGTGGCCTGTAATGGTCTTCATTCTGTCTCTGTAGCTCACATCTCAGGTTTTTTTCTTCTCTGTACTTCTCTATCATAACATCAATTTGGCCTTAAGATTAAGCAAACCTGTATTTAAATCCTAGTTCCATGACACTGATGCATGGATGACTTTAAGTGTTGTTTAACTTCTCTGGGTCTCAGTTATCCTGCTTGGAAAATGGGGGTAAGATTTGTATTCAACTTATGGAATATGGGAATTAAAGGAAAAATATATTAATAGACCTCAATTGATTATAGTTGCTATTGCTGCCCTCTTCCTCTTCCTTCCTTTTTCTTGTTTCTCCTACTTTGTCTCTCGTTTATATCTGAAATGAAGATTTGGAACAGTCTTTCACAATTCAAAGAGGATAAAACACATTTGCTTAATTATCTAGATTTGCTAGCGCAAAATTGACTTTATAGGAGACTTTATTCCTTTCTTGGGCATGGGGAGATGCTCGGTGGGGAAGCAAAATTTCACAAAGCAACCCTGGTTGGCTTTATTATTTATTCATTTTCATGATCATTGCTAAAAGAAACCAGGAAGAAGAAGGGAAACTGACAGGAAGAATTAAGTTACATTCTTTCTGAAGCAGCCATGTTGCTACCTAGGAAAATTAACTCAGAAATGGATAATACTTGACAGTATTAGAGAACATTTAATTACATGAATTGATAAAGACGATGTGAAAAGTTCTTCTGCGGATAGATTCATCACAGCCCCTCCCAGGTAGCTCAACAGGGGGAATTTGCTATAACCTGCTACTTGACAATGTTACAAAACTGAAGAGCCAGATGCTAATGATAATAGTAAGATTCTTCTATGCCTATAACTGTAGGGACCAAAGGAAAAGGAGGTGTGACCGGAGTCTAAGGGCCAAAGGGCCCAGGAAGACACTGAAACTACTTGAGAGTGTCTACCATGTGGAAGAGGCAGCAGCACCCAACGCGGGGGGATTTCTAGGCTTTTCCCTTTTTCCTCTTCTACAGTTTCCTCTATTGACCGAATGAGCCATAAACTGGTTGGCAAAAGGAAGTGCATCAGCCTCTGTAATAAAAGCAGAGAAGGGAATCAGTGGTTGTGAGATGAAAGAGCTGAATGATGTGATAGCAAGAATAATCAGCACAGCTGTAATAACAGTCAGTGGGATTCCAATGAGTTTATACTAACAGCTAAAATGTCTCTCTGTCCCTGTCTTTCTGTCTGTGTCTCTCTCTCCCCCCTTCCATATTTCTTCCCACCTTCCCTCCCTCACTCTAGCACTAACAATTTATTTTCATTTTACAGTTTAGAGGAAATGTTGTTTTCTCTAAGAAAAAACAAGTTGCATTGCTGGCCAGAGTCCAAACAGAGGACATAAATTGTATCTGTAATTTGAACAGGGAAAAAATAATATGACTAAGTGGGAAGTAGGTAAAAAGTGGTCAGCACACACACACACACACACACACACACACACACACTCACAAGATCCGGGGATAATAGTGGTAGCCACCACAGAATGTGATTTCCTTTTTGAAGGAAAGGGACCAAAAAGGCCTTCGGAAGCTTAGAGGCCAGCCCTTGAGGCTGAGCCCTGTCCCTCCTGCCCTCAAGTCCTTTGCAGTGTCACCAAGTAAGATGAACAAAGATTCACTGCATCTGAAATGCAATAAATTAATGATTGGCAGATTAGAAAAATGTTATTTAACATTAGACAACTTTATTGAAATCTGCATACCAAATAATTTATAAACTTAAAATATGAGAATCAATAGAACACAGCATGTTGACAGAGTTGTACAACGCCAGTGACATTCAAACTTGGATCATTTTTGTGCCATAACAAATCAAAACACTTTACCTACTAGTTGTTAATAAGATCTACAGAATCTTAATTTGGATTTTCATTGTCTAAGTTTAGGTCTTTCCATTTATTAGGCAAGCCAACATCTAGAGGTAAAATCTGAGATGAGCACAGATCCATACCTTTGACAAAGGCAGGATATTCTATGTGGGCTTTGGAAGTCTTGACCACATATGATTCATCACATCAAAAGGCTGCTGAATATGGAGTCTATCTTGATTGAATCAACAAGAGAAAATTTCCCTGTCTGTGGGCAGAATGTTGTAGTAGAAAGTTAGGAAATTACTTTCCTTTCCTCTTTTACTTATCTGAAGTCAGATCCTTGCTTCAAGGTGCTGTTGAAGCCCTGTTCTCCTCCCTTGCCTGACATCATCTCTTTCAGTGCACAGATCTGGATGGTGTTTTTGTTCCATGTAATCTTCTCACCCTCTTCCTATCTCTGTCTAGCTGTCTCTGCCTCCCTCTCGCTCTCCTTTTGTCCCTGCCCCCACCCTACTTATTGCCAAGTTCAATGGGACTGGCAATCTATGCTCTGTGCATTCAATGAGCTCCAGAGAGATTTATGCAGAGAGGCTGATATTTAAGCCCAAGTCACATCTCACAGGTGATTAGAATTTTGACAAATAGGAAGTTCGTGCATGTTTCAGTGAATGCTTCTGTGTGTGTGTGTGTGCGCACGCGCGCATGCACTGTTGTGCTCATATGATACTAAGTTGGAATTTGTTTCTAAAGAAAAGAAAGCAGAGTTCAAGCTGGGGTATATAGGGAACAAAGTCACTAGACTAGAGATCAGCAAGCAGACAGGAAGTAAACAGGATAATATGCAGCAGAAATCAAACATACGAGAAATATTTTGTTCTTTTTTCCTTTTCAAAATAGTGATCCAGTGCCTTTGCATACTGATTCCCCCAGGAGTTCACAGAACACTCATTTTGATTAGCAATAATCTTCGTTCAGGAAATTACTTTCCTTCGCCCAGCACGTAGAGAAAATGCTGATTCTCTTTGTACTGTGTGTCCTTGCTGAACAAGTGTGAGAGATGGAAGATCTATCAGGGCATCTCCTACCATCTTTTCAGAGTTGCATTGTTCACAGTATAATGCAATCTCTTCCCTTGCCTTTTGTCTATTCTGGTTTTTTATTTTGGGAGTGGAAGCTGCCTGCACCCACTTGGACAAATTGTCCCTGACTAATAGAGCTCAGCATCGGGACCTGCTTCTTCACGCTCACACTACATTTGAGACTTTATTTGTCTGAGATTGGTTATACCAAAATGTACTCTCTTCAGTGGTGTTCATTATCTTTCCTATTTTGGGCTTTGCTCAGGAATATTCTCTGGAAAGGTAGATTGCAGTAATTGCCCCAGGCACTGTGTTCCAGCACCCAACATTGCTGTAATTTAGGTACAAGGTGTATTGAAAAATAGAACTAAAAAGCTGAGAAGCCACTTCAGGCATTCCTAGTCCCATTGTAACTCCTCAAGTCCTTTTGCGAAATGCTTGAAATTCCCCTTTCTCTTTTTCTCCTTTCTTACCTCTTAAATCTTTCCAGAATACGCAGTATATGACATCTACTCAAGAATCAAGGCTAACTAAATTGGGAAAATGTAGAATTGTTACTTATTAAATATCCAACTGTCATCCACTAACTCTACATAAGTTAACTGACTTAAGTTTTCCAATTGGACCCAAATGTTTTCCATTTGACAGACAGAGCTCAGAAAGTACTATTGGCTCACACTTACAAGAACTTGGAAAGGTTGACATAGGTGTGAATCCATGTCTTCCCCTCTGTGGTCGAAGCCCACGCATGGACATGCACATGTCCTGGGGCAGCACAAGAAGGGCTAGGGAAGAACAGCCCAGGAAAACTTGGAGGAAGCAGAAGAATGTGGCTCACTTGTTGCTCTTCTCTGTGATATGAACTTTCCTTTGGGAAAAAGATGGGTTAGCAGTTTGTACAGTTGGGCTGGGTGGATAATAAAATTGTTCACAGTTGGGGCCGGGGAGATGGCGCAGTGGAATAAGCGCTTCCCTGGCAAGCACAAGGGCCTGAGTTCAATTCCCGGTTCCAAAAAAAAAAAAATTGTTCACAGTTGTTTAGAGTGAGGATAGGTGCTTTTCTTTTATTTTAGAGGATCAGACAGGACAAAGTACACCTGTGGGGGAGAAGACAGATCTTTGGAATCAGGAAGCTCGTGGAGCAAGTCACTGTGAGTGGGATGGGCACAGGAGGAGCTTGCAGCGCAGCTCTGGGGGGCGCTGAGCGGAGCCCAGTGGGCCCTCTATTTCCAGCTCTCCTTCTGTGATAAATAAATTCACATTCCCCTTCTGGCTTCTCTTTTGGTCTCTCAATGGGTTTCAATCACTTCTTTTAGTGATCATTTATTTCTCTTAGCTTTTGGTTGAAATCAAGAGAGTGGAAACCCTAGGAGCCTCAATTCTATCATAGACGGATTTTGTATAGCCTCGTTTAAGAAAATCAATACAGTAGCATGTGTTCCCAGTAGAGCAAATGTGCAGGGGAAGAGGCTCTGACCTAGCATTTGTTGAATGAATTGGAAGTGTGTTTCTGGCCATCTCAGTGGCAAAGTGGATGAAAAAAATTTTTCAGAGGATAAGCAACCGGAAACATTGCAAATGGGCTAACACTGGAGGTGGCAGCCAACCAACAGAAACTATTAAAAAAAGAAATTATGTCTGAGATAATCCCTAACATCTGGAAATTTGATATTGAATTTTTTAAATTAACAATATCTTGCATTGTTGTCTCATTTAATTCATTTTAATTGGTTTAAAAACACTGAATTATGATGCCCAATATAGAACTTAGTTCTGTAAGATCAAGCCACAAAAAAAAAAATAAATAAATAAAGCCTCGAAGGAAGATTCTAGAGATTTTTTTTTCATATCACTGCTCAGGCAACTCTCTTTTTATTAATACTATTGGCTTTGGGTCAATTCTGACAGAAATAAATTTAACCAAGTTAGTTTAAGACTAAAAAAAAAAGTGTTCATCTATTCCTTAAATTAACCTACCACTCTTCATAGATTCCTTTCAACTCCATTTTCTGGGGAGTAGTCAAGGATTTATTCAAAATCATGCAATGCCTAAAATAATCATTATTCCTCTATTATAGGGGTATTATATCCGGGTCCTTTCACTTGCAGGAGTGTCTGTCAAAGGGACCATTTTTCAGGCTCACAGTTCCCAAGACTCTGTCACTTTCTTACTTACAGAGGCCCAAAATGGAAACTATTTTTCTTTTCATTATGAGCTGTCACTTTTTCATCTTGGCACTGCAATGATAGACTTTCATTCATCTTCTATATTACCTTTCCTGAAACCTCTGACACAGACTGACACAATGCAAAATGCAGGAGATCTCGGAGCATACGTTGGCAATTTTGAGGGAAGGCAGCAGCTTGTCTTGCTCCGTTATTTTAAATATATATTGAAAATGCTGAGATTTCGATGTGGTAGACTGGAAATGCTAATGCGCCACGCTCTGCTTTTACACATCTGCTCCCTTACCCTGACTCAAAGTGAAGGCTTGGCAGAGGGCAGCAGACCTTCCCAGCCTGTGCCTGATGAAGGGCAAGAGTAAACTGTTGGCAGAAAATCTATGCAGAGAAGAGGCAGATGAGGGGAAAGAGGGTTATATTTTCTCAATTTCTTCTGAGTACGCTGAAGAAAGCAGCGATTCCTCTGTGTATATTGAGCTTCTCTGGGACCAAAAGAAGTTGCTAGGCAAATCCACTTCATCCCACAAGCCCACATAGTGAGTCACAAGGCAGTGACATTTCACACATGAACATCAGGATCCAGGCGCATTTCTGCAGCGCAATTCTCAGTGTGACTGGTCCTAACTTTCCACACGACAGTGGATGCCACAGGAAGAGAATAAGAAACAATTCATCCAATTTGCTTACATTGTTTTCAAACCATAACAAGTCTCTGTTCTGCTTATCTATAGGTAGAAATGTCCAGTGTATCATACGTCTTTGTCTTTCTTGGATTGTGCAGGCTATCAAAGGTAAAACATCTTGCAACCTTGATACTCACATTTCTGAGAGGATACTGGGATAGCTGTAAAAGAAATTGTGAAAAAAGATAAAGTTTGGTATTCATTGCTGTACTTCCAGTTGAATGCTATATATTTATTGGATCAGAATTTTCATTGCTTAGAACATTTCTGTAACAAAATAAGTAAGGCAGAGCCTTTGCCAGAAATGAGACAATGCTTTCACAGTCTATTGTCTATGATGTAGGTCTCAGACCTGCTCTTAAATTCTAAAATCTGATTCATCAAGTCCCAGGTATATAAAACTTTATCAGGCCAGCCAAATAGCTCAGTGGATTAGAGCACCTGCAAGCAGGCACAGGGCCTGGGGGTTCAATTCCTGGGCCTGCTGTGCTGGCCTCACTCCCGGGGCACACTGAGATGGTAACTGAGACCTGGTGTGGTGGTGTGCACCTGTAATTCCAGCTCTTGCGAGGCCATAAACAGGAGGATCATTATGAGTCTGATTTAGTAGTGAGACCCTGAACACCCTGTAGACCCTTCCCTAATATAT
>NW_004524579.1:18290891-18293231 GCF_000260255.1 Octodon degus | reverse complement strand
TCTGTCTGCGTGTTTCATGTTTTCTCTTTAACAGTAGTCATGAAAGAATGAATGATAAAAGGTTCTGACCAGATTCATTCCTACTTGTTTCCAATTCTATAGTGCTTAAATATGAGCACTAGGGTTGTTTTCACTAAGACTGTACTTTAAAACTAAATTGCAATGCTTTCAGGCTGGGCATTTCCTTTCTTCCTTCTTCATGACCTGCAATATTCTCTTTCCACATGTTTAGTATCTTCTGTCTGACTCAGTTAAGCTGAAGCTTTTGGTTCTTCTATTCCCTTTTGCACCATCTTCTCTAACACTACACATTTCATGGTGTATTTAATCTTTCCTTGTTTCTTTTACCTTACACAGCTGTTCAGAGCCTGAAAAAGGCCAGCAACATCCTCTTATTTCTGTGAAGTCATGGTTAATGTAGAGGTCCTCTCACTAGCTGCCACTAACCCACACATGCAGAATGTAGCCAGTTCCATGCCTGAATAGGTCATGGTCCTCTCTTCATTGTAGGATGAGAAGGTTAGAGAGATAAACAGAAGGAAAAGGAAAGAATAAAAAATCATATAAACAAAATGACATTTGCTAGGCTCACAATGAAAGAGAAAAGCTGTAGCCACAGTGAAAGGTATCTGAGGAGATCCACTTCTGCATGAAAGAGTGAAGGGGTCAGTCTGGAAAATTGACAAATAACAGAGACAGGACACAGAGTAGCAGGTTTCATTTTTTAATTTTTTTTATTTTTTTCCGGAACTGGGGATTGAACTCAGGCCCTTGCACTTACTAGGGAAGTGCTTATTCCACTGAGTCATCGCCCCAGCCCCATTAGCGGGTTTCAAATATGGAAAGGGCCGTCTGTCGCAAACTCAGGTAGTGACCATGAACATACTCAGTATAGACAAGGATGTACATTGGTAGATTGGAGTCCCTTCCAGCTCTGAGGTAAAATGATTTTGCCACCACTCAGTGCAATGTCATTTATTCCTCTGGCCTTTGGCAATAATTATACCATTCCTTTCATTCTGACAGCAAGTTCTATTGTGCCATTTCTCTCTCTCTCTCTCTCTCTCTCTCTCTCTCTCTCTCTCTCTCTCTCTCTCATCTCTGTCTCTGTCTATTGTCTCTCTTGTCTCTGTCTCTCTGTATCTCTCTGTCTCTTTCTCTCTCTTAGTTTTTCTCTGTGCGTGTTTTGTTTTTTCTCTTTAATAGTAGTCATGCAGGAAGACGATTCTATATAGTTTGTATACAGAACTGAGGCCTATTCTATATGCCATTGTATTCACTAAGTCATTGCTGTACGACCCTTTTTTTGTTCTAGATGACATATGTCTAAATGTTCTACTCCCTATTTACATAGACTATCTTTTCTCCTGAGCTTAATACTTCCCTCATACTAAGATTCATCTAGCCACCCTTCTGTGCCTCTAGGAACAGCAACTCTGTGCTGTATGTGCCTAATGTTTACTATTTGGGGACAAACATTACTAGATGATTAAAGCATGTGTGGCCTAAGATCTTTCTGAAATGCCACTACACAGATCTTTCCCTTAGTGAGCTGCAGTGCGGATGAGGTGTGATCAAGAAATACAATGAATGTTTAAACACAATTCTGGTAAAGACACACTGTCATTAATCCTCCCCCAAACACCACCACTCTCCCACTGCTTTTGCCACCTTTTGAAGCAGTTCTGGAATTCTTCTTCTCACAATGTCTTTATTTGCACTGTTGCGGCTTTCAATGTCTTTAGTTGACTCAAACAGAATTACTTTTGATGGTCACTTTGGCTTTGGGGAGGGGCCAGAAGTTGCACAGTAGAGTGGCAGGTCTGGTGAATAAGGTAGACGAGGACACGCTGTAATGCTTGCACCAGGGGGCCTGTCTGTGCATTGATGACACTTGGCAGAAGCGCTGTAGTCCTCATCATACCTCATCTCTTTAAGACACTAACTAAAGTGGGTTTCCAGCAAGTGACAAGAACAGAGAGATAAGTGTATCTGAAGTTCAGGGAAGTATACTGAGGAATTTATTTTTAAATTTAACATTTATCATGTACTATTTAGTACAGGTCTACAGGGTCTACAGGGTCTCACTACGCAGATTGGACTCAGAGTGATCCTCCTGTTTTCAGCCTGTCAAGTGCTGGGATAACAGGCGCATGCCACTATGTCCAGTCTCACTTGCTAGTCTCAGTGCACCCTGGGGGCGGGGCCAGCATGGCACTCTGGGGATCAGACCCCTGGGCCCTCTGTCTTCCTAAACAAGTGCTTTAGGGGCCTGGGGAGACAGCTTAGTAGAATAAGTGCTTGCCTGCCAAGTGCAGGGTGCTAAGTTCAATCCCCAGT
>NW_004524579.1:18288901-18289846 GCF_000260255.1 Octodon degus | reverse complement strand
GTCTCCCACATGATCCAGCACCCAACTTCTCACCTTTACCTAAGAGCAAAGAAAACATCTGTTCATACGAAGTCCTGTAGAGAGCAGTTCATAGCAACATTAGTTGTAATAGCCAAGTCCTGACAAGTCAAGTGTATTTAAAAAGGTGAATGGGTAAACAGCTTGAGCTAAAGTCTTGAAATGGGATATTACTTATTAATTAGAAGGAAAAAATTTGAGCCTGACCAGATAGCTTAATGGACTAAAGCACCTGCTCAGGCAGAGCACAGGGGCCAGGGTTTGATCCCTGACATGCTGTGCAGGCCCCTCCTGGGCACACTGAGAGGGAGATTGAGACTGGGCATGAAGACACATGACTGCAATCCCAATTGTTGGGAGGCTGAGAACAGGAAGATCACTATGATTCTGATCTTCATACTGAGACCCTGTAGACCCTACACTAAATACATAAAAAAAAAATTTTGATGCGCAAAAGAATGTGAATGTATAAATCATATTTGTTGAATACACAAGCCAGACAAAAATGCTGCATGCTCTCATTTACTCTTATGGCACTCTCTAAAATGCCCTAAATTTGAATGTCTATGTTAAATTCTCTGTGTGATATTAGGGATATACATTTGGGACAATTTCTTTTCTTTACAATTGGAAGAGAATTTTGCCAGTCACTCAAATAGAAATCTGAGTGGAATGAGTATATGGAAGTGATGGGGGTTTTCCCTGGACACAGATGATTTTATTTATTTAGATGTGAGTAGGAAGGACATATGTCTTAATATAACTGACTTAAAGATCTTTTTCAGATCTACTGTGTTTTTGTTCCTTTTAAGAATACAACTAACATTTCCTGACAGCAGGACAAAATTTTACAGGTACAGAGTTTTGGTTCACCTCAATTCAGTAAGAATGGTTTAGGGAGCAAGGATGAGAGATTTCTTCATGAGA
>NW_004524579.1:18281536-18285152 GCF_000260255.1 Octodon degus | reverse complement strand
ATGAATAGAGGGGTTTGTTCTAATGGTGTTTGTAAATAGGATATCATGTTCGCATCTTGTAAAGCAATTAACCACTAAGAAGAATGTATGCAATGTGTTAATTATTGAAACTGTCCTACCGATTTGATTTGAAACTGTCTCATTGCTATTTGTTTCTTAATAAAATTATGGAAAAAAAAGACACATGACTTTAAAGAATAAAACTAATTTCTCATTAAAAAAAAAATAAAGTCAGTCTTCACAGGTAGCTCTCAGCCCAAAGTTAAGCGTCATGGAAGCCTGGCTGCCTGCCTGCCTCTCCATGGGGCCCCCATTACCCTGAGCTCCCTTGGAACTGCCTCAGAATGGTCAGACCCTCATTATGTGAGTCTGTCCTTGGCCTTCTCTGCTTCTACTGCTCTTGTTTCACAGGCTTCCTTTTTATTTTGCATTGTACTCTGAAAGGGTTCCCTGTTTAATTCTGGCCCTTCTTTTTATCTTTCACAGGTGTTAGTCCCAATAAATCACTTGTACTCTTAACTTTTGTCTAATGATCTGCTTTTCAGAGGAAGCAAAGAACACATCTGGAAATTCAGAATGTATCATTGTTTAAAGGGAGGAGTGGGAGTTACCTAATCAGCAACTGATAAATGAAAAGAAAATGTTGCATAAGTGAACTGAACTTTTCAAAGTATGAAGCTATTAATTTTCTCCTTAAATATTACTAGTGTCTTGGCATTGCCCACAGGATCAGTATAAGCCCTGGTAAGTCTCCTAAGTAGTCTCTTACAATATTCCTTCAGATATTTCACATGCATTCCCTCTACATAAGTCAACTGCTCTACTGATTTCAACTTAGGCATAATTCTAAGTTTTTTTATGTGTGATTGCATAGTTTTATTCAATTGTCAACATTCATTAAAGTGTACACTTAAAACTTAGAGAAAGTTAGCTTGTGTAAATTATGCTATGTATCTATTGAAGTGTTATACATCTAAAATTCTGATAGGTCTTCAAAAATAAAGTGCTTCTATTAAAGGTGATATATTCTACTCACATTTCTTCTGATTTTGAAAGAACATTTTTTGGTTTTCTGGGGTTTTGGTTAGGAGGGTTTGTTTGTTTGGCTTCTGTCCCAGGTACTAAAAGGTAACTTCCTAGGGTACATCATATACAACTCATACTTGAATTAACACATGTGATCAAGGCTCACTCTCCTCTTTCTACATGGGGTTCACAGGGTCTGTAGAACTGCGTTTCCCAGTAGGGAACACAGGCTATATTGGTTGTCATTGCATCTGACTTTTCTGGTGCAGAAAATCTAAACTAAGGATGACCAAAGAAGCATCCCAGTTGAGGCAGAATCTTCACAAATCCCACATAGTGGCAACACTCAGTATGGCCTCTTCTCTTCTATCTCCCATAGGAATAAATTTGTGAGTTCAGCTTTCTGCTCACCTACCTCCTCGTGTCAGATCTGGCATCTCTATTGGTGGCAATTGCTGTATTTATGCTTAGGGTTTCACCACATCCTTGGTTATTTACTGAAGACTGACTCCCAGAAAGGGAAGTAATGGATCAGGAGCAGAAAGGAATACTGTAACTTCGGCTGTGTCAAAGTTCATATTATTTCTTTTCTTATTTCACTAATGAGAAAAAAATTCAGAGCACCGATTGATCAAAGTTCCTCATTCTCAACACACCAACACACACATACGGACACACATACAGAGAGAGAGAGAGAGACAGAGAGAGAGACAGAGAGAGACAGAGAGAGACAGAGAGAGACAGAGAGAGAGAATTGTTTCAGGTATCTATGCCAATGCAATCCAAAAAACACTTTTTTAATGTAACTAAATATTTTTTCCCGAATGAGTCTTCTCTGGACTCTTTTAGGTTAAAGAAGTAGTATCTTTTGTATTACTATCTTTGTTTGGTGTTATTGTTCAGTATATACCTAAGGAATGTTTGTTGTATTCAAAGTGTTATAAATGCTGCTTGCTTTTTAAGGCTTCTGTGTGGTTAACTTTAATATACGATATAATTTGCAGCTTTTTAAATAATGGATCATTACTGAATTCTGCCCTTATTTTTAATATGCCTCATAGATTGTTACCTTTTCCCAACATTAGAAGTGAAATCCCATGAAGTTGGAAAATAACAATTTCTATTTTTTAAGTTTTATTTATTTAATGTATTTGGCACAGCATCTACAGGGGCTCACTTTGTAGATCAGAGTCATGATGATTCTCCCACCTTCAGCCTCTCAAGCACCGGTGTTACAGGTGTGTGCCACTACGCCCAGTCTCAGTCACCTTCTCAGTGTGCCTTGGAGGTGGGGCTGGCCTGGCACTCCAAGGATAGAATGCTGGGCGCTGCACTCTGCCTAAGAGGCACTTTAGTCCGTTGAGCTATCTGGACGGCCCAAGGATAACAATTTCTTGATGTGCACAGAAAGAGCATCTGAGGGCCATTTGTTAGTTTATCTGACAGATAAGTTTCCTCTTCCAATATTATCAATTAATTATAAAGTGATAATAGTTGACTCTTGAAGAAGCAACATTCTATATTGAATATTAACAATTTTACTATCTTATTTACCAGGTAACAGGCAGTAGTGAGTTCACATAGAATTGGGACAGAGGAAATAAACATGCTATTAATCAACTTTCACATAAAATTCTATAGCAAATGGCATAGAAGTCTAGTTTGCTAAGTTGTATTTCAAAGGATCTTAGAAATGAAACATCTGTTCCTTTGAAGTAGAAAGTCATAGCTTCCTACTGTGATGGAAGAGAAAAAAATTCACTTAAGTCTTATTTGAAATATTTGTTTATTAGTTATTAAGGAAAGGTAATTTTCTAATTGCTTAAATAGGGTGCAGGTCTTGACATCATCTGTGGAAAGCACTGTATGGTTTGTGTTCTAGAAGATGCGCAGTTTGCCTGGATTTCACAGATTTAGAGCGATCCGTTTAACACAGTTCCCATGCTTTACATTCATTCATATTTCTTTCTACAAATCCAAGCTCATTTATTATAGTCTGATGAGTTTTAAGTGTTCAGCTCTATTTTTAAATTTAACACATGATTTGGCGGTTTGCACAGGAATTGACAGACACTTTAAATATATCAATAGAAATCCATTATTTTAAAGGAAGGACTAGATTAATTTTCCTGTAGTAAAAATGTCCTTTCTGCAGTATCAAAAAGCCCACTGAGAGATTAGGGATAAGTGGTGATGTAATTTATCTGTTCACTGGTGGGCGCTCAATCGTCAGGATGCTTCAGAGAAAAGAAGTCGGTGTCTGCTCTCCTTACTCTGTGATCTGATCAGAGCAGGATGAAGTTTTAGAAAAGTCATTGTTTGTTAGAAAACATTTTCTTTTCTCTGCCATCTCTTTGTCCTTTAAGGTTCACTCAAATCTAACCTACCCAGGAGACTTTACCTGTCTATTCAACTCCTGAAAAACTGTTCTTAAAATTTTTATATTATATATAACAGTTTGCACATGATTTCATTAATTTTTAGATTCTTGTAGTGTTTCTATTCCTTCCTTTCCTTCTCTGCTTCCTTCCAGGCGTTGCTCCTTTGCTCCCTTGATTTTCTGTTTCTTTGTCAATTTCTTCCTCCCATC
>NW_004524579.1:18270918-18281436 GCF_000260255.1 Octodon degus | reverse complement strand
CCTGTGGGGAGCTTCCTGTTGGGGTGGCATGCTCCTGAAGGGCCAGGGAAGAGTGTGCCTATTGTCAGCCTAACACTGGGCGGGGGGGGGGGTGATGAAGCATTGGAATATTTTGAATTGATTGACTGAATTGGCTTTTATCAATAGCCCCTCAGATCTTTGAGCTTCTGTGTTTCCACTCTGCCTATGCATTTGACTAACTTTCAGCAAAAACTCTTCTCCGGTGTTTGTGCACCTCTGTGTACTTGGATCACAGGTAAGCAGCTGAAAGCAATTGCTGCCAGATGTCTGCAGGAGGCAATCACTGCTTGTCAGTAAACCGATGACAGATTGAAGCTAATTTCTCTAAAGAAGTAATTAACCCTCAGGAATCTTGGTGATGTATTTTAGAAGAATAAATCTTTCTCCTCTCTCTCTTCATAATGTTTGTCCAAGAACAAACATACACGTAAATGCCAAACCACACCTTCTCAGTGTCTTTTTCTATTTCTAAGTATATTGATTACAGGGAGTCACAGGTCAGAGAGATAAATAAATGGAGATTTCCTGGTAGAATCCAGATTATCTATACTTCAAAATAATAAAGAATAATTTAGAAATAAAGAATTACAGGTTATACACAGTTCTTCATGAAGGTAACTCATGAGAGCCCAGAATGAAAACTCACAATAAGGCATTTTGTGTGCATATTAGGAATCTTTATGAGACAACATATAGTATCTTTTTATGATGTTCAGTGTGAAAGAAACTCTGGGGCAGGACAAGTAGGCGCAACCCCTCCTGCAGCCACCTCGGTTGAGTCCCCACAGAAGAGCCTCAGATCCTCGTCACTATAGCCACATTTGAGCGAAGTGAAGAAATACCAACTTACAGTAAGATGATAATGTCAGGCATGCTGTTTTATTTGTAAAAATCAATGAACATTTTCTTTGGATTACTTTTATTAGCATTTGCTATGTACACTATAACAGCAGGTGAAGCCCTCATTGACAAGCTTTGTAACCTCTTCAATAAACCTTCCCCATGAAGACGAACAAATGAATAATAAATGCAAATTTAAATTACTGTGCTACATGCTTCCACTATAAATAACAAAATTTTATGATACTGGGGATTGAACCCAGGGCCTTTGTATTGAGCTATTCAGCTATACAATCTAGACATTGGACTATTTAGCTATATAAGATGTATAGCTATAAGTTAGTTTGAAATGGAGTCATCTCAGTAAGTCCTTTATTTGTCCAGGATGGACTTGAACTTTCCATCCTCTTGCCACCAGTGCAATTACAGAAGTGCACAACGTTTCACCATGTTCAGGTTAGTCGAGTGAGTCCACCTATAATTTATAAGATTGGTTTGTGGCACTAGTCCTTATATGGCAGTAGTCATAAGAATCATTCAGAAGGATCTCCAAACCAGAGATCTGGGCAGTGCCCTTACAATTCCTTCATAATGCTAAGTGTGAATGAAACTGATTCAGCAAATTTGAAATAAGACTCAAGAATTTCTTCCTAATAAGGTCTCAGACTCCACAGATGCTACCGGTTCAGGGCTGACATAGTGAAAATAACACAGCTGAACTTTTATCTAAGATTCTTCCTCTGTATGCTGGAAGTTACAGAGCAGGCATTACATATTGGTCTCAACCATCCAGCAAAAAAGTATAAAAATGAAGTATAAGAAGTAAAGCCATGGTGTTACGTTGAACTGTAGGGGACTCAGGTCAACAACTTCTGACATTGCCAGTCAAGCGGAAGACCCAATACTATTATGGACTATTGGACTCTTTTAGAATATTTTGCTGAGTTCACACACCTATAATATTTAAATGACGGAACTTAACAAAAAAAAGGGGATATAGATGAATGACTATTTTGTACCTGTGTATTCAAAATGGTTAGGATAGATATATAGCTACATTCTCTTAATTCAATGAACAGAGGGATTTGTTCTAATAGTGTTTGTAAATAGGATATCATGTCTGCATCTTGTACAACAACCACTAGGAAGACAGTATGCAATGTGTTAATTATTGAAACTGTCCTACCAATTTGATTTGAAACTGTCTCATTGCTATTTATTTCTCAATAAAATTATGGAAAAAATATTCATGGACCCTTTGCTCATGCTAAAATGGAAAAAGCAGAGCATGTTTTCTGTTCTCAATGCTTTCATGGCTTAATTTAGAAGTTATTTTATGATGGATTTTAAAGGTATGGCAGAATTTAAAATGCACAACGTCTGTCCTCTTATTGTCAAGAATAGGCTGTACTTAGATACCTGGGGTAAGGCTGGAAGCAGTCAGGAGCTCATCAGACTTTGCAAGAGGGACAGGATATGTATCACCTAAGGAATGGCAACACAACAGATATTAATGCTTAGAAATAGGGGCTATGTAACACAGCAAGTTCTCACTGAGCGCACAGTCCCTATAGACATTATGGGTAAAATTCTATTTTAACTTCAAGAAAAACTAAGTGAAAAAAGCAGTGATAAGACAGTTCAGCGAAATCTTGAAAACAGAGGGTTGTGTAACTCTTGACAAATAGTGCTTATCTTGCACAAGAGCAAAGTCTCTGCATAAAGATGAAACTTTTAAGAAAAAACATGCTCAGAAGGTTAAAGTCGTGTAATGGTTAACTCAGGCCATTGCACCTTGGTGAACACATCTTTGTAAATTTGACACCAGCTAGGTGTTTTATTACTTCCCTTCAAGACCTCTGAGCCTCTCAATGGATCTCTCTGTGGTAAGGCAAACACCTGCTGGCTCCAGCTTGTTCTTGTCTACAGTTAGGAGGTCAGCAGTACTAACACAGAAGGGGGCTTCTGCCACTGAATTCTTTACCGGTTAGCATTAAAGTCAGACACCCACAGAAGATATTAACAAACATACGAGGGTGCTGCCACTTATTTATTTATTTCCAGAATGTCAGACTTAGAAGAAACCCTACGGTTTCTTTGCCAGCTAGGCAAAGAAAATCCCATTGTCAGGAAGGACATGAAGTTCTGAGGAAGGGGGTGACTTAGCCAAGATGGCAGAACTCATCATGGCTTGAGACAATCCGCTCCCAGCCCACAGCTATTCTCACCATTGCCTTGAGTTTCAACCACCAATCCCAGTTCAGGCTCTTGCATGGCCATTGTGTAGACGTCTTTCACTGACAATAAAGTAATAATAATTACATGAGGACTGTAGAGTTGAGAAATCAAATGCTTGCTTTACAGAAAATTCAATTTTTTTTACTTCCATAATTATGGTTCATTGTCATTTATTTTTTTTATTTTAAAGAGAATAACAAAAGGAACAATAATAATACAGAATTTCAAAATAAGATGACAGGAAATAAATTTTGGTTACTATATTGTATATTTTTATCTTTAAAATGTATTTTAGAAGTACCCTGCAAAGGCAGGGTATTTATTCCGAAGGCTCATATCACAAATTCATTCTGCAAACCTCTTATTATTAACTGGCATGTTCAAGTAGAAAAGAATTTTGGGTCACCAAAGCTCCTTGTACATTTTAGCTCTGGCTACAGCAGAACTGGTCCTTGTAAATGTCACAGGAGATAATAATTGCAATGGAAAAGAAAAGAAATGTTTGGAGCTTATGAGAAAAGACCAAACTGTTCCCAATCACAGAACTGAAGAGGTCAAGAAAACATCCTTCGGGCAAGAGAGATGAAACTTTCCAGCAGTTAAGAAATTAATGCTGACACCTCGTCAGTTAAGTAAAGTGCAGAGCAAAAAGAGCCTGAGTAGTTGTGTTTTGGCTTACGGATAGAGCCGTGTGTGTACAGTCCAAAGAGAAACAAGTGTAAAGATCATCTTGTCACTGTAAATAAAAATCACCCCATTGCCCAAGGGATCGAGAGCTTAGTTACAATCTGGTCAGTCCCAGCCAGGCCATCACTGTGCTGTTATTGATGATAATCTGGGAAAAGGGTCATTTTTGCTGCTGAGTGGGAGGACGTGGCTACGGCGCTAATGCCCAATTACATTAATGAACATGAAATTTGGCTCTGCTCGAGCATTTCTCCTCATGCTCTGAATTAGATTTTTAGAGGGTAAAATAAAAGGTAATAAAAGTCTTTCCTTCAGCATCATTTTTCTTTGGCTGCACTTATAGCAATATGCTTAAAGGAAACACAAGCCTCTGTTTTATTAAGCAGCCCATGTGCATTAAGCCCAAGTGTTGAATGGAAGTCTGATTTTCAAGAAGGGGAAGGTCACTATTATCTCTGCCCTTTGTGGTACTTACATTCTCAAATGGGGCAATTCAGAATAGGTAATGTGTTTACCTGAATTGGGGTTGCTTTTAGAAATCCAGGGTGAGTGCCCAAAGCAGGGTATAAAGAAAACATAAAAACTCTAAAAACACACATGTTGAATCAATGTTATTTCACTTCTAAGAATCCTTGGAATTCTTCCCTCACAAGGTAAGCAAAGCTCAGGGTGAGATTGTCTCAAAGGCTAGTGTATTTCTAAGATCCCATGACAATGCTGGTTTGGGGAGAGGGGAGATGTGGGCTGGAAACCAAAACAAAACAGAACTGTAAATAGTGGCTTCCCAAGATGTCCGTGTTTCTGTTTACCTTGTAGATATTCGTTAAGTGGCAGCCCAGAAAACCAGCTAATCCCTGGCATGTGCGGATAGGTTATCTTACAGAGCAAAATGGACTTTGCACTTTGCAGATGTGATTAAGTTAAGAATCTTGAGATGAGGAGATCATCCTGGATTATCTGGGTGGATACACTATAATTACACGGCTACCTCTGTGGGGAAAAATAAAGCAAAGAGTCAGAGAAAAAAGATCTGGCTTCAGAAGCAAAGGTCAGGTTGATGCAATAGCTGACTTTTGAGATGAAATATGGTCAGCAGACAAGGAAAGTGAGAAGGCTGTCCAAGTGGAGGCAGTGCATAGCAGTCTTTCCCGAAGTCTGCAGAAGGAGCATGCCTCTGTGTGTTTTTGAGATTAGCTCTGTGGGGCTTCTGACTTTCAGAACTGCCCAAAGAAAACCTGGAATGTTTAAGCTGTTGTGTTGATTGCCCTTTGTTACACCAGCAATCAGCAACTAATACATAAACAATAAAGGGACTGGCAACTCAGACTGTAGCATCACACTGTCCTGTGTGCTTTCATCCAAATTAATTTTAAATATGTTTCCTTACTAGCAAATGCTTCTGTTCTTCTCTTTCTCTCTAATGGGCCAGAAACAGAGCAAGCAACAGTTGAGGAAGAGATGGCCCTTTGAGAGTTTTTGCCTCTCTGAAAGCTGAGGACACTGAAACAATTCCACTGGTAGATACACTACAGATGGGTGGGTCTGGAGTTACATTAAATCTTGATAACTTGGCTCTGTTGTCTGAAGAAATGTGAGGGAGAAACGTTTTCAGCAATAGCCTAACCTGAAATGCATTGGGAGTGCTGTTAGGAACACACACACACACACACACACACACACACACGCATGCACGCACGCACGCACGCACGCACACACACACGCACGCACAAATACACCCAAATTCATTGACTAGAGTTTATAAACTCATTCCTTATGCTATCTTACCACCCTGCCACCACACTTACGGAGATGCTGTTGTTACTTCTGTGTTCAAGCTGAGCAAAACAGGCTCAGGGCACTGGGATGCCTGGCTGTGGCTTTGGTCTGGTGTCATGGCTTTGGTTCTCCCCTTCATCACAGCAGCCTGTGATCTCTTAATTCCCGATGTCCTTGAGAGGTTCATAAGAAGCACTTGCGAAATACTTTCAGGCAAGGCTTGAGTGAGGCCTTTGTTTCAGAAACCCCAACTCCAAGTCTTTTTTATTCCTTTTTCTACTACTGGGAATGGAAGCCAAGGCCTTTACACTGAGCTCCATCCACTGCACTCTTTTATTTTTACTTTAAGACAGGGTCTTGCTACATTGCTAAGTAGCCCACGTTGGGTTCAAATTTGTAATCCTCCTGGAGTTACATGCTAGCGCCACATCAGTTAGCTTCAAGGCTGTGGCTTCTGGAGTGATTTAAGTTATTTGTGTTAGCATCATTTTTTTGAAATGAACATATTCTAAGCTGTCTTCATATTTATAAAGAGTTGCTAACTAACCGTTTTACTTTCCCTCGGGTAGACCAACCTCAAATCATTCACAGCTTCCTTCTTTTCCTGCTTTCGATCTTCTGCCATGTCAGGAACAATTTTGTGGAGTAATTACTGCACATCTGGAGGATACAGAGGTTCTGCTCCACTTTTTTTTTTTTTTTCTTCAGTTCTAGGTCTTTTTCTTAATTTTTAAAGTAATATCTATTTATTTATTTCTATGGACTCAAAGTGTTCTGCCTGTCTCAGCCTCCCTAACGCTGGGATTGCAGGTGTGCACCACCACACGTGCTTCCAGGGTCCGCACTGCACATCTGGGGCTGTGGGCCGGCAAGTCATGCTGAACCGCTGATCAAACCAGGGTCCTTGCGGTTGTGCGGCAGGAACTTCGACCGTCAAGCTATGTCGCAGGCCCTCAGTTTTTGTGTGTTTTTCTCATAGTCACATTGTGTTCAGGATATTGTAGCGCCCTCCTAGCAGATGAGCAGCCATCAGGGACTGCTGCCTGGCAGTGGCGGCAGGGCGCCCCCTCTGCACATTTTTATAGTTTAATAGTGAAACAAAGCTACGGGTGCCAAGTTCACTGGTGATAGGAGGAACTTGCGTAAAGCCAGTAGTTCCTTCCTTCTTTTCTTTCTTTTCTTTTCTTTTCTTCTTTTCTTTTCTTTTCTTTTCTTTTCTTTTCTTTTCTTTTCTTCGTCACTGAGAATGTAGCATCCAGTCCAGTGGACCATGTCTATCTTCATCTGTCAATTCATTATGAAATGAAAGTGTACAATGCCTTGTTCTTCAGGGTGTGAAGGTCTTCATTTATCTAACATATTTATTTGTTGAGGATTAGAGAAAACTGGTAGAGACACTGGCCTAAGTCCTGGCTCTGCATGTCAAGCAAGTTGTGTGGCCTTGCCTAAGTCTTTAACTTAAGTGACAGATCTCAGTTTAACCATAAAACAGATAATTATGTTAATAACCTCAGTGTGGACAAGTGACATTGGCTTTTTGCTTAAACATTGATGCTAAAAAGCAGATCTCAGAGTGTAGAAGAGTGGTAACTAGAGCTGGAGAAGTTCTGGGGATGGAATGGAGAGGGTGATTTACCACACAGGGTTAGCATCTTATATGGTTCAGCTGAGTTATTTCCTGTCTTTCTATTGCGCAATAGGGCACCTATGGTGAAGAAAAATGAACCTAATTTTATATTTCAAAATAATCCAGGGGCTGGGGAGATGGCTCAATGGAATAAGTGCTTCTCTGGCGAACGCAAGGGCCTGAGTTCAATCCCCGGTTCTGCCAAAAAAAAAAAAACCAAACCAAAACAAACAAAACAACAACAACAAAAAAAAATCCAGAGGATTTTGAGTGCTCCCAACACAATGAAATGTTAAATGTCTTAGTGAATGGACTTGCCAATTCTGATCTGATTATTATGCTTGATATATGTGTATAGAAATGTCACACATAGTCCATAATTATGTATAACCATTGAGTGAATTAAAATTTTTTTAAATTAAAACACTCACATAGATACTGCTATGAGAATTAAATGAACTTCATCATGCAAAGTAATTGGAACAGAACTGGGATCATAATAAGTGTTCGATAAATATAAGCTTTGTTATCTTTATTAAGTTTGTGTCTGGAGTTACCCTATGCAGTCATGGGGAGGATGTGCTTTTTAGAGGTGACTGAATCTAGAGTTTGTGATTGATTCATGGTCCATTGGAGGGAGTGAGGGTGTGAGTGTCACACCAGTCCTAGGGCAGGTAGTCTGCATACAATGTAAGGGTCAGAGTCTTGCGTCTCTCTCTGGTTGTTCTTGCTGTCTTCTGTTTCCACAAACTCTGCACATGCTACCCTGCTTGGAGCCTGATAAGTAAAACTTTTCTCCCTTTAATTGTGGATGTCAGGTATTTTGCATCAACAATGAAAGAAAAGTAAGTAAAACAGACTGTAAATGCTGTCATTATTTATTGAACAGCTTAGTACATGGTTTTGTGTCCAAGTCTACAGAAAGAAGCAAGAGTTCACATCTCGGTGTTTGTCCTCTTCATACTCAGATTCTCTACGTGGCTTCCCCTTGCCCACTAGCCATTGTTTTAAGCCCATCCCCCTCCCCCCCCCTTGGGCCGCCCCCCCCCCCCTCCCCCTGTACCCCCCCCCCCCCCCCCCGGGCTTTCTCTCCTAGGACATTTTGCAAACTCGTGTTCTACTTGAAGTACACAAATTCACATCTGTGACAGTGCTCTTCCTCTGATTCTGCACCCCTCCGTGTGCAGTTTGTTTCAGTGGAATGTCTCCAGGAACTAACTGCCCCTATTGAAATTTAATCAGATCATCCGGCCCACTTCAAAAACATGCCTCATCTATAAAGTGTTCCTTGATGTCTTCCCTCCATTGTGTGCACTCCCGGAGTTAGTGTCTCCTTTCTAAGACTCCCTTGGCACTTTTTATGTGTCTGCCGGAGGTGCATATCACTTTCTTCTTGGAAGTGAAATTTTGAGTCCTCAGCTTAATCTCTGACCCCAGATAACAAGCTGTTTAAGGGGGAGTCTATGACTAATTCATCTTCATAGCTTCCCTAGCATCCGATTCATGGCCTGATATATATAATAGATGTCCAATAATGTTCAATGGATAAGTGTTTGCTAAGATGATTGATGCTGAAAATACTTGTTTTGCTAAACTCCCTCTCCATACATGAGTACACATGTGTACTAACAGTAAATATTGTCATGGATTTTTGCATGTGGTTTATGCAAATCATACAAATACACACTCATACATACATACATACATACCTACATACACCCCTCAAGTGTCAGAAAATATTTGGATAATGGTTATATACTATTGGAATAAATATATTATCTTGGAAATAATGTTAAAGTTTTGCTAATGATTTTAGCTCTCACCATCCTCTCTATGGTCTACCGTCATTCAGATTTTCATGGGTGTAAAGCTAGTAATAAGGACATTCATACAGATTCAGGGATTCCTCTGTGACTGAACCCTGGGCTATGTGATCTGTGTTTCTTTCTTAAGGGAGTGGAACTAGGAAACCTGTTTCAGTTCTGAACACCAGAAGAAGATAAATCGCTTCATAATTCAACAAGTAAATTAGAAGAAAAGCCTGGATGGACAGAGGCCACTGAAGTTGGTCCCCAGCCTCTGTCAGCTGCCTGAGTTATTTTGTTTTGTTTAGTTTCCCACAGTCATCCAGGCACCAGCTTCTCCTCATCAGTGGGAATAATTTTAAATGATGAAATCTGTCCCTAAGTCCTGTTTCTGACACATTCACCATAGAGCAGTCAGCAAATACTGCTGTCTTTTGCAGCAACTTAGAATATTACTCATGTCACTGTAATGGCCCCACTTAGCCAGGATGGCAATTCATTTCAATACTTTTGTCTGTAAAGAAAAATGATTTCGATTTTTCTGATCACACCTAGGTTCAACCATGTATCAATTTATTTCTAAGTTCAATATTTGTATTCCTGATTCAAGTGCAAACATAAAATCAAATATAAAAAAAATTCTGAGTAAAAGAATAAGTCTCAGATAGTGGAAGAAATAAAAAGTTCACTCTCTCAGCAACTTATCTTAGAAGTTGGGCCAATATCATGGCACTTCACTAAATTATTAAATACTAAAAATTATAAGATGGATTGCTTTATTGATAACTTCACTTTTTTTATTTTCTGTTTTTCTTGGGCTGCTACAACTTTTGTTTCTCTGTTTTTTAATAATATAAAAGTCTTTTAATGTGATGTAAAAGAAATCTGAAAGAAGAGAGCTCAGGACGGGAACGACGCATACGAGACATACACAGAAATACGAGTCCTCCTACTACTTGAAGACACAACAAAGACGTGATCCCACCGCACCCCTCCATCCTCTGTCAGCTTTCCCTGGTGTTTTCATGTAACTATTCCACACTGTTCGCCAGGACTTGGATGAGTTGATTCTCTGGATATTGTAAAACAGTCCTCTTTGTTGGCGATAATGCTCGTTATCTTCAAGACTATTTGGATACAAATATAGTCCCATGAACATTCTTATGATTTTTAATTTTTTATTCATTTTAATGAGAAAAAATATTAACAGTGAAACAGTTTCAAAACAGGTTAGTAAGACAGTTACAATAATTAATACAGTGCATATTGTTGTCTTTGTAGTAGTTATTCAGAGGACAAGATGTAGACATGATATCCTGTCTAAACAATATATGTATAAGGATCTACAGGTCTCACTACATAGATCGGACTTGTAGTGATTCTCCTGTGTTCAGCTTCCCAAGAGCTGGGATTACAGGTGCATGCCACCACGTCCAGTCTCAATCTCCATCTCAGCACACCCCAGGGGCAGGACTGGCATGGCACACAAGGGATCGAACACCAGTGCTGCATCTGCCTAAGCAG
>NW_004524579.1:18244442-18270818 GCF_000260255.1 Octodon degus | reverse complement strand
ATCCAGGGAAGCATAACTTTTTGCCCATTTTCCAACTGGCTTTCATTCCTGTAGGCTGCTAGTATTGTGATTTAAGTTTTCTGTATACAATTCCATTCTGTATACTTTTTACTATGAAACACCTCAACTCAGGCAAATTCATTCCTGCAAATCCTTCTAACTTCTACAGCTTGTGGCAATTACCTGGGGTCCACTGAGCAAGGAAAACCTTTTTTTGTTTTAAGGCCTCCTGAAGGAAGCCCTGCCCAAGGAATGTGAAGGTAGCTTCCCTTATAATGGGGCAGGAAACCCTGAGAAGGCTCACCTCATCTGAACTGTATGAGGTGGACAGTTAAGGCCTTAACATGTCTCTATAGAAAAAATCTCATGGATCCCAGTAAAAGGAATCTAAAAATAGTCTAGCATATTTGCTAGAAGTTTTACCTGTATGGTTACCTGGGTTTTAGTATCTGCTAAAGAACAATTGTTTTGAGGAATTAGAGCATGTATAATCAAAGCATGAGCATTTGAGCTAACAGGTAAGTTAGAAACCTTTCTAAAGGAATAAGAGTTGTAACCCACTGGCTCTTAGACCTCTTTATTCGTGGAGTCTGACAGATTGCTAGTGAAGAGAAGTCACACCTATATTTATTATCAACATGAAATACTTGAGTTATATCAGAAATCAACCAAGTGAACTTACACACTTATCATGAAATACACAGCATTCAGTCAGATTAAACCAATGTCCCATTCATTGTTTTGGATATGGTGCCCACTGTAAACAAGGGACATTGCCTATGGATTTCTCCTTTTAACACCGCGGCTCTGAGTTTTATGGGCTAAAGACAAGGCCTGGCTCTATCTATAGGCCCAAAGCTGTTTGACATGGTACAACCAATGTTTCTAGATATTTTTTCCTATGCTGATAGGATTTTATTTGTCCTTGGGAATCTTTTTAGCTAGTGAAGTACCTTTTTAAATCTTTTTTTAGAACCAGGGATTGAACTCAGGCCCTTGTGCTTGCCAGGCAAGTGCTTATTCTACTGATCTATCTCCCCAGCCCCCCTTTTTAAATCTTATACATGAATAATATATATTAAATTTGTAAAAACTAGTCTTAGCATAATTTTGATTAGTTAACAACTGGAATATATTGCAGTATCTCAATTACAGCTAAAGCAAGATGTCTTCTAAAATCTGTTTCTATTGAGGTATGATGACTGGAAGTAGGTTGGAGAAGGACAAAGAGACAAGTGCCAATGTCCAGCATAGGCTGGGTTTCTTTTCCCTCTATACTCATGATTACCTAGGGCTCCTGCATAGAGATGACATATGACAGCCTGGCCAGAGGGAAGAGGCAGGCCCAGGACCTGCCTTCAGTCCCACTGGACCATCTGGGAAGCTAAGTCTGAGCTCTGGGTACTCCACCTCAGAGTGCAATCTTGCTTCTAGTGGCTGCCTTGGCAGTCAGGGCATGGCTTGTGGGCATCTTAAAGCAGTCCCTCTTATGCTGGCCTGGCTTCTGATAGAAGTAGCAGATGAACTTAATCATCATTGAGCTCTTCTTGGAGCCAAGAAAATCAGACTTAGGATCTGTTTTGAGGCCACAACAAAGGCAGCCATTTTTTATCTCTTTGCTTTCTCTCCCTGGTTTTCTCCCAGTCCTGATTATAGGACACTAAGGAAGCAGTTTTTACTATAGTATCAAGTTATCTGGAGCAAAAGCTATTTTTTATAGCTCTTTTCTAATATCTGGAGCTGACTGTGTAATGAACTTATTTGTAAGAGTAATCTGTCCTTCTAAGAAAACACAGGGGTATTCATCTTTCTCCTGGTAAATAGCTGAGAGTTGAAAATAATTAGAAGCCTTGGTTCTAGTTTTCCTTAGATCTTCAAGAATACACACACTAGAAAATATTTTTTTTATTACAATCTCTTGCCTGGCTATTAGGCCAGCAGAGGTTTGCCTGTTTGGTCTTCAATGGGAACAGGTAGTTCCACTGGCTGTCTATGTCTTGGCTACTTAAAATTAACAATATGATATTTATCTCCAAATACAATATCGGTTTGTATTGCTGCCTTTCATTGGAAATCAAAGCTTGGTTTAAGATTAACATTACATCTCAACAATCTATTTCATAAGTCTGAGTAAATAATCTAAAGACATCAATGCACTTATCAGGGTCATCTAAAGATTTTCTAAGACCTGACTGTATCTGTTTTAGGTCACAGAGAAAAAGGCATATGAACTCCGGAAGTTCCAAAGTATCTTTTTTTTTCTTTAAAGGGTATCATCCTTGAGGAGCTTGCATAAACCCAGCTGAGGATGTGTGTAGACTTGTAGGAGCCTGGACAATAGTTGGCATAGAATTCCTATCCTCTAGCTAGAAAATCAAGTAGGGAAAGCCTTACTTTCAGAAATGATGGGTGAGGCTGTGATTAAGGCTATCTTGTCCTTAGGCTCCCAAGGTCAGGAAGCAGCAGCCTTAGGTTCCAGGAGAGTGAATGCCTTAGGCACCTGAACTGTGGTTCTGCTCTAGCTCACATCTGCATTTTAAAACTAGGCAACAATGACTTTCTTAATGCAAACAAAATCTGAACATAAAACACTTCTTCAAAACAGAGTTTCCATTCTATGAAACTATAGATATTGTTTATTCTTGTTACTGTATGGTATCCAATTTAATACAAACTTGTATTTATATACTGTTAATGGGCATTTCTATTGTTTAACTCTTTTTGATTTTATATTATAATAAACATAATTTTGTTCCCCATTTATCTGTTTATTTATTTTGGTACTGGGAATTTGATAAGCAGTTTATATTTGTCCAATGATGAACCCATCATCTTCAAACTAGAGAAGAACCTGTCGCTCCTCAAAGTTTTTCTTTGTCCCTTAGAGTATTTTTTCCCTAGCTCATTGCTTTATCTCTCCCATAATTAGGTAACCATTAATTTCAGTAGTATATATTAGTTTACATTTTCTAGAATATTTTATAGTGTAGCATGTAGTTTTCACAGTTTTGTTTTTCATTCCTTCTGCATAATTGAAGTTTATTCACAGGATATGTAAATGGTCCATTTGCTTTTACTTTGGGGCAGGATTCCATTGGGCAGAATTGTGTAGCATTCCATTGTGTAGAATTCCATTGTGTAGAAACTTTATCGGTTCACTTGCTGATGGGCAGTTGAGTTATTTCCAGGTTTTGGTCGCTGCAGGTAAAACCTGTACACACATTTGTGTGCAAGTCCCTGTAAGGATGTATGATCATTTTTTCTGATAGGCACTTGGGTGTGTGATGCTGAGGTACCAATTGGTGTATATTTAACTTCTTATACAAGTACCAAAGGGATTGTATCCTTTTATCTTCTCATCAGAAAAACAAGTAATTTATGTTTGTCTCACATTCTCACCAATACTTACCACATGAAATAATATTAATTATTTATACATTATACCAAATAGGGTATAGCAGTATCTCATTCTATTTCCTTTGTAGTTAATAATGTAAGGAATCTTTCTGGGTTTTTTTTTCATTCTTATGTTTTATTAGATGAAGTATTCATAAGAGCTTTTATTCAGGCTTTGTACATATTGTTGCATTTCTTTTTGATATTTGAGTGTTATTTATAAATTCCAACTCTGAGCTATTCCTTACTAGATAAATGATGATATTTTCTCCCAATTTCTGGAAATAATTTATGCCAACTTGTCTTTCATTTTCTTAATAGTATCTTTTAAAGGGAATCTATTTTGAATTTTGATGAGGTCAAATTATTTTCTTTCATGAATAGTTGGTCTTGAATTCAAATAAGTTTAATCTTGATTAAACAATGTCACAAAGCTTTTCTCTTACATTTTTTGTAGAAGATTTATAATTTTATATTTTTAGATTTCATACTGAAACCCATAACTTAGTTTTAATTAACTTTCATATATAGAAACAGAAGTCTATGGCCGTGTGTGTGTGTGTGTGTGTGTGTGTGTGTGTGTGTGATTGGGGACTTAGGACCTTGGCATTGAGTTACATCCCCAATGCTTTTTTCACCTTGAGACAGAATTTCTCCAAGTCATGAAGTGTCCCAGTCAGATTATAACTTGAGATCCTCCTGCTTTATCCTCCTAGTCTTCTGGGATTTCAAGCATGGGCCACCATTTGCCATGCAGATATCAAATTGCTCCAGCACCACATATCTGAAAGATTTCATTGTATTGTCTTTGGTATTTTGCAAAAAAAAAAAAATTAGTTAATCATACACATGAAGAACCAATCAATTATATTCAATTAATTTGGGTGTACATTTTGATTTTTTAAATCTATTGTGCTTGTTCCTCCTTACTGCTGGTTTTCTTTTAGTCCTACGCATTTTTAGTATTTCTTTTTTATTGACCTATTAATTTTTTCAATTATACCATTTTGTGTTTTTCAAGTTGCTAATGGTGACTTTTGTTCCCTCAGCTTTTCCCAGTCAACTTAGAGCTAGTATCTTACTACTGTAAAGAATACGTTGGGACCTTATAGACATACTATTTCTTCCCTCCCCCTCCACCCCCACACCCTCTGCTTTTATTTTCAAACAATCAACATCTACTTACCATTTAATCCCTGGAGTAAAGCACTGCTAATTTGACTTTAAGTATTCAGTTTTCTTTTAGAGAAATACGAGAAAAAAAGAAGCTAACATTTTATATTTAATCATATATTTCTTACTTCTACTGACTTCTAAGCCTGAGTTTCTTCCTGATGTCATTTCTCTTTAAGATGAATGACTTTTGAGTGTTTCTTTCCATTCAGGTGTGCTTACAATACCTTCTTTCAATAAATGTCTTTATTTCATCCTTATTTTAATGGATTTTTCAATGAATATAGGATCTGACTTGATTCTTTTGTTTCTAGAGAACTTTACAGACGTCATTTTACTGTCTTCTGGGTTTTATTGTTGCTAATGATAATGTCACCATCTTTTGTGTTAGCTGTTTCCCGAATGTTCTTTCCTTTTTTCCTTCAGATGATCATATGACTTTCAATTTCTAGCACTTTGATTTTGATAAGCCGAGGCATGGTTTTCTTTTATATATTATTCTGTTTAGGATTCATATAGTTTCTCCAATCCATAACTGGTTGTTTTTCACTAACCTTGTCATTATTTCTTCAAGTATTGTCCTGATTATTGCTATTCTATCTTGAGCAACTTAGCTACAGGTAATTAAATCTCTTGATATTTGTCTCTGAGACTTGATTCTTTCTTTCTTGTGATATTTGGACATGAGCATTTCTATTGCTAGACCCTCATCTTTTCTACCCTTTCTTCTGTACAATTTTTTTTTTTTGTAGAATTTGTTTTTTATGAGGTCTCACTAGGTATGCCATTTAGACTCATAGTGATCCTCCTGTTTTTCAGCCTCCCCTGCATGGGGATTACAGGTGTATGCCATTATGCCTGAACTCTATGTTGGCTCAGCCCACCCTGGGAGTGAGGCTGGCATGGCATGTGGTGCTGGGGATTGAACCTGGGTCCCTGAGCCTGCCTAAGCTTGCCTAAGCAGGTGCTTTAGTTCACTGAGCTATCTCACCGGCCCCTCTTCTGCACTATTAAGCCCATTCAGTTCTTTATAATTTCACAGTATGTATTTATCAGTTGTAGAATTTCTTTTCATTTTTCCCATTCTTCATCTATTTGTTTAAGATGACAAATTCTTTAAATAATTCCTTGAATAGGCATTTAATAACTGCTTCTATTGCCTTTGGCTACTAATTTCAGCATATAGCTCATTTTAGGATCTTCCTCCTTCTCTTCTTTCTTTCTTCCTTTCTCATCTCTATTGATAATGAACCAGGACTTCACATGTCTACAGTCTTAATTTTCCTTTCTTGCTGATGAGTTTCATTTTTCTGCTTCTTTCAATATCTAGCAATGTTGCAATTATTTAATACACATTAGGAATCATATGTTGTTGGGACTTTGAATTATGCTTCTTGTCTCTAAATGATATTTAGTGAACTTTTATTAGAAGAAGTTAAGAAAACATGCTAGTGTAGACTTATCTTTTTTTGTTTGTTTGGTTTTTTTGTTGTTGTTGTTGTTGTTTTTTTGTTTTTTTGCAGAACTGGGGATTGAACTCAGGCCCTTGCGCTTGCCAGGGAAGCAGTTATTCTACTGAGCCATCTCCCTGGCCCCAAACTTTTCTTTTTTTCCCATAATTTTATTGAGAAACAAATAGCAATAAGACAGTTTCAAATCAAATGGTAGGACAGTTTCAATCATTAACATATTGCATACTGTCTTTTCTTTGCATAGAATTTAGAAGACTATCATTTCAGAGTGGCTGCTATCATAAAAATTTTATAAATAACTCTAAAGTAACTGCTATTGCCGATATGGTTATAACTTCAATAAAGATGAAAGGATGGGGGTCAGGGAGATAGCTCAGTAGAATGAGCACTTGCCTAGCAAGCTCAAGGGCCTGAGTTCAATCCCTGGTTCCAAAAAAAAAAAAAAAAGAAAGAAAAAGAAAAAAGAAAGATAAAAGGATGGAAAAACTCAGGTGGGATGAAAGTACAAGTATGGCTTCCAGAGATGAGACTATGCTTACTGTACAGAAAAAAACTATAGTAGAAGTCAGTTGGGCATGGTGGTGCATATCTGAGAAACTGAGTTAGGTAGCTCATCAGGAGTTCAAGACCAGCGTAAACTACAAAGTGAGACCCTGTCTAAGCAAGCAAGCAAGCAAGCAAACAAACAAACAAAAGTAGAATATGGTAGGAGGTATGAAACTTGATCTGTAGCCTCTGTTGGTCTATTTACTTTGAGTAAAACAATCACCTTTTCTAAGTCCTATTCCACAACTATCAGATGGATGTAATTATATTTTTATACAACTTATCTCAGATTATGAAAAATTCAAATAAAGCAGGAAATATAGGACATTGAAGTGTAATTTATGAATTTGTACAAAGAAAACCTTTTATTCTTCTTCTTCTACAGAAGTCACCATTGTCATTTTCCCATTAACCTCAGGTAACAATCATTATTGTATGAATTGTTAAGGGGCTAACAGTTTATCCAGCAGAGCTCTAAGAAAATACACACGAATACTGAGTTTACTCATTTGAACCTTCTTCTGTGCCATTGTTACCTTTTGGGGAAAATTTATTTTTGGAGATGTAAAGCAGCTTTTAGACGTAGTTTTGTACAAAAGTCATCTTGATATTCTATGCATGGAGATATTTTGAAAGTCAAGTATTGCCTGGGCTCTACCCAGCAAACGTGAGAAGAGGAATGGCCATTCAGGGATGTGCTTGATACCTATTGGCTTGATGACTGATTTTTCCCACTTCTCCCTTTGTGGAATAGCTTGAGTAGATGCCTTTGTCTCAAATATGTTCATGTAACAGAGAAAAGCGAGTGATTAATTCCTTGGTTTGCTGATTTGCTTTGATGATGAACAAAAGAGTTCCTACTTGAAAATGTGTTGCTTCATCTTGCGATTAAGACATTTGATTTGTTGAAACTTCAAACAGCGTTTATGCATCTCATTTATCTTTGTTTCTACCAATTTTATGGGAAAAGAAGGAAATTTATAGGGAAAAAATGTAGAATCAGTTGCCACTCATTCCTTAAAACATAGAAAACAGTATTTATTTTAAAAATAAAGGTGATTGTTGTCATGGTTTAGATCTAATGTATTTCCAAAGGTCTTGTGTATGTGAAAAGGTCATGGTGGTGCTGCACTCATCTGTGTATGCTTTGGTGGCTAAGCCTACTGTGAGAAAGTGGGCCTGCATGGCCTGAGTCCCTGGGGTGCAACCTGGAGGTGACATTCTTATTTCCAGGTCCTTGCTTCTCCATCTGCTTCCTGGCCACATGGGTTGGGCACCTTCTCCTCTGTCAGGCCCCTCTGCCAGCCCATTGCTGACACTGAGCCAGATAACCACAGATTGAAACCATGAACAAAATAAACTGTTCCCTCAGAATTTGTGAGTGTTGGGTATTATATCCTAGTGACAAGAAAGTAACATAATTTTCTTATCCAGAATACACATCAATGAACTACTTTAGCAAAATACCTTGCACATTGTAGGCCCAAATATTTGATGAATAAGATATATTCAGTTCATTTCAATTGTAGAATATTTACGATAAATATTATGTAACACGGCAAAAAATATTTCACAGACCGAACCAATGTCAAGACAGTAAAATTCACGTTATGAGATGTGTCACATTTTTGCAAATGATGAGAATTTACTATCTTGTGCTTATCATTTGATAAGTACACCAAAATGAAGTTTGATTGCGTGGCGTCAAGTTATGCCTGAATTCCTACTCAAATTTCTTTGTGAAGCCACCCATTTTCATGAGTTGTTAAGATCAAAGCTTCTGCAGGAGCTGGGGAGATGGTGCAGTAGAATAAGTGCTTGCTGGGCAAGTGCAAGGTCCTGAGTTCAACCCCTAGTTCTGCCAAAAAAATTATTATTATAATAATAATAATAATTAAAGATCAAGGCTTCAATTTTGGGATTGAGGAAGGGTTGGAGTAGAAGACACTATTTTCTCCATGTCTTCACTGTTTTCCCCAGTTTAGCAGGAGCAATGTGAGACTTAGGACCACCTTAGTGCTGCCTGTGAGTCTTGGTGACCAAGCACAAGACAAGTGAGAGTGGACATTATTTCCAAGTATTCCAAGGACAGCCAGGCCAAACACTGCCAAGAACTGAGAGTGGTAGGGCAGATCAGCAGAGAAACACCACTCTTAGAAGACATTATCGGCTGTGGCTGTGGGTAAGTAGGTTTTGCCTCCAAAGGTCCCAAAATGTGAACTTCAGCAAGAATATAAGGGGAAGAAGAGATGTACATTTATTCCTGAAGAAACATGAGGTGAGACTCAGCCTGCGGCCCTGAGAAATGACTAAGCGATGATCAAAGACCTTGGAGTATGGGCAGGGGGAATGAAGAATGAGAATCTGCAGTAGTACAGATGTGGCTATGAGCCACAAAAAATTTGATTATTAATATTCATGTGACCTCATTTTACCCAGAGACTGCTGAAGCAGAGAAATTCAGGCTAGGATAACGTATTTCCTTTCAAAGCATTTCCAACTCTTTCTATCTTCTTACTTGAACCTTGTGATCAGAGTTCTCCTTAGATAAGTGGATCCAAGGCCAGATCTCACTGTGTTAATTCTTTTGTCCTCATCATTCTGAAAACGGGTTAAGGTGACTATCAACAGAGCCCTTGAAGAAAATGTAAGTCACGGCAGGACTGTTATGGAAGAGGTAGGTCATCCCTTTCTCCTCCAGTTTTCTTTTTCTTTTTCTTCTTTTTTTTTAAGCAAGATGTATACCTCAGTACTTAAAGGAGTCATTTTATTTATTTTTTTATTTAATAGAAAATCAAATATCAATGAGACAGTTTCAAAACTGATTAATGGGACAGTTTCAATAATTAATACATTGTACATTGTTATTTTCTTAGTGGTTATCCATAGGACAAGTTGCAGACAGAATATCCTGTCCAAACACTATTAGTACAAATCTTTCTTCTCATTGAATTGAGAAAAAATAGCTGTATATCTATCCTAACTATTCTGCATATGCAGATACAAAATGGTCCTTCCTTTATATCCCCTTTTTTTGTTTAGTCCTGTCAGAAATGGGTATTCCATTGGCATCTAAATACTATAGGTGCATGAATTCAGCAAAACAATCCAACACAGTCCAGCAGTACAATAGTAGTGGGTTATCCACAGAAGTTGTTGACTTGAGACTTTCACAGCTCAGCACATTAATATGGCTTTACTTTATATACCTCACTTTTATACTTTTCTACTGGATGACTAATACCAAGATAAAGCAAGACCTGTATAACAAGAAATGTAACTTTCGTATCTGATAAGGTCAGTCAAATACCCTCAGGATTTATCTTGTAACCCTATAACGCAGGTTGCAGATCCTTTGTCAGTGTCAGCCATGTGGATGAGTCATGGCCATTGCTTGGCCAATTTGCTCTTTGTGAAAGCCTGAGAGAATGTTTTCTCTCCAGGTGACTCTCCTTAGGCACACTCTACGTTATCGATCATGTTGCTCTGTGAACTCATAATCTCCTTGATCATAAAATTTGGGACATAACTGAGTTACATGATGTTACAGTATAGGTTCTCCTACGTACTGAGTCTTCACTGACCTTGAAAGGCTATGGTCAAAATATTGGCTGTCCTTGCAACCCTTCTATTTCTGTAATTTTTGTTCTGCAAACTTAGGTTGTGAACCCTTCAGAAGAGAAGATTATTATCACCCTACATCTTACGCAGTTGGGTTTAACTTCACTATCTGTCTGAATATCAAACATCTTAGGCATAACATGGATCCGGAATTTCCATCAAATATTGATATGTTAAACATTAAGCCCCTACATAATATGGAGATAAAAATTTAAAAACTGAGAATTATTTAAAGAATATGAATAAACAATTACATATTTTTACATGGAAATTTAGAAATCTTACCATATACAACATTGCAGCTGGACAGTTCTATAACATTTTTTTTTCTTGTGTCTTTTTTCATTTATTACCCATTTTTTAAAAAAGTTACTTGTGAGACAGTACAGTAATAATTGGTATGTCATGACAAGAAGTATGTATTCAGAAGACCAGAATGCCAGGTATTCCAAGTGTGACCCTTCTATTACACATTGCTATCTTCAGTGCAGTTGATTGGTTCACAGGTTTCAGCATGTATAGTTCGTCAGGGTGAGAGTCCTACCAATTAACTGCTAGTTTTGAAAACCTGCTGATGTTTCTCAGGATTATTGCCTTGCCTATCTTGTGCATATAAATGTATGGCTTTGTCCCCGTCCTGTTTCCCAGCTTTTCTCCTTATCCTGTCCTTGTTGTCCAATCCTCAAGTTCTCACTTTTCTTTTAATTGTGTTATACCTTTCTATTTTTATTTCTTCCTTTGAGTTCTTATACTAGGGAGACTATATGATATTTACACATATGGGTCTGGTTTATCTCACTTATGAGTATATCTTCAAGTGGCATCCTCTTAAATATGAAGGTTTTGAGTTTATCATTCTTTATATCTAAGTAATACTCCATTGTATACCACATATTTTTCAACCATTCCTCAGGTGATGGGCATCTTGGTTGTTTCCAAGATTTGGCTGTCACAAATTGTGCTGCTATAAACATAGGTACACATATATCACTACTATATGATGTTTTCAGTTCCTCCAGGAAAATTCTCAGTAGGGGGATAGCCGACTTGAATGGGATTTTCAGTACTAGTTTCTTAAGGACTGATTTCCATAATAGTTGGACCAGTCTACATTCCCACCAGCAGTGGAGAAAGGTTCCCTTTTCCCCACAGCCTCTTCAACATTTGTTGTTAGTTGATTTGTTTATGATAGCCATTCTTTCTGGGGTGAGATGTTATCTGAGTGTTGTTTTAATTTGCATTTCACAGATGGCTAGTGATGTGGAGCATTTTTTCATATATTTATTCGGTTCTTTAATTTTGTCCTCTGAGAAGCATGTGTTCATCTCGGATGTCCATTTCTGGATTAGGTCTTTAAATTTGGGGCCCTAATGTTTTTTAGTTCTTTATAAAAAAACATTAAAAGATAAAAGACCTTTGTCTGAGTGCTTATTAGTTAAGATTTTTTTGAAATCTGTGTGTTGTCTTTTGTTGCATAGGTCCTGCTTTACCTTGGTGTTAACCATCCAGCAGAAAAGTATAAAAATGAAATAAAAGAAGTAAAGCCATGCTGTTATGTTGAGCTATAGGGGACTCAGGTCAACGATTTCTGACATTGCTAGTGAAGTGGAAGACCCAATACTATTATGGGCTACTGGACTCTTTTGGAATATTTTACTGAGTTTACACACCTATAATATTCAAATAACGGAACTTAACAAAAAAAAAGGGCATACAGATGAATGTCCATTTTGTATCTGTGTATTCCAAGTGGTTAGGATAGATATATAGTTACATTCTATTAATGAATAGAGCAATTTGTTCTAAAGGTGTTTGTAAATAGGATATCATGTCCGCATCTTGTACAGCAATTAACCACTAGGAAGAATGTATGCACTGTGTGAATTATTGAAACTGTCCTACCAATTTGATTTGAAACTGTTTCATTGCTATTTGTTTATCAATAAAATTATGGGGAAAAAAGAAAAGAAATAATACTGATTTTTATATATGGAAAAAATAAAGTATTTTCCTTATTAAGGAAAAAAAAGAGTTGGTCCCAGTTGTTAATTCTTTCAAGTATTACCCGTGCAATTTGATTTTTGTTCATAAACTCTTTGCCTACCCCTATGTGTTCAAGATTTCCTCCTACTTTCTCTTCCAGGATATTTAGTGTTTCTGTTTTAATGTTTAGATCTTTAATCCATCTTGACTTTAACTTAGTGCATAGTGATAGACCTGGGTCAAGTTTTAGTTTTCAGCATCTGCTGCATTTTTCTTGACTGTGTGTTGCCAAGGAAAGGAGAGAAGAGTTTTATATATGTAAGCAACAAATAGCTCCACTTGAGGTTCATAGTTACGAAGTGTGATGGGGAACCAGGCAAAGGCCCCCAACAAGTTTTTTTTTTCTGAAGATATGAGGATTTTTCCACTATTAAAACACTAGCTCTATATTCTATATTGAATTGCTTCCCCAAAACTCATGTTGAAACTACAAACCTTAGTATGCAGATGTATCTGTATTTAAAGAGATGATTAAATTATGCTGGGGCTTCTGACTGGGCCTAAATAATGCAAATGACACGTTCTAAAAGGGGAGGAAACAGTGGAAACAGTCCATGCTGGGCAGCTGGATGAAGGGGCAGCGAGGAGGTGGCCACCTGCAGGACAACAACAGAGACCTCAAGGGAAAGCAGCCCTGTAGCCACCTGGATCTGTGACATCTGGCCTCTAGAAATATAAAAAACTGATTTTATTGTTTTAACTACCCAGTCTGTGTCACTTTAGGGTAGAGGCTCCAATAAAATCAGATAGTTTATAATAAGAGAACTTTTTCTCACTTCCTGCTGTAGGTGGAGCACCTAGAAAAGTTCCTGGCATGAAGTAGATATTTAATAATTATTAGCTAATAATTATTAACAAATAAATAAATATGGACTGCATTACCTGATAAGGTTTTCATACCAGGGAAAGTGGTCCCAGGACAAGAGGCCTCGTCTGAGCAATTATGACTCTTGTTATTAGCATCTTCTGTATAAAGCGAAAGTTTACACTGAAAAATTTTAATCTTCTGTAACCTAATGTCTCACCTCTGCAGTCATCATCATCAGAGTACCTTTCATCTCTCTTGTTATTATCTGGCGTGGTCTGTCCTTTATTTCCCACATGTCATGACTGCCCCATCACTTGCCAGGTTCTTCCTCCCTGCCCTAATATGCCCACACCCATCCTTCCAGGCCCAGATCATGTTCCATCAGCTGGCTGGTGTCTGGTGTCTTTTCTAACAGTCCCTCTTTGGCTCTGGAATCATGTGACTCTTACTGCCTACAGTATTCACCCGAGAAACAGCATCTGCTACCTTACATCGATGTTCACCTATTTTGCCAGACCACCTTGCATAAACATAAGGCTTAACATAGCACTATTAGGATAATAAACTTGTTGTAAAGATTAGGCTTTGGTGAAGCGATCAAAGTGATGTCTCGAGATGTTGGTGGTTACTTAAAAAGAAGTTCTTCTAAAACTGTACTGAGCCACATTGGCTTTATCTTAGAACACAGTATCCTTGATCCCATATTCCACCACACAGCCTGGAGCAGGAGGTAGACCTGAATTTTTCAGTAGTGACAATTATAGCCACACAGCCATCATATGTCAGTACTAGTGTCCCTGCCAGGTTGGCTGGATGATACAGCATCAGGAACCACATCAAGGCATCCCAAAAGCGTCACAGATCCACTTCTCTATTGGTAAGCTTTCTGAAAATACTTGAAATGAACCTCTGCCTGGCACAACGCCAAATTTACAAAGTAGAATTTGCAAGCCATTAGGATGATAATTGCTTATGGAATTACTGGAGCATGGCATCTTTTCCGATGTGACTACCTGAGAAATTCAGCTGCAGTACGCCCAAGGAGTGACTGAAATAAATTAGGAGATGGGAAAGATTCAGAACTGCATCAAGCTCAGACAAGTCAGGGGAAGTGAATCAGATAAATACATTAACACACACACACAGTGACGGATGAGGCAGATGACATTTTATGCTCCTTTAAACTGACTGACGAAGATCAGAAAAATTAGAAATAACTGGACAAGCTCAAGAATGTCTCTGTAGTGTGTACTACAGAGGAATCTTAAGAGGCAGAGATGTGAAGTACTGGAAGATGGAAAATGGAAAATGGGACAATGGAAAGAATATTATAAGGGTTGTATTTCTGCTTTGAGCTATTACACACAGTAAGAAAATAATTTTAAATATATCTCTTAAATGTCGTATATTAGAAGGTCTCAGAACATTAAAATTGTAATATGAAAAATTAAGATCATTTGAATTCTGAATACTAAATGATAGTATATAATCTTATGGTTAATTATTTTCATTCTTTGTCTTTGTCATAGAATATGCAGACATGAGTTAAACCATACTTTAGAGAACACAGATACTTCACAAACTATATATCCAGTTTATATTTTATTGTAGTTAAATATTATTAGATTTCAATATTTCTAGGAAAAGACAGAGCATTTTATTTACTTAAATTTAGATTTTATATCACAGAGGGGTCCTAATTCTAAGTTAAGCTTTCATAGTTATTGACAAAACTTATCACCTGTCTTTATTTTCCTGCACATAGACATTGCTAAGTGTTTACTTCCAATGTGTGTTTGCTTTAGCTTATCTTGGATGTTTGAAACTGAAGGCTGAAATGGGGTGGCAAATAAGGAAAGAAATAGACTTCAGATCTGTGACTAGCAGCAGTCTACATTTTAAGGTGCGTTAATCTGGTGAATATTAATGCAAAAATAAGATAACATAAGAAGAGAAGAAAAATGCAAAGGGCAAAGCTCACTGGCATTTCCTACTACACAAGTTGCTATTTCATAATTGCTATTTCTTAATTTGTCCTCCTCCTCCCTCCCTCATTCTTCTCTTCCTCCTTCTCCTCCTTCATTCTTCTTTATCTTTCTGAGACAGGTTCTCACTGTGCAATTCAGGCTGGCTTTGAGCTCACTTTATACTCCAGGCTGGTCTTGAACTTCCAATAATCCTCCTGCCCCTGGATTACAGGTGTGCACCTCCATGTCTGGCTGGCTGCTAAATTCCCAAAGAATAATAAACTTCACCCCATAGATTCTCAATGCAGCAGATTCATCAGCTAATGAGCACACAGTTAGGTACATGGTTCAACAGTAACGTACTTGTAGGAAAGTGAATTTCAACATCAAAACTGGAAAAGGAGAATCACAAATCATCTTTAGAAGATAGTGGTTCAGCTTATGTGAAAACATAGAGTTACCGTATAAAACAAACAGAAGCAATCTTTTTTCTCCACACTCACCATCACCACTATCTAACACCCTAAGCTCATTTCTCCCACCTGACTACCACACAAAGGGCTATCAGAAAGCACATCCAATGATGTCTTTGCTCTTGCTGTGCTTATTGTTTACACATCATCCATTCAGCACTTCATGCACAGAACTTCATGTTTGCCACTGTGTAATGTGACAGTGGGGATTTTATCTCAGTTCTACTATGAGCTTCTTAAGGGCATATACTATTGCTTTTGGTTCTGTGTTCTGCAATTTGCTTACTAACTTGCATTGATTAGATGAAAAATAATTTTTAATGACTTGCCATTTGTGTATAATTTTTTACTTTCAATTAACTTTTTCTGAAAACATTAAGCTAAAGAAATCTTATTTAGATGTTATATTCAGGAAATAGTTCATTAAACATTTACTTCTTTATAAATCTATAGAAACTTTATACAAGAAGTAGATTTTTGGTGTATCTCAATGTAAATCTCTTGACATTATGTTTTAATTTTGCTTATGAAAACTGTAAATCAGTAGAGCACACAGGGCACACTGTGCCCTGCCACTGCCTATGCAGAATAACATAGAGCATTATGGACTGAATGGACTGTCCAGCACGCCAAATATGAGATGTAGCATAGTAAGCCTGGCTACTCTGGAGAGTGTTTAGAGATGTGGGAAGCAGCATGTTAAGTGTAGGGGCTGGGGCATGAACAGTGGATTGTTTTTCATGCACTTTGCCATTGCTGCCCCAAAAAGGTAGTATTAAGGAACTTGGCACTATGAAATTAGGGTAATAGCAAGTGACAAATCATGACAGGTGTGGCTGGCCTATTAAGCAGCAAATCCATTGCAACACGCAGTAGAGGGAGACTGGGTTAGATTCATATTTTATTAAGGCCCCACTATCTGTGCTGGACAATTTGGGCTCAGTTTCTTATTTGAGGTATATGACCATGACAGTGTTAGTCATGAAGCTATTTCGGTTAAAGTCCACGCTTCGAGTCTGTAAGGACTTGTGACTCATGGTATGTCCTGGGAAGACATACTATGTGTGTCTAGTGCTATGTTAACGAAAGTGGAGGATTTCTCAAGTTATCTAATGGAATTGAATAATTACTAAAGTTCAAGTTGACATTTCCTCCATCACTGTTGAGTCACAAAGAATAGATCTGTTTAGGTGGAAGGGCTGACAGAACTACAAAAGAATCTAGAATGTTAAGTCACTTGACATCCATATTTGGAAGGTGGAAAGAAAATGGATTTTAGGACAAGTAAAAGAACAATAACAAGTGATTTTCTCCTCTTGTACCTATTAGAAAAAAACAAAATTCATAACTATCTTAATAAAAATTCATTTTAAATTGTCTAATGCTTCATCATTCCTGATTAGGGTAGGAAGAGTATAGAAGAAACTTAAGATATTGACTAACTCAGCATGATATGACAGTTGGATTGGAAATAAATCAATTAAAGCTTCATAATTATCTAGCCAGTGGCACCTATCCTAAGCCACCCCCATCCTCCTGATGTCAAAGTGAGAGGTTGGAAGAAAGAGTTCAATCATTTGCAATGAGAATTTTCTTTCTTTGGTTGAAAATATATTATATCACTCTATGATGCTAATGAATTTAAAATATATGAAATATGAGGGAAAAGTACAAGAAACTGGAGATGTTGTAAAGCTGATTCACTGACACATTAACTAGAATCTGGACCCGAGAAACCTGAGGAGTACAGATGTGACTTTACTTAGATGCCCCTGAAAATTCAGAGCTTTGCCAGCTGTGGAGGTCATTAGGTACTCCTTTTACTGCACTTCTGTGTTAAGCAGGTAACAGATGACTGACCTGTGCTACAGAAGAGGGATGTCTGCCCATCAGCAGCAGGAGCTATAGCTTACCCACTGGCCACCAGGGCCAGTAATTGCTTCCAGAGGATCCTGCTTGTTTCCAGGAAGTTGAAAGATAGGAACATCATTACTCATCAATGACTTGTGTTCAAAGGTATAAGCAAGCCCACTATCTAGACAAGTGCCCAGTGTTTTAGATGCAAGAGGAAGCTCTGAACCACTGACTCTGAACCAGTGCATAGAACAGAATGTGGATATCAAAGCCAACAAAAACTCAGCTTTCTAAGTTAGGGCCCAGTTTGGCCTCACAGTCCTGCTTGCTAGATGTTGTGCAGCATTGCACAATGCGTATTGCCTAATGCCAACTGATATGTCACACATGAGGGTGATGTCTGTATCTTCCAACACAGGAACTAGGATAGTTTAGGATTTAAGCATTGATTTTCTAAATTTCCTAATTGGTTCAAATAGAACAAATATAAGTCTACCTGGAATTCACTCATTGCTCATCCATTTATTTTATTCAGGCACACTGTTGTATTTAGGAATTCTTAGTTACATGCTAACAAAATACTATAAATAGAAGAGCCAACAGCTTTTGTTATCCTGGCCATCCTCCCTTTCTCTACCTGCTCACACTTTGATCTTTGCCATCATTTCTGTGCAACATCTAAAGATTTACTGTTGAGTGGAAAATCCTTTCATTGGTTTCATTCAGTCTATATCTCTTAACTACCTTGTTTTGGCTATCTGTGCCTTTCCTTACTTCCTGGGAAGTTCATTCTTTAGTAGCAGGTGGACACATTTCATGAGTGGTGAAAGACTGAAAAGATTGCTCCCTCCACCAATGAAGTAGAAATGTAGGCTTTGAATATTCTTAAAAAGTGTCACAAAGTAAGAAACTTAGATTATGTATTTCATCTGACACTTGATGGTTTCCTCAACATAGTCTCAGAAACTGTTAAAACCCCATAGAATGACCACATTATAGCTAATAACAGTCCATCTCCTGCCAGTGATGACTGAAACTCATTTGTATAAAGAATTCTCCAAGAGGGTACTGTAGTGGTTGACACATTGTGTCAACTTGGAAGTTAAAAGCTTAACTAAATAGGCTCAGCAGTTCCATACCCTAGAGTGTGGAGGTCCTACACAGGAGCTTGGAAGCCCCACCTTAGAGTGACTCATCACTTAAAGGATATATAAGGGAAGTGAGGAAGGATGGAGCATTTTCATTTCCTCAGAGGAGCTCTTGTCTTGGCAGTCAGCTTGGATGTCACAGACTCATGGGCCTCTTCTTTGGTTCCCTCAGCCTTCTGGTGTAGACTCTTCAGCCTGTCACTGCAGATCCATTGGCTTCCTGATGTGGACTTACATGGCAGACTGCAGTGAGTTCCAGACTTTGGACTGAATCCTTCAGTTTCCAGTGAGCAGACACCTCTACACATTTCCCCATCTGACTCTGTGGCTGACCATCCTAAACCAACCCTGTGATTTCTTATACATTTGTACATCTTGTGTTATATCTGTTCCTCTAGTAAAACCCTGACTAATACAGGCACACATCCTTCTCATATCTTCTTGAATCTTCTGAGAAAATTGAAAATGACAGACACATATATTTGAAGCATTCCTAAGACATATGTATGTGCAGGCCAGTTCTTGGAAATAAAGTTCTCCATCTCTCCCTCTCTCCCTCTCTCCTCCTCTCTCTATGTTCCTGTGTCTGTATGTCTGTTTCTTTCTTGTTCTGTTTCATTCTCATTCTTTTCTCTCCCTTTTTTGTGGTAAGTATATAGTGACTGTGTAAGTTTTCATAGAAATAACCAGTGCCATAAATAATTCTCTGCAGAAATTCGTGTCTGGACACTTTTCTGCCCTCTCCATACAGCTTCATAAAGCTGTCGGAGGGAGGCTTTCAAACCCCCTTGTTTTATTGCAGGCTGCATCCATCTTACATTGATAAGTGATGACAAATAGGATAAAAAATTTCCCAAATGTTTCAACAGAAAAAATCAAATAAGAATTTGTGTTGGCTTTTGGATTTCAGGAATGTGACATGAAACCCTTCTGCGGGCTTCTCATTTGAAATGTGTTTTGCTAACTCTTAACACCATTGTCTCCTTGCTGTCTTTTTCTATTTGGCTGTGCACTTTCTGCTTGAATTCAAGCTGTTTGTCAAATGTGATAATGGGCAGAAAGACGCAGCATGAAGTTAGTCTTCTCTTCTTTCACTATTTTTTTCCCTGGACCTAATTTTTCTAATGTTAATGCTGCTGTGCATTTGACTCACAAATTCCAAAACCCTTCAGAAAGGGCAACTGCACCACTCTTGTGAGCACTTTGTGCTTTGTGGTTCCAGTAGTCTGTGTTTTATAGTGTAGAGCTCATTGTGAAGATGCAAATTTTGAAAATAATGGTCTCCATATTTCTTAGTGGAGAACCTCCCATTTTCCATTTATGACCTCTGCTGCTAAACTGAGGGAGCCCCCAAATGACCTTGGACCTTGACTGAGTCACCTCTGTGACTTGGGGTCTGTGGGTCTGTGTAATATAGCATCTCTTAAGCTGTGTCTCTTTTAGTAATTGCTACTTCTGGCATCTCTCTCCCTGGCATTGTCATCAACAGCCTTCATACTGTACATTCTTTTCTCTTTAAAAAAATGTCAAAATACATCGATCTTCCAGAAGTCTAAGGACAAAGCTGGGGTGTCCAAGGCTCCAAGCCCTCCCTGTCTGTGACAGACACCCTGTTTGGCCTTGTGCAGGTCATTTTGGATCTCTTTCCACTTCTGCTTTCCCATCTGTTAAAAAGTGGATAATAATATTTGCCTCACTAGGGTGTATTTATGCTTAATTACTGTAATTGCTTGTAAACAATTTGCTATCCTGGGATAAAACATATGACTGTGGTACAAAAATTAGAGGAGACAATTTAATACCTTTGAATGTATTTATTTTTGAAATTTATTGCATGATTGCCTTTTCCTGAGTTCGTTCTTTCTTTCTTTCTTTCTTTCTTTCTTTCTTTCTTTCTTTCTATTTTTTCTTTATTGCTTTACTTTCTTTGAACAGTATGCATTGAAGCATTTCAAGACAAGAGAACAGGGAAAAAAAGCTATGATGTGCTGGAAGTCGTGTCCTCTCAAACTCTAGCCCTAAATTGTTAGCTTTTAGTCTTTACTGGGCTGCAGACCATCATTTAAGAAGGAGTATAAAAATACGTGCTCAATTTATCTGTATAGAGGTATGAAAATTTAATGGAAAATATGACATCAGCAATCAAAGGAACTATATATAATGAATACTGCTACTCAGTTATTTTATGCAATAGTCATGCTTTGACTAATATAAAAATGGGAAAACAAGATACTGATAAATATATGCAGAGAGAATAGATAATGTTATTTTTTGAAAAATAAAACATTTTCTCTAAAGTTGTAATAACTTCTGAACTATAAGGAGTGCTTGATAAAATTAGCTGCTATTCTTTCTTGGTCAACTAGAAGACTACATGTAGGCCACCAGAATCAATAGTCGCAGGGTACGATACTATTTCTACTAATCTCTCTCATCCACTTAGGATTAGTCTTTTGGTGTTGTGAGAACAACATGAAAACAATAACATGTATAATGCTAAAAGATACTAGGATATCCTCCTCCTAGATTTCTAGCATCATGTCTTGAATATTGAGAATCTCTACCCTTAGAAGATTTTTTTCTCTATCTCCACACACAAGGAAACAAATTGTTGAAAGAAATGTTTGGAATTGTTGACCTTTGGTCCCATAATTTGAAGCAGTGTTGATATTCTGGTATATGTGAAGTGCTATTTTGGAACTCTGAAGAAGACTGTGGTAATGTGTTTCTCAAGTAGGAGATGGACATGGGAATCGTGTAAAGATAGGATGCAAAGAGGTATATTGGCATATGTGAAATGAAGTAAAGCATGGAAAAATAGAAAATTCCTGCAGGAAAAGTTGAACTCTGAAACCAGGCACAAAGGCATAGGGAGGCTGACACAGAAGGATCCCAACCGGGGCAACTTAGACTCTTAGTGAGAACCTATCTCCCAAGAAATAATGAATGAATGAATAAATGAGTGGAAACACAGCTCAGTGAAACTGTCTTTGTTTTAATTCCAGTACAGTGAGACAGAACAAAACACTTGTGACTCCAAGTCTACGTTCATAGCCTCAGCCATGTCTTATAATGCTACATGGTAAGCATATGCTTAGACATAGATAGACTTAAAGACTTTTCATGCAGTGCTTCTCTTTCTAGAGCCAATAGGGTTTAATTGTGTCAGTGCCTTGGGGACACATTACTTCTTCTAACTAAAGGATCTTTGTATGGACTCACCAAATCAGATTGTGGATGAAAACCCTACAATACTATGATCTTACTTTTCAGTTCTCAGAGGGGAAGGAGTAAAATTACAGGCCCATCCTGCAGCGCCATACCAGACAAGTCACACACTTCCAGCTTTTAGGTCCCTACTGTAGGGGTGCTCAGTTAGACAGCTTCTGCTGCCTGGAGAGCTTTGTCCAGCAGAGTCACTTGTGCCTATACAAACAGAGAATTCGGTGTCTGTATCCAGCACGGGACTGTGAAGTGTTGGAGACCGTGGGAGAAGGTAGCACCTACAGGCATAGCTTGCTTCTGAATGCAAAAGTTGTCCCAAAGTTTCCTCAGGGTTTATTTCTCAACTGTTGCTGGAGTGAACAGGAAGACGACAGGATGAACATAGCCCATATAAGCCACATGAAAGGCGGCAGGAGTAAGTAGAGCAACTCTGATGGAGTCAGTTCTTTCCTCTCTACATTATGTGTTTTGTTGTATGACTGCAAGCCACTGACTAGGTGCAGACAAAGCCACATATTGATTCCTCATTCCTCTTCATGATTTTGCATGCTTGTCCCCGAAACCATTATCTAAAACACTGTCTGCAATTAATCTTCACAGCAGCATGTAATCAGCCAAGGGTTACAAGACTAGGGTTTCAAGTTATCCCGGGTGCTGAGGCTTAGAATGTATGGTGGAGAAGACTGTGTAGAATAGCCAAGCTGCCTTGGGCAAAGCAGATTATTGTGTGTGATGAGTTGGGGCAGGAACACAGGAGGACGTAGGAGATGAGTCAGTGTATTTCTTTATAATGTATCTGTCCGTGAGGCGAGGGAAGGAGGAGGGGGACGGGAAGGTGAAAGTGTCCAGATGCTGGAGTGCAGTAAAGCATTCTGGCTGTTAGTTCCAGTAGGTCATTACTGCATTAATTTGGTGTTTAATTAAATGCCTGTGCAACAGACCATTTATTTGTTATCTAATATTAGCTTTAGTTCTTATCAATTAAATGCTAGCTGAGGGCTTGATTCACTTACATTTTATGTCCCTTTATACTCTATTCAGAAACAACAACGAAATCCAAGAAGGCAAAGATTTATTCACCCAGTTTTTAGTGTGAGGAATACAACATGCTGGTGTTGTTAGGTGAGAGTAAGAGAAATAAAAGAAAATGGCATTTCATTTTAAGAAAGCAATTACCCAAATACATGGCCATGGTCTCTCTTTCCCTTGCTGTCAATGCTTTGTGCAAAGGAGACCATCAGGGGAATAGAGAAAGGGGCCCAGTCCCACCCAGCATCACTATGCTTCCTTCACCACCCCACAGTCTTCCTCTGGTGAAGGTGAAGTCTGCTCACTTCCTCTGCTAACTTGCTCAGTCCCTTGTGTAGAGCTGAGCTTTTAGTGAGACTTGTAGCACTACCATGAAATGCATGCACACCAGAGGGTTTGTACTTGCTGTCAAGTCAATCAAGGTGCACTTCAATTGAATGATTATTTTGGGCATAAGATAGCATAAAAGCCAGGAAGGGTGAGAAAGAATTTCTACAGGCAAGTGCAAATGTTGGGACTAGGAGTACGGACAGGGCCGTGTTAGCTGCCAGTCATGTGCATCACTGTCAATACTGTTTTCATATCTTTTGCCACATATTATTGTACTACCAGCTTCTTAATTTTTCTGTAGGCCTATTCACTTTTTCCAATTCAGAAGTTTATTTTTTAAAAGAAAATATTATTTCACTCTCTCAAATGACTAATAGGGTTTTCCATCAGAGACAGTGAAAATAAATACAATATAACTGAATATTATGAATTCCTAGAAATACAGTATTACATGTCAAAGGCTCTGAGTTTTACACATGCACTTTCTTGAGAGAGAGAGAGAGAGAGAGAGAGAGAGAGAGAGAGAGAGAGAGAGAGAGAAACAGAGACAGAGAAGCAATAGAGACGTGTTAAGGACATACCATTCCCAACTGAGAATGTATCCTTGGTGTCATCAGAAGGAGCAAAAGAGAATTGAAAAGCAAATAGCTTTCTTTTTTCCCATAATTTTATTGAGAAAAAAATAGCAATGAGACACTTTCAAACAAAATTAGTAGGACAGTTTCAATAATTAACACATTGCATACATTCTTCCTAGTGGTTAATTGCTGTACAAGATGTGGACATGATATTCTATTTACAAACACCATTAGAACAAATACCTCTATTCATTAAGAGAATGTAACTATATATCTATCCTAACCACTTTGAATGCACAGATACCAAATGGACATTCATCTGTATCCCCCTTTTTTGTTTAGTTCTGTTATTTGAATATTATGGGTGTGTAAACTCAGCAAAATATTCTAAAAGAGTCCAGTAGCTCTTAATAGTATTGAGTCTTCCACTTGGGATCATTGCCTTGCCCATCTTCTACATATAACTGTATGGTTTGACATTGTCATGTTTCCTAGCTCTTCTTTCCCTCTCTTTATTAGTTAGTCCTCGAGTACCTGCTTTCCTTTTACTTATATTATACCTTTCTATTTGTATTTCTTCTTTTGATTTTGTTTACTAGGGAAACTATGTGATATTTACTCATGTGTGTCTGGTTTATTTCACTTACGAGTATATCTTCAAGTGGCATCCACTTCGATACAAAGGCTTCGAGTTTATCATTCTTAATAGCTGAATAATCCTCCACTGTGTAAAAATACCACATCTTTTTCAACCATTCCTCAGGTGATGGGCATCTTCATTGTTTCCAAGATTTGGCTATTACAAATTGTGCTGCTATAAACATAGGCACACATATATCCCTATGACATGATATTTTCAGATGCTCCAGGAAAATTCCCAGTAGAAGAATAGCTGGTTTAAATGGAATTTCCAGTTCAACTTTTCCAAGAAGTTTCCACACTGATTTCCATAACAGTTGTACCCATCTACATTCCCACCAGCAATGGAGAAGGTTCCTTTTTCCCCACAGCCTCTCCAACATTTGTTGTTGTGTGATTTCTTTATGATACCCATTCTTTCTCAAGTGAGATGATATTTCAATGTTGTTTTAATATGCATTTGGTGGATGGCTAGTGATGTGGAGCATTTTTCATATATATATTTTTCCAAATTTGTGGGTTGCCTTTTCACTTTGTTGGTAATTTCTTTTGACGTGAAAAATCTTCTCAGTAAGAGCAGGTCCCAGTTGTTAATTCTTTCAATTATTTCTCATGTGATTTGATTTCTGTTCATGAAGTCTTTGCCTACCCCTATGTTTTCAAGAGTTCCTCCTACTTTCTCTTCCAGGCAATTTAGTGTCTCTGCTTTAATATTCAGATCTTTAATTCATTTTGACTTTAGTTTAGTGCATGGTGATAGACCTGGATCAAGTTTATTTTTTGACAGTTAGAGAGCCAGTTTTTCTAGCACCAATTGTTAAAGAGGCTATCTTTCTTTCAGTGAGTATGTTTTGTCCCCTTGTCAAAGATAAGGTGGCTGAGTGTGTTCGTAGGGGCTTCAGCATCTTCTAATCTATTCCATTGATCCTCAGGTCTATTTTGTTGCCAGTACCATGCTGATTTTATCACAGTAGCTTTGTAGTATAATTTCAAGTCAGGAATTGTAATGCTTCCTTCCTTGTCTTTATTGCCCAGGATTGCCTTTGCTATTCTAGGTCTTTTCTGGTTCCAGATAAATTTTTGGAATGATTTCTCAACCTCTGTGAGGTATGTTGGTGGTAGTCTGATAGGGTCTGCATTAAATATGTACAGCAATTTTGGGAGTATGGACATCTTCCTATCCAGGACCATGAAATATCTTTCCATTTTCTGAAATCCTGTACAATCTCTTTTTTAAGAATACTATAACTTTCATTGAAAAGATCTTTGACTTCTTTAGTTAGATTAATTACAAGGTATTCAGTTTTCCTCAGTGCTATAACCTGCTATGCTACTGAATTTCTGTATTAATTCTAGTAGCTTCTTGGTGGAGGTTTTTGGGTCTTCCAAGTAACCTATCATGTCATCTGCAAATAAAGATAATTTAACTTCTCCTTTACCTATTCTTATTCCTTTTATTTCTTTCTCTTGTCTAATGGCTGTAGTTAATGATTCCAGAACTATATTGAATAGGAGTGGTGAGAGAGGACATCCTTGTCATGTACCAGATCTAAGAGTAAAAGATTTCATTTTTTCCCCATTTAGGATTATGTTAGCCATTGGGTTTTCACAAATGGCTTTCACCAGATTGAAATAGAGGCCATCTATTCCAATTTTTTGTAGGACTTTGAACATGAATGAGTGTTGGACTTAGTCAAAAGCCTTTTCTGCATCAATTGAGGTGATCATGTGGTTTTTAGTTTTTCGTCTATTGATATAGTGAATTATATTTATAGATTTTCGAATAATGAACCATCCTTGCATCCTTGGGATGAATCCTACCTGGTCATAGTGTATGATCCTCTTGATCATTTTCTGTATTCTATTTGCTAGAATTTTATTGAGGATTTTGGAATCTATGTTCATGAGGGAGATCAGCCTGTAGTTCTCTTTTTTAGTTGCGTCTTTCCCTGGTTTTGGTATCAGTATAATACTTGCCTCTAGGAATGATTTTGGGAGGATTGCTTCCTTTTCAATTTCATGGAAGAGTTTGAGGGGTATGGGGACTACATCTTCTGTAAATGTCTTGTAGAAT